>NW_005054481.1:83433-112283 GCF_000277835.1 Geospiza fortis | reverse complement strand
GAGCCAGTGTTGCTAGATTCCCATCCCTCCCAGAGGATCTGCAGGCAAACTCCCAGGGACAGGCTCAGGCTGGGCTCATTCCTGGCTCTGCCCCACTGCTGGCTGTGCCCATGGGCAGGGGGGCAGCAGGGGATGGGGCACCAGGACCATGGGATCAGTGGGATCCATGGGCAGGATGCAGCAGGGAGCTCTGCACCCTCAGGGGTCCCTGGGCCTCGGGGTCCCTGCACAGGGGGCTGCCACAGTGCTGTGCCATCACCTCCCCACTGCTGTCTCCATGCCAGACACCCCTGAGCCCGGCCTGGAGGTGGCTCCTCAGTGTGCTGGACCTGGACAAGCTCTGCTCCCCCTGTCCCTGAGCCCAGCTTGCCCAGCCAGGCTGCTCCTGGAGCTCCAGGGCTGTGCTGAGCCTCCCTGTCCTGCAGCCTTGGCTCGTGCTGTGTCTGCCTGGGGGGCCCCCCCCACCAGCAGCCCCAGAGCGGGGGGGTCAGGTCCTCAGCGAGGTTACAGTGAGGACACAGGACCCCACAGCTGCCACGGGACAGGAGGAGCATCCGCCCAGGGCTGCACCCCACTGAGACAGGGAACACAAGCCCAGGGCTGAGCTGAGGAGAGAAGTCAGGCCTGGGGAAACAAACCCTGTTTGTCCCAGACTCCTGCTGCCCTGGACTCCGAGCAACATCCACTGCAGGCTCTGGCATGAGCCAGCCCCGAGCCCGTGGCCGAGGGCAGGGAAGGCACTGAGGGCACCGAGGGCACCAAGGGCAGCGTCCCTGGGGCTGCCAGGCTCAGCCCCTGTGCTGTCAGAGCACTTCCAATGCTCCACAGCCAATTTCCCTGGCCCAGGCACCCTGGCAGCAGCACTCAGAGAGATCCCAGCCTTGTTACTGCTCATCATACACAGGGTCATGAATAATGTTTGGAAAATAAAGATCTGTGCAGAGCCAGCCCCTGCCAGGCATGTCCAACACCCAGCTGGAGCCTCTCCCAGCAGCACAGCACCAGCCTTGGCAGTGGGGGCCTCTTTTCAGGGTGTTTATTTGTGGTGCTGAGACCTCCAGCCCCCTGCCAGCTTTGGCTGATGCTGGTGGATGAGTCCAGAAGTGAGGAGAGGGAAGGGGCAGTGCAGCAGTGCAGGCTCTGCTCCCTGGCCAGGCTCCTGTGGTCACTGTGCTCTCATGGGAGCCCTTGCAGGCAGGGCAGGGCTCACCAAAGCTCCCCCAGCCCCAGGGGATGGCAGCTGAGCCCAGGACAGCAGACACAGGACACAGGACCTGGGGGAGCCACGGAGCCCCCAGTGCTGGCAGAAGCCAAGGGGTCACTCGCCTTGGCTCCGGGGACACTGGGCAGGGCACAGAGCCTCTGCTGAGCCCAGGTGTTGAAGATTGCATGCAAGATGTTTTCCATTACCATCTGTATGGCAGATTACCTTTGTCAAGTGAGCAGTTTGCCTTATCTCTCTCTTTGAGTGACCACATTCACACCTCCCTTGGGAGGGGACCTCTGCTGATAACAGACTCTTGAATATCAGTGCATGACTGATAAGAACTATAACATCCCATTGGGAGATGCTCCGCCCAGAGGGAGGAGCCAAGCATTGCTACCCAGTTATACTCTGAGATTCTGGAACATCAGCACAGCTTTCTCCACGGGATTCCCCAGAGGAACAGCAGCTGCCTCTTCCCCCACTGGATCTTCAGAGGAAGACTACATCCTTCTCTACAGATTCCCCTTGCTCCAACAGAACCACACCTGATACTTCAGAGGACTGCAGCCACATTTTCAATCGGACTGCCACCAACACCCTGACCCACAGGGTGTCAGGTTGGGTTCTGACTCTGTCAGTGTTGTTCTAGTGGACTGCATTGTTTATTTTATTCTTTTTATTTCTTCCCTATTAAAGAACTGTTATTTCCTGCTCCCATATCTTTGCCTGAGAGCCCCTTAATTTAAAATTCATGGCAATTGGGAGGGGTGGGGAGGGTTTACATTTTCATTTCAGGGGAGGCTCCTGCCTTCCTTAGCAGACTCCTGTCTTTCCAAACCAAGACACGGGGTCTGCCCCAGTGCCCTGGGGTGGGTAAGGCTGGCCAAGGGAACTTTGTAAAATAGGTTGGCATGTGTCGGGTGTTTTGGTGGTGATACTGGTAGTGACACTTTGCGTACTTTGGTGTGTGCAGCAAATGTTGGACAAAATGATTCGTTTTTATTGTACAAGAGAGAGATGCAGGAAATGGAATGACAGAAATTTCTCAAATTCTCACAGAGATAGTGCATGAAGGTATAGGCATGGAGGAAGGCTTTGAATTAAGACCTTGGAATGGATGAGACTTATTGGAACAGTAAACAGCAACCACCACTAGATCTGGCTTTTATCCTTTGGACAGAGCAGATCTTTTACAGCATTAAAATTGCTGTGGTGTAAAATAGCAATGCTTAAAGAGGTGCCTCAAACAAGCAAAGAGAAACACCAATCATAGCAGAGCTGTGCAGTGCAGGGCAGTCAGTGAGTGACAAGGTTAAGGGAGTTTCTCTGTGGTGGCACCGAGGGGGTGGCCGCAGAACCCCGGGCTCAGGGACACTGCAGGCAGTGACACTCAGAGTCACTCTGGGGTGGGATGTGGGTCAGGCCCTCTCTGCTGACAGCTCTGGAGAGGAGCCCTGAGGGCTCTGCTGCACTGGGGGCACAGGGACCAGCAGCCAGTGCTGAGGGCAGCTGGGTGCTTTGGGGACATCTCCTGTCTGCCACAGTGGCACAGTGGAGATCCCCAGTGCCAGTGGCCAGCTGGGTCAGGGGAAACTCTCCATTCTGTGCATAACCCCCAGCAAAGGCAGTGTTTGAGGGATGTCCATCCCCACCTCGTCCCCTGGGATGTCCCCCGTGGGTGACTCAGCCTAGAGGGGCCCTGGCTCAGCCTCAGCAGCCTCAGCACATGGGCTTGGCCTGTCCTGGAGGGAGCCAGGGCCTGTCCCAGGCCTGGCATCAGGGAGCTGGTGGCCAAGGCTCAGCAGGAGTGGGTAGCACAGACTGGCTGTTGGATTATGCCCTTTTCTGACCCAGAGATGGGGCAACTGAGAGGCATTTTAAAAACTTTTATTCTGTTTTCAGTCTCATGAGGAGGGTGAGACAATGCAGATGTTATAATTCACACCATCACAATCAGAAGCCATCTATTTCCTAACACACTATTAGGAAATATTTCCATCTATTTCCAATACACTATTAAGTGTTTCTTGGCCTATCAGCTTTAGCCACACCATGCTGTAAATGTCTTAAAGCCAGTCATCTAAATTTACCTCTTGTGGGTCCCACTACAATGCATCTTTCACAGTTCTATTTCTCCAAATTATCCAGTCTTACTTGCAAAGCCATACTTTGGTCCTTGTTTCTAGCTCCATTTCTCTCTCAGTAATGTCTGTCCCGTTCCATGGCATTTCTAAGTCAGCATTTCCTATCTCAAGGTTTACATACAGATGCACACACTGTGTGAGCCTTCTGTCAGGCCTGGAGAATTCCCTACAAATCCATTTCCCACACTGGCACTGGAGGTGCTCACATGGGCAGCTCCAGATGAGTCCTGGAGCAGCATAAGCACCAGCACAGCTCCCCCAAGGCTTCCCCTGGCACAGAGTGTTGTAAATCAAAGGTCACTCCAACCAGGGCAGAGAGAGTGATGCATCTGACTCCATGGATATCAGAAGGCCGATTAATTACTGTATTATACTACATTATTTTATACATCTAAAACTGAATCTGCCAAGCACTCAACCCTGCACACACTGCTCTGAATCTTGTGACTGTCACCCAACAGTCCCAACACACACACCTGGCCCTGACAGGCCAAGGACACAAAACATCCTCACTGTGGGTAAACAATCTCCACATTGCATTCTGCTGTGGCACAACACAGGCACAGCAAGTGATAAGAATTGTGTTTTCCCTTTCTCTGAGGTACAGAGAATGTGAATCTCAGAAATCCTTGGTGTTGGGAAGAATCGTGCCTTGCTTTTCTCTGTGAACAGAAATGTGGCAACAACATTTGGCCCTTGGCCTGCCTGGTGGGAGCCCTGGGTTTCTCATCCTGCCCCTCAGCTCTGCTGCTTTGCCAAGAGGCACATTGGCAAGGGGCACACTGCCCCCCTGCCAGGCTGTGCTGTGTGACCGTGTTCACAGGGGTTTTCAGATTGGGGAAGAGACGAGGATCTGACTCCATGTTTCAGAAGGCTTGATTTATTATTTTATGATATATATTACATTAAAACTATACTAAAAGAATAGAAGAAAATGTTTCATCAGAAGGCTAGCTAAGAATAGAAAAAGAAAGAATGATAACAAAGGTTTGTGGCTTGGACAGAGAGTCCAAGCCAGCTGACTGTGATTGGCCATTAATTAGAAACAACCACATGAGACCAATCACAGATGCACCTGTTGCATTCCACAGCAGCAGATAATCATTGTTTACATTTTGTTCCTGAGGCCTCTCAGCTTCTCAGGAGGAAAAATCCTAAGGAAAGGATTTTTCATAAAAGATGTCTGGGACAGCACAGGCCCCAGGGGTCACCCAGAGAGAGCAGCCCGGGCTGTGCCCCCCTGCAGCCCCATCTGCTCCCGTGGCCATGGCTGGCAGCGCTCCCACCCACAGGCCCTGCAGGCCTGGCATGATTTGGGCACAGCAGGAAGGGCAGTGCAGGCTGAGGGGAAAGCAGCTGTGCTGGGGCAATGGCTGTGCTGTGCTGCAGGCTGGAAATGCTCCTTCCTGCTGGGAAATGTGTCTGCAAGCACTGGGCACACCCTGGGACAGCACGGGGACACCCAGAAGGTCACACTGCCCTCAGCTGCACCAGGACCCAGGGATGCAGGGCCCACCTGCACTGACACCCCAGAAGGGACATTTTCTGGCAAAAGGTCTTTGCAGGCATCCTTAAAAATACCCCAGGGAATGCCAGACCTTGGACACCAGCCCCAGCTGGCACTAGAGCAGAGCCAGGTCCTGCCACCTGCCCCTGCTGGAACGAAAGGCAGAGGGGTCAGAGGGACTGGTGAGACACCCAGCCCTGAGGCAAATGTGGGCCAGGCTGTCCTGGCATCCCTCAGAGCCCTCCCAGTGCCTGGAGGGAGCTGGAGAGGGACTGGGGACAAGGGATGGAGGGACAGGACCCAGGGAATGGCTTCCCACTGCCAGGGCAGGGATGGATGGGATACTGGGAAGGAATTGTTCCCTGTGAGGGTGGGCAGGCCCTGGCACAGGGTGCCCAGAGCAGCTGTGGCTGCCCCTGGATCCCTGGCAGTGCCCAAGGCCAGGCTGGAGCAGCCTGGGACAGTGGGAGGTGTCCCTGGTTATGGCACTGGATGGGCTTCAAGGTCCCTTCCAACCCAAACCATTCCATGACTGTGATTCCAGGGGAGAGCAGGGCCCAATGTCTGACAGCTGATGAATTTCTGATTTCTCCTCCAAAGGCAGAATTTCCTCCACAAAGCTCTGTCAGGATTAGCAGCCATGATCCAAGGAGCCTCTGCTGCCTCTCAGCTCAGAAGTGCATGTTCCCTGATGTTCCCTGACTGTGTGAGCCCTTTGTGGCTGTAATTGCTGGGATCAATACAAGCACCTCATTTCTATTACAGAAAGATTTTAGGACCAAAATTAGCATTATCATCTCTTATCAAACGCTGCTAGCACCCTTTCCCAGGCCAGCCTTTTTCCTTGACAAGGCTCTGAGCAGCACAGCAGCAGCTCCCTGCTGTCACATTTGCAGCCCAGGCCCTGCAGCCCAGGAGCAGCTCAAAGGAACTGAAATCAGCTGGAAAATGACTCTCAACCAGCCTTGCTAAATCGCCATGAAAATTTAACAACCCGAGCGAGAACTCCTTTGCCTGTTTGCTTTCCCCATCATGGCAGAGAGGATGGGAATCAAGGGCTGTTGTACAGCCCAGCCTGAGAGGACACAGCTCTGGGCCCTGCTGCTGTCCCCAAGGGCAGCTCCAGCCCCTCTGCTCGTGGTCCCAGGGTCACCACGTGTCCGTGGCTTGGCACAGGGAAGGGTCCTTGAAGAGCCTCTGGTTCCAGCCCCACAACAGGGGCCACCAGTGGCCAGCACTGAAACACTCCCAAGGCCACAGAGTGTCCTTCCCCTTGGCTCTGTTACAGCAGAACCTGAGCTCCAGGGCAGCAGCTCTGCCTCTGGAGACACCAAGTGCAGACCTGTGCCCCCCCCAGCCCAGCTGCCTGCACACTGAGAGTGAGTTTGATCCATAGAAAAGGGCTTGAGGCTCCCTGAGTACACCAGAGTGGCAGCCCTGCTCCCACTCCCTCTGCCCCTGGAGAAGGACACAGCTGGAATTCTGCTTCCCAGCCCAATGGGGTCCCTGTCCCCAGCAAGGTCCCTGCAGGACCCCCATGCTCAGCTGAACTCCATCCAGCCCAGCTTCTCCATCTGGGTTGCTGCAGCTTGAGAGGCTTCATTTAAAGTCCAGTGTTTTGGAAATGCACTCCCATAGATCCTAAAAGAAACATTTTCCAAAGGAGTCGTGGATGTTCTGTTTGATTGGATCTCACTGAAAATTCATTTGTGGGTTTGAGCTGCTGTGTGAGGGATGGGCAGCCTGGGCCCAAAGATGTCCTTGCCCATGGCAGGGGTGGAATGAGATGGTCTTTAAGGTCCTTTCCAACCCAAATCACTCTGTTATTCCAGGATTCTGTCCTCTAAGTGAACCTGGCCCCTCTTCTGCCCTGTGCCACAGCTGTGGCTGGAGCTGCTCTGGCTGGGCACCTGCAAAGTGGGCACTGCTTCCACCTGGTACAGAGAGAAGGTCCCCAGATACCAACTGGCCCTCTTGGTTTTTCTTTAACCAGGAGGTGAAGGAGAATGTTGAAGGGCTCCCTGTTTGCCAGGAGGAAAGCTCCTGGGGGTTAACCATTAACTGGGACCTGCAGAGGGGGAGAGGAGCAGCCTGGGAGGGTGGAAGCTCTTGGCCTGTGTGTAAATCCCACTGAGCCTGGTCAGGCTGTAGCACTGGGAGGGAGACAGGCAGATGTGGTGGGGCTGAGCCTCAGGACAGGCAGGAGGAGCTGGGGAGGGGGGCAGCCCCTGCTCACACCCCAGCTCTGCCTTCCAAGGCAGGGAGTGCACAAGGGAATGGTTCTGCTCTTGGGCACTTGCACTGCAGGGCCTCCCCTACCCATGGGTATCACAGGGTGGGATTTCCCAGCTCTCCACTCTCCTGTGATGCAGCTGAGGAGCCCCTGCTGCAGCCCCAGGAGGGCCAGGGCAGCAGTGGAGCTGGAGCAGGTCCCAGGCCAGCTCAGTGGTCTCTGATGGATGTTCACATGTGGCTGCTGTGCAAGAAGGGGATTCAGGGATGTGGGAGAGGCCATTTGGGCTACACACAAGCTCTCAGGCCAAGAGCCTGGCCCTGGGAGGGCTGGGGCCAGGGCATGGCTGGTCTCTGCTTGGGCAGGGTCCTGGTGAAACTGGGCACACTGGTGGAGAGGAAGAGCAAACCCAACCCATGTGATTGCCTGTGTGTTATGAAAATGGGTAAAGATGTCAGAATCTGGCCAAAAGATTGTCCAGTGCAAAGTTCAAATATTCAGGTTGAAACAGGGAAAATTTCCTGAAAGGTCATGGCCAGCAGGGATGGTGCCACCACAGCCTTGGTGCCCAGCTGGTGCCTCTGGTGGAAAAGCTGTGGCTGTGATGGTGCCTGCAGGGCAGAGAGGCTCTGCTGGGAGAGCAGGACATGCCCAGGTGCCCTGGGGGCACACAGCAGCCTGGGCAGGCCAGCAGAGATGCTGATGCTTTGCACAGACCAGGGCATCATGCTCACAGGGCCTTGTGAAACTGCAGGAAAGAGGCAGCCCCAAAACTGCAGCCCCCCAAAACAGCCAGATGAGCAGGAGGATGTGGAGATGGCCCTTGGGAAGGAGCAGACTCTGCCAGACCCTGTGGCTGCCCTGAGGGTGTGTGCAGAGCTGGGCAGGTCCCTGCTCTGGGAGAGCCTCAGAGCCCAGGGGTGCCCTGGGTGTGCACAGCCCTGAGGAGAGAGCAGAGCCCTGAGGAGAGAGCAGGGCCCTGAGGAGAGGACAGCCCTGAGGAGAGAGCAGAGCCCTGAGGAGAGAGCGGAGCCCTGAGGAGAGAGCAGGGCCCTGAGGAGAGAGCAGAGCCCTGAGGAGAGAGCAGAGCCCTGAGGAGAGAGCAGAGCCCTGAGGAGAGAGCAGGGCCCTGAGGAGAGGACAGCCCTGAGGAGAGAGCAGAGCCCTGAGGAGAGAGCAGGGCCCTGAGGAGAGCAGAGCCCTGAGGAGAGCACAGCCCTGGTGAGAGCACAGCCCTGAGGAGAGAGCAGGGCCCTGAGGAGGGCACAGCCCTGAGGAGAGCACAGCCCTGAGGAGGGCACAACCCTGCTCCCAGAGCCCCCTGGAAACCCTCTGGATGCTCCCACAGCCAGCAGCCCCCAAGGACCCACCCTCACCAGAGCTCCCTCCTCACCTGTGCCTTTGCCATGGGGTCCCCAGTTTGCCAGGGGGGATCCACAAGGCTGGGTGGGCACAGGTGGCACAGAGCTGTGTCCCTGGTACCCTGCAGGCCTGGCAGATGCCCTGGGAAAGGTGGTGAGTCCAGGGGGATGTCCCTGGGGAGCACTGGATGCTCCCGGTCACTGCCTCCAGCCAGGGAATGGGGCTGGGCTGGGGACAGCCTGGGGACAGCCTGGGGACAGCCTGGGGACAGCCTGGGGGCCCGGGCGGGGACCAGCAGCACCGTCCCTGTGGCAGCCCCGGGCGGGGCTCGGCTGGAGGCAGCCCCTGGCTCCGCTCCTGTCCGGGATGGAGGCAGGAAAGCGATTGAAATGGAAATGCCGAGCTGCTGAATTAAAGAGCTGCTGTGAGACAGAGCGGGGATGAAGAGGGAGAGACTGGAAAGGAGGAGGAGCGCAGCTGGAGGGATGGGGGAGATGAAAGGTGCGGGAGGGGTGCAGCAGAAAAGGGATGACGCAGGAGATGCAAAACAGCAGTGGAGAGACGGGAGGGGAGAGGCTGGAGAGGCAGAGGGATGCAGCACAAAGGGGACAAGTGGAGCTCATGGAGATGGTTTTCCCGTTCAGCGGCACAGCTCATAGAAAGCTTCCAGCCTCTGGCACAGGGAGAGAGCTCCCTCTGCCAGGGCAGGGGCAGCAGGAGCTGGGGAGGGGGACAGGAGCCCCCACTGCCTCCCCTCCTGCCCAGGGGTGGCTCTGCCCAGCCCTGCCTGCCCAGCCCTGCCCAGCGCTCCCTGCCCAGCCCGGGCTCACCGGGGATGTCTCCCCAGCACAGGGGGGTCCCCCCAGGGTACCTGGCAGCCCCAGAGCCCCTGGGACTGCACAGAGCTTTGCAGCACCTCCATCCCAGGCACCATCGTGTGGCACAAGGAAAATCTCCTTGCAATATCAAAATCCACCCTGAATCTCTCTGGATGCAAATTAAACCAATTACTGGAAAAAACACCCTTGGTAGACCTGAGAATAAGTGATCAGTAATCTCTTTCTAGTGGTTTTTTTGCATTTTAGAAGGCTGTTCTCATATCCCTGCCCAGGCTTCACCCTGCCAGACCCAGATTTTATTTGTTCTTCCCCTTCTTGAAACTCAAGTTTTTCAGACTTCTAACTAAGCTTGTCAGCATCTCCATCTCCTCTGGACTTTCACCTGTTTGCTTCCTGCTCCTTGAGATGATCAGCAGAAATCTCTGGCTGTGTAGGAAATGGATTTGTAAAGAATTTTAAAAAATTGATAGAAAGCTTTAATAGTTTTGTAAGCTTTTTTTTTTGTTTGTTTTCTTTTGTAATTTTGTTTGTTTTGTATCTCTATAAAAACTAAACAAAGCAACATGGCTGAAATTCCCCCCAGGCCAAGCAGAGCAGCACAGGGTGCCCAGAGCAGCTGGGGCTGCCCCTGGATCCCTGGCAGTGCCCAAGGCCAGGCTGGACAGGGCTGGGAGCAGCCTGGGGGGTTGGAAGGTGCCCCTGCCATGGCAGGGGTGGAACAAAATGATCTTTGTGGTTCCTCCCAACTCAAACCATCCCATTGCTCCATCCCTGCCTTACAGGGGTCACCTCTCCGGCCATGCCCAGCCTGTGCTGGCCCTGCCCTGGCAGCAGAAGGTGCCCAGGCAGAGCAGGCACCCCCAGAGTGCCCAGCAGTGCCTCTGGTCCCCAGCCAGAATCTCTGCTCGAGGGTGGTGCATTGCAGGTCGCCTGCTTTGCATTTGTCTTTAGTGAACTGCTGTTACCAATTCCCAGTCATTTCTCAGCAGTTGAGTTTTATTTTACATTCTGCTCATGTCCTTTGAAGCAGTTGCAGCCCTTTGTGATCTGTTTTTAATTCAGCATTTTATAAGCATGATCACTGCTCCATCCACCTGTGGTTAATGAAAATGCTGCCCAGGACCTGCCCAGGACAGAGCTGACAGGGCCTCAGTGAGCTCAGCTGAGCTGCCCAGGCTGGGCAGAGCCCTCAGGGCTGTGCCCAGCTGGGATTGTGCCCCCCTCAGCTGTGTTTCCTGAGGAGCATTCCCAGGGCACATCCCAAACCCCATGGAAGCCAAGGCACCATGGAACATCCACTGCTCCTGTTTCCAGCTGGGCTGAATCCCCATCAGTGCTGGACACTGCATTGGTTCAGTATTTTGTATGACTGGCAAATCCCTGCTGCCTGTTCCTTCCCATGCATTACCCTTGAGAGGTTTCGCATATTGCATGTAACAATTCCTTCTGAATCTCTTCAGGATCAAAGCCAGGCTGCCCAGTGGATTTCCCTACTCCCTTTTAATGCCACGGGCTCTGCTTCCCCCTGCTCCCCTCCAAGAGTGCCTGTGCTTTCTGAGGTCAGAGATGGCTGTGACTGGTTTCTCACGTATGCCAAGGTAAACTTTATGAGATTTTGACAATTTGAATATTCCCATGCTCTATTCCTCCCCATTATTCTGTTCTTGCTCCTCTTGTTGCCAGCTGTAATCAGGTTAGAGTGAGCACTTCTGCACATATTTAAAGCACAAAGGTTCAGCCATCTCATGTGTCACCTGGCATTCCCTTCTCTGTCCCACTGCCTTCACCAAGACTTTCCTGGACAGACAGATTTATATTTTCATAGGCTTATCCCTCTAGGCAGAACTCATTTCTTCCTTAGTCTGCCTGATTTTCCTCTCTGCATTTGTGCTTTGCTCTACTTTCATCTTCACACATCCATCTTTGATGTATAGAAATTCTGCACTACTCCCTTTTTCCAGGCTCTCCCTTTTTCCATGGCACACCTGGCCTGTGATGTGCTGCTCCCAGGGGACATTCCCAGCTCCTCCCTGCTGTCCCCATTGCTGCTGGTGCTGGTCTGTGCCCTGCTCAGGTGTCAGGAGTCTTCACCACACTCCCTCCTTCAGCCCTGTTTGGGCTCCACTGCACCCTCCCATTCTTCCTGAAGGCTTTTATTAAACATTCTTATTTCTCCCTCTTGGTTTTTTGCCATCGGTCCTTTCAAATGGACACAAACTTCTCCTCACTGGGCAGGGGCACCGGGTCCTTGGGTGCACTTTCATTCTTCATCAAGAAATCCTGTTCTGCTGGGAGGGAACCGAGCCTGAGCCTCCCTCCTGCACCTCTTCCCCTCCTGGATGGATTTATAGAATCCCAGACTGGCTTGGGTTGGAAGGGACCAACACCACCCCCTGCCATGGCAGGGACACCTCGCCACCATCCCAGGCTGCTCCCAGCCCCATCCAGCCTGGCCTTGGGCACTGCCAGGGATCCAGGGGCAGCCCCAGCTGCTCTGGGCACCCTGTGCCAGGGCCTGCCCACCCTCCCAGGGAAGGATTCCTGATTCCCAATATTCCATCTGACCCTGCCCTGTGGCAGTGGGAGCCATTCCCCATGTCCTGTCCCTCCTTCCTTGTCCCCAGTCCCTCTCCAGCTCTCCTGGCAGGGGCTCTGAGCTCTCCCTGGAGCCTCCTGTTCCCCAGGTGAGCACCCCCAGCTCCCCCAGCCTTTCATTTGCCACAGCAGAGACGTGCCTGGAGCTCAGGGATGGCCACACACGGGTGCCCAGAACCTTCTGGAGCACAGAATCCCCCCCAGGGCATGGGGCAGGGCAGGGGGGCAGCTGGGGCTGTGCAGGAGCAGCAAAGGCTCGAGCTGAGCAGAGGCACCTTCTCTTTCCCACGCAGAGCTTCCTGCACTCAGTGCATCCACCTGCCAAAAAGGGAGAGCCCAGATCTCCTCATGGAGGGGAGCAGTGCAAGGAACCAAACAGAGGAGTCCCTTCTGCAGAAGGAGAGCAGGAGGGGGTTTGGGTGTGCACCCAGCACGTTCTGCCAGCATGGAAGAGCTGCTGGGGCTTGACAAGCAGATCCCAAACGTTTGGCATGGGTCAGTTCAAAGTGACTCTTGTATGTCCCTGGTGCTCCAGCAGTGCCAGGAATCCCCAGCTCCCTTTTGAAGGCACCTCCTGGCCCGTGGGTGTGCCAAGGGGAGTGCCAGGGTGCCAGGCTGAGCTGTGCCCCTCAGGAATGTGGCAGCTGGGCTGTGGCAGGGCAGAGGGAGGAGCTCCCAGCCCTGCAGGAGCTCAGCAGCCCCTGGCAGGGGACAGCAGGGTCAGGGAAGCACCGGGGCAGAGCCTCCCTGGGGATGTGAGCAGCTTGGCAGGAGCTGCTCCTCGGGCCATGCCAGCTGCTGCTCCTCCTCAGGGACTGGGATCCCTTGGGATTTGTGCATGAGCACACATTGCTCCTGGGATGCCAGGCCAGGTTTGAAGTGATGTTGTACAGGAGGTTTGAAATCTGCCTGACACAGGGGAAGGGAATTGTCCTGGGGTGCTCCCCGGGTGCCCCAGGAGCTCCTGGCTGCTGGCATCTGCTGCTGGCACACCCTGCCCACCTGGCAGGGACCCTGGGGCTGTCTGAGCACCCCCAGGCTGGGGGGCAGGGCAGGATGAGGAGGGAGCACTGATGAGGAGCCCCCCCATGCCAACGTGCTGCCTGCAGCCTGCTTGGCTCACTGTCAGCCCTGGGGAAAGGCAGGGCCAGGGAGCAACTGTGCCTCGCCCTGGGCACTGGGTGAGGCCTGGCACAGGGCTGGCACTGCTCAGTGACGTTCTGGTTTCCCAGAGGCAGAGCAGGAGCTGGCAGGGAGCAGCAGGCAGGGGTGGGCAGCAGCCAGCAGTGGTTGATGCTCTCCAGACACAGGTGGCACCTCCAGAACGCTGCCCTGGGCTGCAGCCCTGCTCCCCCCGGGTCTGGGGCCACACTGAGGGCTCAGGGGACACCGGGGCAGTGCCTGGACCCAGGAGGCACAGCTGGGGAAGGAGAGGAGCCCCTCTTCCCCCTGGCTGTGCTGGGCTGGGTGTGCCCAGGGGCACCGTGCCCTGTCACCTGCGGGCCCAGGGCTCAGGCTGGGTGTGCCCAGCCCCGGGGGCATGGCAGGAGCCCCGAGCCATTCCTGGCAGGGCTGGAGCCTCACTGGGGCTGGCACAGGCAGCTCCTGCTCTTTCTTTTGCTCTTTTGCAGGTGGCGCTGCCTTTTTGTGTTCCTGACATGATTGCACCGATGTAACAACACTGACGAGGCTTTTTCTGACAGAGCTTCCTGCCTGTGCTGATGGCTCTCCACCCCCTCACTGCAGATGGGCTTAGGCTGCTCGGATGCTTGGGAGGAATCCCTGGAAGGGAAGGCAGGGCTGCACCCTGCTTGCCAGCCCAGCCCTGCCCTTGCTGGGCTCCCTGCAGCCAGCACAGGAGGTTTCCAGGTTTCCACAGGTCCCTTTGTCCTTGGCACCCAGAGAGTGACCCCATTGCTGCCCCAGCCCTTTCTGCTCCCTGTCTCCCCTTGCTGCCCCGGTCCTGGTGCTGCCCAGCTCTGCCACGTCCTCATGCTGGGGCTGTGCTGCCCTCCATGTGCCTGCTGGGCTGCTGTCACCAAGCACAGCGGTTTCTCAGTGCTGTAGAAGCTCCTCTCAGGATACCAGGACATTCCCTGTTCCCTGATGCACCTCAGAGGTCCAGCAGCTGGGAAAAGGGGCTGTGAACAAGGTGGTCGTGGCACCAGCCCAGGGATGCAGCACTGAGGACTGGCCTCCCCTGGGCAGAACCTCTGGCACAGCGTGCCCAAACACACTGGGATGTGTTTTCTGCTCCCCAGTAGATGACTGGTGATGTGGGGCAGTAGCAAACCCTCTCCTGACTGCCCAGCCAGGCTCCTGCAGGCTGCAAAAGCCCTGGCTGATCCTCAGCTTTGTGCCATGGGTGCTGGTGGAGCCACCAGCAGAGGGGCAGAGGGAAGGTCTGTCCTGAGTGGGGCAGGGGAAGGAGCTGCTCCTCAGAAAGGCAGGGCAGTGATGGCAGAGAGCTGCTCCCAGCTCCAGCCTGGACTGCACAGGCAGGTCTTGGAGGTTTGGGGACACTCAAGGCTGGGGTGCAGCTCCAGCCTGCTTGCAGGTGAGAGGCTCAGGAGCTGGGATGGCAGATGGGTCACTGCTCCTGCAGGCTCCTCCCAAGAGCCACCCCGGAGCAGGGACAGGCTCAGGGACAACTGGAGAGAGGTGACACTGTGAGCAGGGGCAGGGTGCCAGGAGCTTGTCAGCCCTCCCCAGCTCATCCCTGCGCTGCCATCCCTGACCCTGCACTGCCCCAGGCTGGCTCCCCACACTGACTCTGCAGCCACTCCCCTCCAGAGAGCTCCTATGAGGATGTGACAGCTTGGTCAGGGTGGTGGCACAACATCTGCTGCACATCTGGCTCAGCAGAGCCTGGAACAGGGGCTGTGCCCCAGCAGAGCCTTGCCAAGGAGCTGGGCCAGCTGCTGGGCTGGGCAGGGCTATGGAAACAGGTAAAGATCTGGGTTATGAGAGTGGGGGAAGCAGAATCTGGCCAAAACTTGTCTGCTGCAAAGTTCAGAAGCTCAGGCTAAAATCATAGAATCAAAGAGTATCCTGAGCTGGAACAGATCATTGAATCCTGCCCAGGGCATCCCAACAATCCCACCCTGAGCCTGGGAGTCCTCATCTCATGAGGAAATGAAAAGCTTCAGTGGAGTGAGCAGCAAATATTGGGGATTCCATTTAGCACCCAGCAAATGACAAAATTTGAACTTTTAACCCTGGAAGAAGCAGAAAGCTGTTCCCAGCTCCAACTGGAATCTGTAAATGGGATGCAGAGCCAGAATTGAGGTTGTGTGAGTGCTGGCACCTCCACACATCTCTGGGCATGTGGGACTTTGCTTCCAGGAACCTGAGCCTGCTTTTGTCAAGACTCCTGCACCCACACAATGCTCCCCTTCCTGTCCCTCTCCCAGCTTTGCCAGGTTCCCCTTGATTCCTGCTCCTTCCTCTCTCACTGCTCCCTCCAATCCTGCCCGGAGCTCCTGGGGTTAACACAGAAATAACAAATGCACCATTTGCTTGTGATTTCTGTGGGTTTAATGTTTAAGCATTTGTTCTATGTGGTGTCTCTTAGTTTGGGTTGCACTTAGCAGTCTTGGTGATAAGATAAAAAAAACTTTATGTGGGATTTTCTAAGTTTAGAGAAACCCAAACACTACGAGACATGAAAGACAGGCTGAGAGAAGCGCTGGTGCCTTGGCTGGAGGCCTTGGTACCCAGATCCTCTTGTGCTTTCCTTCCTTACCATCCTCCAGCACATCCCTCCTCAGTGCCTCTCCTGTTCCCACCTCAGCTCCCCATCCATCCCTTCCCTCACTGGTTTTCTGCTCTCCCTGTCTCAAGTTTGGCCTGAGCTGACAGCTGAGGGCAGAGAAGGAAAGGTAAATATCAGCCTTGATATCAAAGAGGGGCTTCCTAAAGCTCCAGGGCAAACAAAGGCAGTTTCCTTGGAAGCCTGGATCCTCCCTCCTCGCTGCAATATCTCCAAGAAATGGTTCCTGGTGTCCCAGCTGAGGCACAGCCACTGAGGTGCCCCTGTCCCCTGGCTCCTTCCCACTGCTGCTGCCAGCGAACCCTGAGAGACCCAGCAGCCACCAGCCCTCCCTGGGCCACCGTGGTTGGAAGCTGCAGGTACCCAGAAATCCCAGCACCCTCAGGGCCCTCTGTTCCTCTGTGTGTGTCACATTCCCTCCCTCAGGTCCCTTCCCACAGCCGAGCACGGGATCCTCTCCAGGAGGAGGAGCCTCCTCCTCCTCCTCCTCCTCCTCAGCTTCACCTCCTCTCCATACCCTGCTCCCAGCACCATCTCTTTTGGAAGCCCAGTGGTGCATCAGTGGTGGAGCCAACTTTTAGGGACTCTAAGCTTTCCCAAGTCACGGAGGTCATGGCACGTGATGGCAGAACTGTGCAGGAGCCTCTGGTGAAGTCCAGCAGAAGCTGGGACAAACCCCTGAGCAGTCAGGCAGGTTCTGCAGGGTGTGGTTGCTCTGCCGTGCTCGTTTGAGACACCCTGACCTGAAAGGAAGAGGAGCAAGAGTTGCTTTGCTGTCCTTTGGGGCACCTTCCGCCCTCAGCACCAGGCTGAGCAGGACGAGACAGCAAGAACCTCCTTGGGGCTGAGGAAAACCCCGGGGCCTGTGGGCAGCCCGGAGCTGTGCAGCCCCCAGGGTTCGGGGAGGGGGGACCGAAGGGGGCCATGCAAGGCAGCACCCCCAGTCTCAGAGATCTGCTGTGCCCAGTCTGGTGTCCAGCCCGCTCATTAACGCTCATTAACGCTCATTAAGGTGCATCCATCTCCTGGGAACGCGGCCCTGAGCACGCCCTGCTCCCCCAGGCTGCGCCCACAGCCCCTGCAGGATCTCTGTGGTGCTTTCCCTTTTCGCAGTGCCCTCCCTCACCCCTCAGCCCGGGCAGGGGCAGAGGGAGCGCAGATGGCACAGGGAGAGCAGCAGCTCCGGGTGCCAGGAGGGCTGGGGGAGCAGAGCCCTCAGCAGAGGGGGCAGCTCTGCCCCGGGCAGTGCCAGGGATGGTGCCCAGCTGGCAGCAGCTGTGCCCAGCACTCGTCTCTGACGTTGCTTCCCAGCTCCCAGCCCCTCCAAAGGGTCTGGCTGGGTGAGGGTTTGTGTTCCAGCCAAGAGAATTTCTGCTGTAGCTTCCACTGATTGTAGAGCTGAGGCTGAGCTCGCTTCCCATCTGTGCTTGGGGGTCTCCAGCAGGAAAAGAGGGCAGGAGACACAGCTCTGCCTCCCTCTAAAATCCCCTCTGAGCCGTGCAAGCCCTGCCTGCTCACAGCCTGCATCCAAAGGGAGCAGCACTGGGAGCTCCTCTTCCCAGGGTGGTGCCAGAGCAGGTGCTGGGGCCAGCGCCAGGGCAGAGGTGACATTCCCAGCTGGAATGCTGGGATGGAGCCTGCAGCACCCTCAGAGAAGGCAAACTGGCAGGAAATGACAGGAATTCCAGGAGCAGCCACGTTTGGAGCGTGGCCATGTCTGAGCAGCTCTCAAAGCTGTCAGGAAACAGGGAAGAGTTAAAGATGAGCCAGGGATGGGAGTCCAGAGGGAGAGGGAAAGCAGAGGAGATGGGAGGGAGGCTGAGTGCCAGGCAGAGCTGTCAGAGGGGTTCCTGTGCCGTGGGAGAGCAGTGCCAGGGCCAGACAGACACTGAGGGGGTGGGAGGGTCCAGGTGGGAGCCAGGAGGTGCCAGGCCAGGGCTGGCCAGGCCCTTTGTTCCCTTGGCACCCAGCCATGTCTCAGTGACATTTGCTGGGTTTTTTCCATGGATTCCTGCGTCATTCCGGGGATGGGGAGGATGCCCTGGATGAGAAGCCAAGGAGAGGAAGCAGTGTGAGCTCTGCCCTGGGATGGATCATGATCCAGGGAGGTGAATCTGGGCTGGGAGGCAAAGGGATGTGGGGGCAGAGTCCTGTGTGTGCCCTGCAGAGCCCTGGATCAGGGAGAAGAGCACAAAGCTTTTTCAGACAGCTGGAAGGAGGGTGCTGTTTGCAGCCATGGCCTTTAACCCCTGTGGTACCAGCTGGAGGGCAGCACCGCAGGGCACAGCAATCCTGGGAGCTCCTGGAACACTCTGGAAACAATTTCCTAGCACAGGGGGACAAGAACACAAAGAGGGGAAACGCTGTGATGGATCTGACACCTAAAATCTTGGAAGAGCTGGTGGGGAGTGTGAAGGATGAGGGGCAGCCTTGGCTGGAGAGAGCACAGCTGAGAGTCCTGAGAGAAAGGAAAGAAGCAGAGCAAAAACCAGGATCAAACCTGCGCTCAGGAGAGCAGACTTCAGCTCCTGAGGGATTTGCTTGGAAGAGTCCCACAGGATACAATCCTGGGGAGAAAAGAGGTCCAGGAGCCACAACTCATATTCAAGGATCAGCTCCTCCACTGCTCCCTGACAAGCAGGGAATCCAGCAAGGGCAGCAGGGAATTGAACAAGGAATCCAAGGACACTGTGTGAATACAAATCCAGGTGTTCTGGGATGGGGTCAGGACAGCCAAAGTCCATCTAGAGCTGGGTCTGGCAGGGAACAAGAAAGGCAGCAAGAAAGGCTTCTGCAGCTCCACCAGTGGCTGTGAAGGACATGGAGGGACTGGAGCAGCTCTGCTGTGAGGAAAGCTGAGAGAGCTGGGAGTGCTCAGCCTGGAGCAGAGCAGGCTTGTGAGGGATCTTATTGATGGATGTAAATGACCGAAGCTGGGTGCAAAGGGACAGAGCCAGGCTCTTTCCAGCGGTGCCCAGCACGAGGACAAAAGGCAACAGACACAAACTGAAATACAGAAAATCTTTCCTAAACATCAGAAAGAGCCATTTTACCACGAGGTGGCTGAACATGGTGGGCTGCTTAGAAGGGCTGCAGAATCTCCATCACTGGAGCTGCTCAAAGTCCAGCTGGAGATGGCCCTGACCAAATGTCTTGGTTTGAACAGCCAGGTGTCTGCTAAGGAAGGCAGGAGCCTCCCCTAACATGGAAAATGCAAACCCCCTCCCTCCAAATTATTATAAGTTTGAAATGAAGGGGTTCACAGGGAAAGATGTAGGAGCAGGAATAACAGTTCTTTTTAAAGGAAGAAAATAGCAATAAAATAAATAATGCAGCAATACAAACCAACCCTGCCAGAGTGAGAGCAGTCCCTGCCCCCTGTGTGTCAGGGGGTGGCACAGCCCCATCCCATGGGGGCTCAGCCCTCCTGCAGTGCCAGCTGTGCTGCTGCTGCAGCAGGGATCCTGCATAAGGGGGGAATTTTCCTCTGCAGCTCCAGGGCTGCTGCAGATGGGCCTGGGCTCCCTCTGGCAATGCAGGGCAGCAGAAAGCTGCTCCTCTGGCAATGCAGGGGGCAAAGGCTGCTGTGCTGCTCCAGGCTCAGATTGGATCCAGGTAGGAATGCTTGGCTCCTCCCCTGGGCGCAGCATCTCCCCATGGGATGCTGGAATTGGATCAGCCCTGCAGGGACACTCACTGGCCATGGACAGAAGATAATTAATAATTAATGGCCCATGGACAGAAGAGATCTCCTGGAGGGAGAATGGGCTGTGGGAGAGATAAAGAAAACTGCTCAAAGAAGAGAGGATAACTGCCCCACATCTGACAGATGGCAATAGAATTCACAGCCCCAAACCACATTTTACAACCCAGGACACCAACCTCCCCCTTGGCTGTGCCTTGGGCAGGAGTTTGGATCATGGAATCATTAAGGTTGGAAAAGCCCTGTGAGGTCATTGAGCCCAGCCAATACCACAGCACTGCCAAGGTTCCCACTAACCCCTGTCCCCAGGTGCCACATCCACAGGGTTGATAAATCCCTCTGGGAATGGTGACCCCACCACTGCCCTGGGCAGCTGTGCCAGTGCCTGAGCACTCTTTGTGTGAGGAAAGTTTTCATACTCAACAGTTCCAGCATTGCCACCCCACCTCAGCAGTTCTGTGGATTTTTACAGAATGGAGTGATTGTTTAATATCAAACCCACAAAGAAAGGGCTGTGGATCCTCTGTGGAAGAGGCCACACTGCTGGAGGGGTTCCCAGCTGCTCTTCCATCCCTACAGCTCTGCTGGTCTATGGCTGTGCTGTGCAAGATCCCAGGTCCAGCCTGCCCTGGAGAGATGAATCTGTGTCCTGCTGCCAGCACAGACCCAGCCCAGCTGTGCTGCCAGCTCCAGGCTGTGCCATTCCAGCCAGGACACTCCCCTGTCACACCTTGTCTTGGTTTGGAAAGACAGGAGTCTGCTAAGGAAGGCAGGAGCCTCCCCTGAAATGGAGAATGTAAACCCTCCCCACCCCTCCCAATTGCCATGAATTTTAAATTAAGGGGCTCTCAGGCAAAGATATGGGAGCAGGAAATAACAGTTCTTTAATAGGGAAGAAAAAAAGAAAAAAATAAACAATGCAGTCCACTGGAACACTGACAGAGTCAGAACCCAACCTGACACCCTGTGGGTCAGGGTGTTGGTGGCAGTTCCATTGAAAATGTGGCTGCAGCCCTCTGAAGTATCAGGTGTGGTTCTGTTGGAGCAAGGGGAATCTGTAGAGAAGGATGTAGTCTTCCTCTGAAGATCCAGTGGGGAAAGAGGCAGCTGCTGTTCCTCTGGGGAATCCCGTGGAGAAAAGCCGTGCTGGTGTTCCAGAATCTCAGAGTATAACTGGGTAGCAATGCTTGGCTCCTCCCTCTGGGCGGAGCATCTCCCAATGGGATGTTACAGTTCTTATCAGTCATGCACTGATATTCAATAGTCTGTTATCAGCAGATGTCCCCTCCCGAGGGAGGTGTGAATGTGGTCACTCAAAGAGAGAGATAAAGCAAACTGCCCACTTGACAAAGGTAATCTGCCATACAGATGGTAATGGAAAACATCTTGCATGCAATCTTCAACACACCTGCAGTGGGGTGACACTAAGGGCTCCTTGCAGGGTTTCAGGCTGTCATCAGCTGAGCAGCTCAGGAATTGTTTTCCCTTTCTCCTTCTGCTCCGAGGCCCATTTTTGAGGATTGGAAATGCCCTCAGAACACCCCAGTGATGTGGAGGGAGCCCAGCTCAGATCTATCATACAAGTAACTCATGTTGGATTGAAACAGTGGAAGTGTTGACCTGAGTGATGCTCAGAGCCCTGGTGGGGATGGACAGGGGTGCTCTCAGCTGAGGATCAGGGCTCAGAGCCAGCAAGGGGGGAAAGGGGCTCTGATGGCTCCTGCCCTCCCAGCTGGAGAGATCAGTCCTGGGCACTTGGCAGTGACCCTGGCTGGGCTAATGCTGCCCTGACACAGCAAAGGCACCGTGGATGAAGTGGAAAAAACCACGAACAGGCCTGGCCAGATGTGCCAGAGCTCCAGGCTGGGAGGAGAGGAAATGTAGAGCTAATTAAGGCCCACAAAAGAACCTGGGAAAAGCCAGATCCATCTTAAATGAGGGCAGAGGGGGTTAACTGCAGTCATTAAGGGGAATACTGGAAAGAAAAACAGGGCACTTTGTCCTCTTTTGATCTCATTTCTGCTCATACCAGAGTTTAAATCAACACTGGGATCTGCTGCCCATCATCCCCTTGTGCCCCACCGGGGGAAACTGAGGCACAGCAAGGGGCTGCTGCAAACGTTGCTCTCCAGCTCCTGTGAACAAGGCTGTCCACAAGGCCAGGGGCTCAGGGGTCAGCAGAAGCAGCTCTGTTACATTGAGGAGGATCCTAAATCCCTGCAGAGCTCTGCCCCTGCCAAGGTCCCTCGGTGCAATTGGAGGAGTTGCTCCCAGCCCAGGATGGGAACATCTCACTGTCCTGCAGCCCTGGGCACAGAGCTTGGGAGACAGGAGTAAAACCAGCATCCAGAACATCCTGATAGCTAAAAACTTGGAAGAGCTGTTAAATCCATGATTTTAACAGCCATACAGAGTTTTCTGAGCCACTGCTTTCCCAGCTGGCTCTCCAAAGGCACTGCCTCAGGCCCTGGGCTGCAATCATGATGTTTCCAGCCTTCAAGAGTTCCCAAGTCAGAGCCCAGGCTCTCAAAATCACGAGTTATTTTGAACAGAGAAGGCTGAGGGCCTTTTTAATTCCTCTTCTCCTTTCTAAGAGTGCAATTTTCAATTGCCCCAGAAGCTCAAGAGCACAAGCACTGGAGTCTTTTGCTAAGGAAAAGCCCTCAAGGTGGAGTTGAGTTCTCTGTTTCTGTGGAAAAACACAGACACCATCAGATGGGGATGTGGCTCTTGCTCCTCCTAGCCTGGAATTTCACCTGTGTTGGCAACAGACCCAGGGCTGGGTCCGAGAGGTGATGTGGGGACAAATCCCCTCTCCTGGGCAAGGCCAGCAGGAGCTGAGCTGGTGCTACCAGGATCCCTGCTCAGCTGCATTCCAAGGGCTGGGCAGAGCAGCCCAGGTCAGGTTGGAAGGACAAGAGCCTCTGACAGTGTCCCTCAGTCTGGGCAAGGGATCCCAGGCTGCTCTTCATGGGCAGGGCTGTGAACCCTCCCCGAGATGTGGCTCTTGGGGACAGGGCTCAGTGCTGGACCTGTCAGTGCTGGGTTAGTGGCAGGACTTGATCATCTTAGAGGGCTTTTCCAACTTGAATGATTCCATGATTTGATGGGGCTTGATTTCCTTTCTGGCCCAGCTGCCCCAAAACACAACCCCTGGCCCTCAGCATCAAAACCCCTGGAGTTCTGATGTGCCAGAGGAGCACGTGCTGCTGCAATGTCTGAATCAGCAACCAACAGCCTGAATTCAGGAGCTCTGCATCCTTGGGGCTCTCAAGCTCAGGGAAAACCATGAAGGGAACCCCCCATCATCCCCCATGAGGGCTGAGCAGTTTGGGGTGCACTGAGAATAACCCATGGGGGAGGGAAACTTTCATCTTTCATCCTAAGCCCCGGTGGGCAAGGGGCTCCCAAGGCCTGGCCATGCCGCAGGGTGAGGCCAGTGTCCCACACAGAGGGCAGTGGCCCAGGCACAGGTGACAATGCTCAGGGGCCGTTTCAGCTCTGCAGAGCAGCTGAGCAGCGCAAACACTGCCCCTCTGCCTGCAGCAGGGGATGAAGAGCAAGGAAGGGCCACACCTGGCTTGCCTTTTTTTGGTTGAATTCTCTCCTAGGTCAGAAGCTGGGTGTTGCAGCAGAAGACTGGAATGTTCATTTTGCAGTGAAATGGGGTAAATTTTGCCATGTTGAAGGCAGGGCACAAAATCACAGTGCCAGGAAGTGCTCGTGGGGAGGGCTGGGTAAGGAGGTGTTGTGCATTAAAGGGCTTGGGAGGATGAGCTGCTCTGAAGTGCCAAGTGTTGCTTTCATTCCTTGTGCTTCCCCAGGCAGCAGGGTTGTCATCTGGAGCTGTGCTTGTGCTCCAGTGCCTGATCCCTGTGCTGCCCATGGCTCCAGGGCTGGATGCAGATTTCCCCCAGCAGCTCATGTGGAGCGCCCAGAGCTTCCCCTGGAGCAGCTGGGGGTGGGCAGTGCCAGCATCCTGTCCCTGGGCTCTCCAGAGCAGCACCCAGCTCCGTGCTGGGGCTCTGGGCAGCTCCATCAGGGCTCCTCTCCCAGCAGGAGCAGCTGGGAGCAGCTGGCAGCTCCCCCTGCCCTGCCCAGGGCTGCCAGCACCCCCTCACCCCCGACACTCTGGAGCTCCCATCCCCATTGGGAAGGCACAGGTGACAGCAGGGTTAAAGCCAGACTCCATTCCCTGTGCCCAGGCTGCTCTCCAGAGCTTTCCTGTGCCCTGCCTGGGTGCCAGGCAGGCAATTTGCAGCTGCATGAGCAGGGAACGCTGCCTCTGGAGAAAGCAGGCACCTCCAGCCTGTCCCTGGCCCTGTGCAGGCTTTGCCCTGTGCCTCAGAGCCAGCACTCCAGCCTGGCTCACTCCTGGGAAGTTCTGCTGGCTGTGCCTGAGCCCTCAGCCCCTGGGAAACTGGGAAATGCCTGCTGAGAGCTCATGCAGAGGGAAAGCTGGGCACGAGTGGAGTGACTTGGCCAAGGGATGCCTTGAACCTCAAATCACTGCTCAAAATAATGTGTGGATGTGGCTCTCGGGGGCAGGGCTTAGTGGTGGACCTGTTAATGGTTAATGGCTGGACTTGATCACTTTAGAGGGCTTTTCCAGCTTGAGTGATTCCATGATTTGATGGGGTTTGAGTTCCTTTCTGGCCCAACTGCCCCAAAACACAATCCCTGGCACTCAGCATTAGCCCCACTCTGCAGCAGAGCCCCCTCAGGCTGGCTCTCCTCCCTGACAGGCCAGAGGAAAGGAAGCCCTGGGAGCCCTGGGAGGGAGCAAACACCACAAGCAAATCCTGGTTGTCAAGATGTGGGGTTTGCTGTGTTTCTCTCAGTGTGGAGGGATGAGCATCAGCCAGATGAGAGAGCAGCCAAGGCACTTCCAGCCAGGATGGTTTCAGACAGACCAGCCCCTCTCTGCAGCACCCCCCAAAAAGAACGAGAAAGGAGGGGCAGGAAGAAGCTGCTGTCAAAGTGCTCATTGCACAGAGAGTGGCTGTCCTCTGACACTGCCAGACCCCCACAGCTGTGTCCCCGTGTCACCCAGGAGTGCTGCCAGCAGGATGGCACTGCCAGGGCTCCTCAGAGCTGCCAGGCACGCACAGAGCAGGGCCCTGCCCTGGCACCCCGGGCACACAGGGCAGGATGGCTCAGGACACAGAACAGCCTCAGCTCTGGGAATCAGCTGCCTGGGGTCTGAACACTGCTCAGCTCTCAGCTGGGACAGGGCTCTTTTCCCAGGGATGCTGCTCCTGCCTCCCAGGGCTCTCAGCAGCCTTCCCAACCTGTCTGTGCCACAGCAAGGTTGGGGGGGATATTTTGGGTGAAAGCCAAGCTGTTCACCAGCGTCAGGATCAGAATCTGGAATGGCTTGGGTGAGAAGGGATCTCACAGATCATCTTGTTCCACCCCTCTTGCCATGGCAGGGACTCCTTCCACTGTCCCACTGTGCTGGGTTGTCACATGTGGCTGGGGGTGTGTGGATTCTATTGCATCTGTTAAAGGTGGGGCAGTTGTCTTCTGTTCATTAGGCCAGCTGATGGGGAGATGCTGCGCCCAGGGGAGGAGCCAAGCATTCCTACCTGGATCCAATCTGAGCCTGGAGCAGCACAGCAGCCTTTGCCCCCTGCATTGCCAGAGGAGCAGCTTTCTGCTGCCCTGCATTGCCAGAGGGAGCCCAGGCCCATCTGCAGCAGCCCTGGAGCTGCAGAGGAAAACTCCCCCCTTGTGCAGGATCCCTGCTCCAGCAGCAGCACAGCTGGCACTGCAGGAGGGCTGAGCCCCCATGGGATGGGGCTGTGCCACCCCCTGACACACAGGGAGCAGGGCATGTTTGACCCTCTCAGTGCTTTGTTTTTATGCTATTGCATTTGTATTTTTAATTTTCTAGTAAAGAACTGTTATTCTTACTCTTATATCTTTCCCTGTGAGCCCCTTAATTTCAAACTTATAATAATTTGGAGAGAGGGGCTTTACATTTTCCATTTCAGGGGATGCTCCTGCCTTCCTTAGCACACACCTCTCTGTTCAAACCAAGACACCCAGGTGCTGCCAGCCCCATCCAGCCTGGCTTTGAGCACTGCCAGGGATCCAGGGGCAGCCATGGCTTCTCTGGGCACCCTGTGCCAGGGCCTGCCCACCCTCCCAGGGGAAGGTTTCTCTCCAGTGTCCAATCTGAGTCTGTTTGAGTTTAAAGCTGCTCCCCCTGTGCCACCGAGCAGCTCCAGGTGGGCCAGGAGCCCTGCAGTGCCCGCTGCCAGCTGCCAGTGCTGCCCCCATGGCACCACAGACGGGAATTTGAAGGAATTTGCTGCTTGAACTGAACATCAAAAGCACCCAACGTCCACAGCTCTCTGAGAAGTGAAGATCCTGATGGGACAAGCCAAGCAGGAATCCGAGGACTGGCTCAGCAGACTGTTCAAGGACTGGGGGCTCTCGGGGTGGAGGGCTTCTATAATTAAGAAAATTCTGTTGGTTTTTGTTCTTTTTCCAGTCATGTTAGCATTTGGAATTCTACATCACATACTTTTGAAAGCTATCAATGGTTCAGTCTCCACTACCTCAGAAGTACCAACCACACAGAGTCTGTGGCCCTAAAGCAAACTGACAGGCCCATGAATCGTGAGTGGTGGAGAAATTCATAATCTGTGTCAGAAATAGGCTGATGCATTTCCTTTAATTTTTTTTTTAACAGAAAAGGGGGAGATGTTGTTTTGCACTAAATAGTTTATTTAGTTGTTGTTTTCGCACTGGGTGATTGGAGATTTGCACTGAGTAGTCTGTATTGCACAGAACAGTTGATGTTATAGCACACGGTTTTTCCCCCACACACCCCTGTCCCCAGTACCCCCTGGTGGTCTCTCCCCTGGGCAGTCCCTCCCTGTTGGGGAAGATGAAACAGGAAAGCCTTATCAATATGATTGTCTGGCAAAAGATTTTGAGAATATGGAATCTATAAGTGAGATTGAAATGAAAGCAAGCTTTGAGATCTTGAGTTACTGAACAACTGGAAAACAATGGTGTGGCTGGCTGAAGGCAATCCCCTTTTGATCAAACAACACCCTCTGCTTGCAGACAGGCCCAAGGGTCAGAGCAGACCCTGCCAGCTTGGCAGAAGGGGCCCAAAGAGGAGTTTTTAGGGTTTAAAATGGAACACAATATGGTAATGTAGTGATTCTTATAGGCTGTGTGTAAATGCTGTAGGATTTGTATCTTGCTCTCTCACCCTCTCATCCTCTCTCCCTCTCTCTTCTCTCAGCCTGCTCTGAGCTGTGCCTGGCAGCTCCCAGCAGGGCCCTGCCCCCAGGCCCTTTGCAATAAACCCCAAGTTCCAGCCCTGGCTGCAGAGATCTCTCGTGTCCGTCTGTCCTGACCGTGCTACCCCCATCGCTCCTACACCTCCCCTCGCCCCTCCTCACTCCCATCCCCCTGGCTGCTGCCCCCTTCCTCCCCCCCTTCCCCCAGCTCAAAATCCTCCCTGTGAGGAGGCAGCACTCTCTTTTCCATCTGGGGAGTCTCCTGATCTGGTGTCTCCTATCAAGTCAATAAACCGAGGACATTTGTCCCCATGTGAAGAAGAGCACTTCTCATCTTTTGCCTTTGTCCATGTGAGATCCTGTGGGTCCACAGCTGGCCAGATTGGACCCGAACAGAGAGCTCTGGGCAGGGATTCCTGCAGGGACCAGGGTGAGCAGCCAGGCAGAAAGTGGGAATTGCTCTGAGTGTACAGGGCAGGAGGAGCTGGGGCGATGCCCCTTGCCCCGGGCTCCCCTCAGAGCTCCCAGCTGCTGGCCCAGCCCCAGCCTGGGAGGCTCCTGCAGGAGCCACGTCCCCACACACAGCACAGGCTGCCAGGGCTGCTCTGGGCAAGCTGAATTGGTCAGGATGGGACACCAAAGGCTCCTTTCCTACTTCTCCAGCTTGCAGCTGCTGCTGTGGAGAGCAGGACCATCCCTGGGATGGGGAGAGGCAGCCCCAGGGCAGTGGGAGGGAGGTGACACCAGGGACCATGAGCAGGGACAGAGGGGGGGTCCAGGGGCAGAGGTGGATGCCAGCTCTGCCCATGGCTGTGCCCCTCCAGCTGCAGGACATCAGGATAACCCCGGGCTGCGGTGTCCTGCCAGCCCCAGGGCAAGGCCAGTGCCCCTTGTCCCCAGCTGTGGGGTTACCCAGGCTCCTGCTGGGAAATGAGCACCCCCAAGAGCCTCTGAGCCCCTCTTGGGCTGTCTGTGCCCATCCTGAGTGCTGCAGGCTGCCAGGGGCTCGTGAATGCTGTGGCAGAGGTTAATCCTGTCCTTTCCCTTCCTTCCTTTCTCCTTTCCCTTCCTTCAGCATCCTCCCTTTGTGGTGTCCTTACAGCCTAGGCAGCTGTGAGGTTTCCAGTGCAGACAATCCCCAGACAAACCCCAGCTGGCTCCCTGGGGTTTGGCTCTGGGCTTCTCCAGAGGCTTCCAGGGATTTCCCTGCTCTCACTGACTTTGCAGCCCCTTGGCTGCAAACAAAGGCAAGGCTCATTGTCCCTGCTTTACAGGGAAGGAGCCTCAGCTGGGTCCCCAGACTAAACCTGGCCACAGTCTCCCACTCTGCCTCTTCATCAGTGTCAGAAAAACCTGGCACAGCCCAGCTGGGATTGTACCTGGCCAAAGCACAGCAGAGACTGCAGATGCTCCAATCCATCATCCAGAGCCCATCCCTGCAGGGACCAGCCCTGAGGGCCACAATAAATGCTGAGGGCTGAGGAGGGAGTTCAGGCAGGAAAGAAATCAATAAATTGTCGTTTTAAAATTGCCATTTTGTCAAATGACAATAAATTGTCATTTTAAATTGTCGTTTTAAAAGCAAGTCACAGTGGGAGAAGCTTCCTCATCATTTTGGCCCTGTAGGACAAGAAAGACATTGAGGGGCTGGAGTGTGTCCAGAGAAGGGAATGGAGCTGGGGAAGGGGCTGGAGAACAAGGAGAGAGTGAGGCAGGTGGGAAAGGGGCTCAGCCTGGAGGAAAGGAGGCTCAGGGGGCACCTTCTTGCTCTCTGCAACTCCCTGTGACAGGAAGCTGCAGCCAGGTGAGGGTCAGGCTCTGCTCCCAGGGAACAAGGGACAGGAGAAGAGGGAATGGCCTCAGGTGCGAGAGGGGCTGTTAGATTGGATATTAGGGAAAATTTGTTCATTGAAATGGTGATCAGGCATTGGAACAGACAGTGGAGTCACCATGGCTGGGAATGTTAAAAAAAATATCTGTATCTGGCCTTTGGAGAGATAGTTTAGTGGTGGGCTTGGCAGTGCTGGGTTAATGGTTGGACTCATTGATCTTAGAGGGCTTTTCTGACCAAAATGATCCCGTGAGTCACTCAGGACTTGGTGCCCTAGGTGAGGTGCTCCCAGAGTTTCAAATGGCTCTTCAGATTGGTAGGTAGATGATGACCTCTCTCCAAGGAGCTGCACAGATCCTTCCCTTCCCTTCCCTTCCCTTCCCTTCCCTTCCCTT
>NW_005054481.1:74118-83326 GCF_000277835.1 Geospiza fortis | reverse complement strand
TGATGTCCTCACTTCCCTGCACCGCTCCTTCCCTTCCCTTCCCTTCCCTTCCCTTCCCTTCCCTTCCCTTCCCTTCCCTTCCCTCTTTTTCACAGACACGATGGACGCCAGAGGGGACAGAGGGGACACCTGCCAGGAGGCCCAGGAGCTGCAGAGAACCTGCCAAGAGCTCTGTGGAACTGCCCAAAGGAGGGGATGTCACCCCAGCAGGATAAACACCGTGTGAAAAACGCCAATCACTTGTTTTTAAAATTTTCAAAGTTCAATAGTAATAAAATGGTTATAAAGATAGCAATATAATTAGAGTAATAAAATTTTGGACAATTTGGATTAGGACAATGTGAGACAATAGAAACAAAGAGTTATGGACAGTCTGGGTACCTCTTCCTGGGCAAAATAAGCCCAAAAAAGGACACACGTTAACAGAGGATTAACCCTTAAAAGCAACAGCCTGTTGCATATTCATACACCTCATAGATGATGCATAAATTCCACTCAAGCAAAGGATTCTGTCTGGTAAGAGTCAACTTCTTCCTCTTAATCCTAGCGGCATCTTCAGGGCTCAGCGAGGCAGGAAGAAGTTCGTTTCTTCTGATAAGGGAGCAATAAATTCTTTTACTCTGAAAGATTTCAATGTCTTGTGACTGCTATCTGATTGAGTATCTCATTCCTTTCTTAAAAAAACATCTCACATACATAGTTTCTATTTTAACATTATGTTATAACCTAAAACTATATTTAATACACTACTTAAGAAAATTAATCCAGCATAACTTTCTAACATAACACATATAATATTCATTTTAATATTTGTGAAAAGCCAATCATAAAATACCCATTTTTCACAACCACAACATCCAACCTGTGCACAGGGATCGATCACAGGCACCCCTGGAAACCACACAAGGAAAAGCCCAGGTATTTCCCACCCAGAGCCCCAGGAGGAGGGAAGCAGGATCACCATTTTCCAGCAAATTCTGACATCTTGAAATTCTTCCAAAGGCATATGGGTAAAAGGGGGAAAAAAGGCACATTCATATTTTCATCCCAAAAAAAATCATTTTGGAAGTGTGTATCCTAAAAAAGTTGGTACATTTTCTTCTGATACTTTAAAATGTTACACCGTTATATAAGTCACAATAGAAAATGTGCTCTTGGAATAAAAATGTCCTTGAAAGGAAAGATTTTTAAAGAACTTTTCTCCAAAGCAGAAGTCACTGACATGGACAATTCATGACGTGTGATTTCAGTGAAGCAGGTTGCAGAGAGATGTCCTGGAGGAAGGAATTCACTCCCCAGTGTGAGCTGGGCTGCCTCAGCCTGAGGGGCTCGGGGGTCTCCTGTGCCCTGGGGGAGCTGCCCTGTCCCCTGCAGCTGTGCCATTCCTTCATTTTCCACTCAGCTCTTCCCAAACCAAGCACTTCTCTCTGCTCAGCACGGCAGGGGCCTTTGGTCTCACTGCAATGTGAGAAACACCAGGGAAAGGGGCTGCAGCTCCTGGGGAAAGTGCTGAGAGGAGATCACAGCCCATGGGATGTCCTGAGCTGGGGAGACCCACAGGGACCATCCAGGGCAGCCCCAGCCCTGGCCAGACCCCCCAGCAACCCCACCCTGGGCATCCCTGGAGCTCTGGCAGCCTCGGGGCTGTGCCCATTCCCTGGGGAGCCTGGGCAGTGCCAGCAGCCTTGGGGAGGAGCCTTTCCCTGATCTCCCACCCAAACCCCCTGACAGCTCCAGCGTTCCCCCCAGTCTGTCCCTGGTCACACGGGAGGGTGGCTTGAGGCAGAGGGACAACAGAGCCTGAGGCTGGCTGGCAGCAGCAGCAGTGACAGCAGTGACAGCAGTGGCAGCCACAGCAGCAGCAGTGGCAGAGGTGACAGAGGTGGCAGTGCTGGCAGTGGTGGCAGTGGTGGCAGTGGTGACAGTCACAGGAGCTGCCACAGCTCATGGTCAGCAAAGCAGGTCTGGAAAAAAGATGTAATTACTGTCACTTCTTCCATGTCCTCATGCAAATAAAGAAGCAAATCTGGATTTTGTGAGCCCTAAATCTCCACCTGCCAGGGGAGGAGGGGCAGAGGTCTGGGGGCTCTGTACCAGGGGCTGGGGGGCAGAGGAGGGGCTGGGCATGGGCAGCAGCTGCCCTGGCACTCTGGGGCAGGGAGGGCTGGGTGGCCCTGCCCCGGGGCAATGAGCGCCTCTGCCATGTCCCCATCCCCAGCAGCAGTGGCACCCCTGCCCCAGCACCCTGGGCAGCCCAGGACAGGAGGGTCCCAGGCTGTTTTCACCAGCACCAAGGAACAGGCAGGTTTGCTTCTCTTTATTTCCCAGTAAAATGCTGAGGGCTCTCTCAGGGAATGTGTCAGGAAACAGGGAATGCATGAGGGGTTCCTGCACACAGCCCCAGCTGGATATCACAGCAGGAACAGCCCAGATCCACTGAGCACAGCACCACCGTGGGCAGCCCAGCAGGTGAGCACTGGCATGTTAAAGGAACAGCAGAATCCTACAGCTCCACACCCCAAACCTCCGGAGGGTCTTAAAGGCTTAGAGACAGCAGAAAGGAGAAAACCAGCCTGACACTGTGATCCTTTTCTAAATTGTATCATATCCCTGGGTATTACAAAATGTTTTACCACCCCTGGAAGTGTTCACCAAACCCTGGAAGTGGTCAAAAGGTGCGTGGATGGAGATCTGGGGACATGGTTTAGTGGTGAACACAGCAGTGCTGGGGTAATGGTTGGACTTGATTGTCTTAGAGGTCTCTCCAAACTGAATTATTCCCTGATTCTATATTTGAGCCAATTACATTTTCACTCTTCCTCCTGATGTCTGACTCAGAATTTGAGAAAATATAATGCTGGCACCACTGGAGAAGAAATATGATGTGAAGATAATTTTAGGTTCCAAAGGAGCTGCTGGAATGGCTGTGATTTTGCTTTCAGCCAGTGCAAAGAGCCGGACTCCGAGCTTTTGTTAAAGAATGCATCTGGGATAAGCCTGGGCTGCAGGGAGAGGCTGGCACACTGCCCTGCCCCCTTACACCCTGCTCAAGTGCCATTGAGTGGCTTCCAGGGGATTACAAGCCGGGCCTGGGCTTTGTCCTGGCTCCTGCACAGCCCAAGATGTCATTATCCTCCAGGAGAGCAGCTCTGCAGATGGAGCTTGGTGTTATTCCATGCAAATCAGCTCCAGCAGGAAGTACCTGCTGCTCCTAGCACTGAACAGTGATGGACTGATCCCAGACACCTGAAATACAGCAAAAAAGGCAGGAAACACAAGAGCCAGAGGGCAGGGTGGTTTGGAAGCATCCCTGGCTGTCACCTCTCTCCCTCCACCCCGAGCCCAGCGCTGATGGTGACTGTCACACCTCACCAGGTGACACCAGGAGCGCTGGGGCTGGGTGTCCTGCCCACTGTGACACCTGCCAGGCTCCCCCAGCAGGATTTAGCATGGCATTAACTCCTGTCTCCCCGTAGAAATCAGCCCCCAAGCCACCCTACTCAGAATTCAACACGAGGAAACAAATCAGTGTCGAGGTGGGGCTTTGTGTCCCCCTAACAGAGCTCCTGGAGGGGAGCACTCAGCTCAGCTGCTGCCAGCAGCCCCTGGGGAGGGTGGGTTTAGCAGAAGGGTCGTGCTGATGCTGGCAGGTGAAACAGCCCCCATCATCCATCTGCCTTGGGAAAAACCAGAGCTGGCTCTCAGCATCGGCTGTGCCAGGGGCTGTGTGCCAGGGTGGGGACATCCCACTGGCACCCACTGCCATCCCTGGGCAGGGTGCTGGGCACCTGCTCTGGTTTTTCCCCCAAACACTTTGAGATGCAGCTACAGAACCCTCCGTGGATGCCCACACAGCACAAACACCCCCAGCTCTGCTGGGCCCCCGAGGCAGCCCCGGCCCTGCCCTGCTGTGGGGAGAGGCAGGGACACAGGCTGGGTGTGGGGCCTTGGGAGCAGCCAGGCCAGGGGGGCACCTTCCCTCTGTGTGCCACCCAGCCATGGCCACCTGCCCTCTGTGTGCCACCCAGCCATGGCCACCAGCCCCTGGGTGTGCCCCACTCCTGCTCCTCTCTGCATGGGCAGCACAGCCCCTGCCCCCCACGAGGGGAGGGTGCTCTCCCCACAGAGCAGTTCCCAGGTGCTGGGAGCAGCCCAGGACCCGGCTCTGGGATGTGGAAGGAGCTGAGATTCCTGGTCCCCATCACAGCATTCCCCTGGCACAGCCACCCAGGGGACCACAGCTTCCCCTGCCAAGGCACAGGGCTGCTGGTGGCACGAGCCCCATGCCCAGTGCCCTGGTGGGTGAGCCCCTGTGCCCACTGCCAGCACACCCACCCAGCCCTGTCCCCTCCATCAGCTCTTCTCCAAAGGCTCCTCAGCCCCCTGGGCACTGCAGGAGCTGCAGAGCTCCCCCCTGTGCACCCAAAGAGCTGCAGGAAGGGCTGGAGGGCCAGGCTGGGATGCCATGGCCATTCCCAGGTGTGCACAGCGTAGGCTGAGCTGTCCCAAGGGCCCAGGGCTGCCTGGCCATGCAGTGATGGATGGGACACTGGGCCATGTCTCAGTGCCATTGGAAGGCAGAGTTTAAGGGGAGGTGAAGGGTGCAATGAAGAAATTGGGGTCAACCTCATCAATTGCTGGGTATTGTGTATTATAAATACATCAATTCCAATACATCAGTTTCTGATGAGGGCTCTGCCCACAGGGATGTTTGCTGTGACTTACACACAGTCCCAAAAGCCACGGTGAGATGAGATGCAGTGCCTTTGTCTCACACTCATTCAGCTGAGGAGAAGAGACTGTCCACTCTGCAGGAACAGAGATGGGATTGGGGAGTGTTCCAGTTTTTGAAGGGAAGCTGCTGAGCCACTTGAACCTTGGCCAGCTGGAAGGGCTCACACAGGCAGGGTGACCTCCTGGAGCACAGGGGTGACCAGGAGCGGCTGAGGGAGCTGGGGGGGCTCAGCCTGGAGGAAAGGAGGCTCAGGGGGCACCTTCTTGCTCTCTACAACTCCCTGTGACAGGAAGCTGCAGCCAGGTGAGGGTCAGGCTCTGCTCCCAGGGAACAAGGGACAGGAGAAGAGCAAATGGCCTCAAGTGCCAGAGGGGCTGTTAGATTGGATATTAGGGAAAATTTCTTCATTGAAATGGTGATCAGGCATTGGAAAAGACAGTGGAGTCACCATGGCTGGAAATGTTAAAAAAAATCTGTATGTGGCCCTTGGAGAGATGGTTTAGTGGTGGGCTTGGCAGTGCTGGGTTGATGATCTTGGAGGGCTTTTCCAATGTAAAGGATTCTGTGATTCTGTGAGAGAAAAAGGAGAGCACAACAAACCCCAGGGGCATCTCCCTGTGGGGCATCACAGCAAGTGCTGAGCGCCTGCAGCAACAACCGCACAGCGCTGCCGGGGCTGCCCAGGGTGGGGTTGTTGGGGGGTCTGTGCAGGGCCAGGGGCTGGGGTTGGTGATCCCTGTGGGTCCCTCCAGCCCAGGACATCCCGTGGTTGTCGGAGCTGCCTCACCCCGGCAGTGGGTGGGACGCGGCTGCGGCTGCTGGGCCAGCCCTGGGCACCTCCCCAGGCAGGCGGGGAGTCCCTCTCGCCCTGGGCAGCAGCTGCAGCCCACAAACCCCTCAACCCTTATTTTGTGTTGAGGACAAAAGCCATCAACAAAGTCCTAATTAAAAAACAACCACCAAGCAAAAAGCACAGCTAATTGCTTTTTGACTGCAGAACAAAAGCCGCTCATCTGCCTAATTACACTGTGAAAATGAGAAGAATTTAAACAGGAATTATAAGTAATCACAGAAGCAAAGAGAGGAGTGAATGCCTATGGAAACCTGGATGCGGGGCTGAGCACAAAGAAGGCAGCAGCTAGAAGAGGGGGGTGACAAGGAAAGTATTTAAGGCTCATTATATTGAGTTAATTGGCTGCTCCTCAAGTACCTCCCTGCTCAGGCACTCCAAGCACCCTGTGCTTCCTGGGGAATTGAAGCTTCCCAGTATCCCAGAGGAGTCCTGTGGGTCAGAACCATGGTCTCTGGCAGGTGGGGAAACACAGGAGTCACTCCACCGACCCTGGGGTGCTGTCCCCACTCGGGCACCAGGACACTGGAGCTCCGCAGGGCAGGAGCCAGGCAGGGTCTCCCGAGAGCAGAGCTCCCCCAGGCTGGGTGGGCAAGGCTCCCGTGGGCTCTGCAGAGGTCGGGTTCACAGAATGTCCTGAGCTGGAAGGGACCCACATCAAGTCCAGCTCCTGGCCCTGCACAGGACACCCCGACAACCCCACCAAGCATTTTCCAAATGCTCTTGGAGCTCTAGCAGGTTCCTGTCTGGGCAAAGGGATGGAGAGCCCCGAGGAGAGCCCGAGCCCTGCACTCAGCTCCACCCAAGCCCAGGGCTGTGCAGGGACCCGCTGGGGTGAGCTGGGTGGCTCTCTGAGAGAGGAGGGTGGGGAAAGGAAGAAGTCATTCTGTTCTGAGAATAGTCAGTGGGGCAGACACAGGAGGAGAAAATCAGGTCACATGGAAAATCTCAGGGTCCTCACTGGAAAAGCAAGTCCTGTTCTCCCGAGGCCCACATGGAGACAGTGGTCAGGAAAGCTGGAAAGAGTCAATTTAATGTTTCCTGAGAGGTAATTAACCTGCAGAGCTCCGTGTGGGGGAGGAAGGTCCTTGCATCAAGTACCAGGATGGCTCCCTGCCATCCCATGGCCCCACCTGGACACAGGGCTGCCAGGAGAGCAGGGACACCAAGGACAGCTCGGGCAGGAGGTTTTGGTTCCTGGTGGTGAAGCACTGGGATGTGCAGGTGCCAGCCTGTGGCACAGGCAGGCAGGAGGAGCCTTTGCAGGAGCCACCCTGGCTCTGTCACCTCTGGGTGCAGCCCCAGAGCCCCCGAGGGACAGGCAGAGCCCACACAGGGGCTGGGCCGGGGGGCTCAGGGGGACCCTCTGGGCTGAACCCCTGCTCAGGTCCCAGCCAGACCCAGACCCAGCATTCACCCCAACACTGGGTCCTGCCAGTCCCACCTGCAGGGCAGGCCAGGAGTGCTCTGCTCTGGAATGCTGTGTGGGAATCAATAGTTCATTTCTTACCGAGGGACGGGAGGGAGGGAGCAGCAGCAGGAGGAAATCAAAGCAAATGGGAATGACACAGGCACGGGCTGACATCTGAGCCAGGCCCCAGCAGCAGCTGCAGGTCAGAGCAGCCCAGGCTCTGCCACAGCACTGCCAGACTTGGAGGTGCTGGGGGATGTGAGAGCCAAAAGCCTTTGGTCACCAGGGTTTGTCAGCACAGCTGTGGTCCAGCTGAGCAGCACAGTGGGATCTGGGCTTTCACCCACGCTGAAGACACCACCTGAGCCCACCAGAGACACAGACTCAGCCCAGAGCTCAGACACAGCCTGGCATTCTGCGCCTGACAGAGGCATCGTGGAATGGTCTGGGTTGGAAGGACATCACAGAGTGCCAGTCCCACCCCTGCCATGGACAGGGACACCTTCCACTATCCTGGGCTCCTCCAAGCCCTGTCCAGCCTGGCCTTGGGCACTTCCAAAGATGGGGCAGCCAGAGCTTCTCTGGACACCCTGTGCCAGGGCCACAGCACCCTCACAGGGAGGAATTTCTTCCTAACATCTCATCTGAATCTCTCCTTTTTTACTTTAAAACCCCTCCTTCCTATCACTATCTGCCTGTGTAAAAAGTCTCCCTAGTGCAGGACAGTGCATCCCATCCCCATCCCCATGCCCATGCCATCCCCATCCCCATCCCATCCCATACCATCCCATCCCCATCCCATCCCCATCCCCATCCCCATCCCCATCCCCATCCCCATCCCCATGCCCATCCCCATGCCCATCCCCATGCCCATGCCCATCCCATCCCCATGCCCATGCCCATCCCATCCCCATCCCATCCCCATGCCCATCCCATGCCCATCCCATGCCATCCCATGTATTTCTCCATTCCAGAGCTCCAGCCCTACAGCTCAGACATGCCTGCAGGGCTGCCAAGGCGCCCTTTGTTCCAGGCAGGTCTTTTCCCAGCACTAATGATCTCACCTTTTGCAGATGAATTCCCACAGGTTTTTAAAAGAAAAGGAATTGCTTGAATACCTCCCAGACTCAAAAACAGTGAGAGGGAATTTACCACCCTGCTATTAAACATTTTCCAGCGCTAACAGCAGCATCCCAAGAGCTGGGATGCTGGCATTATCCTGCCCTGAAATCCCTGCTGTGCCAGCTGCTGGCAAGCACAGGCAGCAGGGGATGCCCTCCCAAGGGCTGCAGGTGCCCAGGGAGGTCCCTGTGCCCACAGCACCCCCAGCCCCACATGCGGGGGCACTCCAGTGGAGGGCCCAGCATCCAGCCTGTCCCACCAGCAGGTGTGTTCCTCTCCTGGAGGAAAGTTCTGACCACCAACTGCCCAGTCCAAGCAGCTACAAACTCCTTTGTGCACGGAATCACAGGATCATTGAGGCTGGGAAGGACCTTTAAGTCAGTGTCTTGTTTGAACAGCCAGGTGTCTGCTAAGGAAGGCAGGAGCCTCCCCTGAAATGGAAAATGTAAAACCCTCCCTCTGAATTATTATAAGTTTGAAATTAAGGGCTCTCAGGCAAAATAATGGGAATAGGAATAACAGTTCTTTATTAGGGAAGATAAAAAAACCAACACAAAACAAAACAATGCAGTAGTACACCACAACCATGCCAGAGTCAGAATAGGCCCTGACACCCTGTGGGTCAGAGTGGTGGCAGCAGTCCTGTTGTGGTGTTGTGAGGGTCCCCAGGACAAGGTGAGAGATGAGAATTGCCTCCAAGTTGTCAGAAGGCTGATTTATTATATTATGATATTATATTAAAAGAAATGATATACTAAAACTATACTAAAGAAAGAGAAAGGAGACATCAGAAGGCTGGCAAGGAATGAATAATAAAAAGCTGTGACAGAATCAGAGGTTCAACACAGCTGGACTGGGATTGGTCATTAGGTTAAAAAATTCACATGCTGGGTAAACAATTCTCCAAATCACATTCCAGAGGAGCAAAACATGGAGAAGCTGAGGCCTCTCATCTTGCCAGGAGAAGGAATCCTGGTGAAGGGATTTTTCATAAAACATCCTGGTGGCACAGCCCCATCCCATGGGGGCTCAGCCCTCCTGCAGTGCCAGCTGTGCTGCTGCTGCAGCAGGGATCCTGCACAAGGGGGGA
>NW_005054481.1:55750-73911 GCF_000277835.1 Geospiza fortis | reverse complement strand
AATGGCCCATGAACAGAAGAGATCTCCTGGAGAGAGGATTGGTTGTGGAAGAGACAAAGAAAACTGCCCCATGATCAGTGGATAACTGCCCCATCAGACAGGAACAGATACACACCCCCATTTCCAACCTAAGACAATCAGCCAAGCCCAACCCTTAACCCAGCACTGCCCCCTTCCCATGTCCCAAGTGCCACATTCACACACCAGATACACACTTCCAGGGATGGGGACTCCACCACTGCCCGGGGCAGCTGTGCCAGTGCCTCCCTTTGTGCCAGTGGCAGCTTTTGGAAATCCTGCCCTACATGGCTATGCCAGGATACCTCTGTGGTGGCCAAAATAAAGAAAGATTTGAGGGCAATCTTGTCTCAACCGTCTGCATCCCTAAAATCTTGTTAGGAAAATTAATCCACAAACATCAGAGGTTTATGTCCAAAAAGGAGACAGCGGAGTCCATTTATTTTATTTGAATAAAGGGAGAGGCCATGGGGCATCCCCCTGGGATCTCTGCAATTTTTGGAGGATGTAGCCTCCTTTTTATCCCAATTTCCTGGCCACATTTCCCTTCTCTCTTTCCCCATTGGCTGAGGCACTTGAGAGGTTCAGACTTCCCAAATTATCTGATACCAGAGATTTCCCTCGAATGTATAACCCTCCCTTTTCATTTTTAATTCTTATGGAATTTAGAGGTTTTTCTTCCTCACTGTTTCTTTCATCTTTCAATGTCTAATTTCATTTATCAGCAACGTGATAAAGTTTATTTGTGAAGGCAAATACTTTTTTTCCATTCATCAATCAGTGGAATCCTTCCCATTGTTTCTTTTATCTCCCAGTGCTGGTTTTATCTAACAGCAAACCCACAGCTTGTTTGGAAAGACAAATCTGCCATTCCTCTCAATCTCATGCAGTGCTGGATTTGCCTTCAGTCCTCAGCAGAAGGCAGATGATCTGCACAAATGACCTGGAGAAGGATGCCCAGCACAGGGAGTCCCCTCTGCCCTGGCCCCAGGCTTGATGTGGCTCTGGACACAGGAGGAGCTCACCTGGGATTGCCTCAAGGGAAAGATGCTGGACTGCAGGAGGGGTGTCCATGAGAAGAAATGTACATTTTTCTCTTGACTAGATTTTTCTACAGAGGAAAAACTCATCCATCCTAATCTGCCCCTCCTTCTTCCTGCTGCCCTGAACGCCGGGGTTGGGGCTTACCTGGGGCAGCAGCGATGCCATTTCTCATATTCCTTGGAAATGTTCCTCTGTGGTGCTGTGAGGTGCCCAGGACGAGGTGAGAGATGAGAATTTGACTCCATATTCCTTAGAAGGCTGATATTAATTATATTATATTATATTATATTATATTATATTATATTATATTATATTATATTATATTAAATGCTATACTAAAACTATACTAAAAAGAATAAAGATACATCAGAAGGCTAGACAAGAATGAATAATAAAAACCTGTGACAGACTTAGAGAGTCCAACACAGCTGGCTGTGATTGGCCATTAAATTAAAACAATTCACATGCTGGGTAAGCAATTCTCCAAATCACATTCCAAAATAGCAAAACATGGAGAAGCTGAAGCTTCCCAGCTTCTCAGGAGAAAAAATCCTGGCGAAGGGATTTTTCATAAAACATCACAGTGACATTCCTCTGCCTCAGCAAAGCAGGCCTGGTTTACATAAGCACCTCAGGGATATTTGCAGGAGGCAGGGCCCCTGGAGCAGCAGGGAGGGAGGGAGGGAGCTGTGTTCTGTGAGGCTGCACACTCTGCAGGGAGCTGGGCATGCAGCGAGCGAGGGCTGCCAAGCCAGAGCCACAGCGTCAGTCCCGCTGCTGCCGTGGCACTTCCAGCTCCTTTTCCTCAGAGAGAAGAGCAAGGAAGAAGGGATGGAATCCCCCTTGCCAGCTTGTGGCTGTACAGGATGGCTCTGACAGGGGAGAGCCTGGCAGCAAGAGCACAGAGCTGTCACAACCCCGAAACCTCAGGGTCTGTCTGACACCTGGCAGGAGCATTTATCCACAGCTCGTGGAGCTCAGGAGCCAGAGCCAGAAGGGAATTGCCAGGATCAACCCTCCTTGTTCAAGCATTTTTATTCAGCACAGTATCTCCTTCCTCATCCTTTCCCTCAGCCCTCCCTGCTGCCAAACTTCCCACGTGTTCCAGGCAGCACTGGGGCTGCTGGGTTGGAGGCACCGGCCAAGAAGAATCATAGAAGATTCATAGAAGAATCACAGAATTGTTTGGGTTGGAAACAATTCTGATTCCAACCCAAACAATTGGTGATTCCACCCCCAGCCATGGCAGGGACACCTCCCACTGTCCCAGGTGCTCCCAGCCCTGTCCAGCCTGGCCTTGGGCACTGCCAGGGATCCAGGGGCAGCCCCAGCTGCTCTGGGCACCCTGTGCCAGGGCCTCAGCGCCCTCCCGGGGAACAATTCCCTCCCAATATCCCATCCAGCCCTGCCCTCTGGCAGTGGGAGCCATTCCCTGTGTCCTGTCCCTCCAGGCCTTGTCCCCAGTCCCTCTCCAGCTCTCCTGGAGCTCCTTGAGGCCCTGGAAGGGGCTCTGAGGCCTCCACAGAGCTTCCTCTTGTTCAGGCTGAACAGTCCCAATTGTTTTGGCCTCAGAACCCTGTAGCTCTTGTGTTCACCATGCACACACCTGCAGCTGTGACTGGGGACCTCAGGGGAGCAGAGGATCTGCTTTATTAAACAACTCATACAAAACCTCTGCCATGTTTCATTGAGCAGAGTCCCAGCACCCTGGAGCTCACAAAGTCACTGCAGAAAGCCTGGAAGAAGCTCTGGGTTCCAAAGGCCTCAGACCTGGGAGTGGTAGAGCCAGAGTGATTCAGGGTGATGGGACTGGTGACATTGGTCACAGCATGCTGATGGATTCCAGCACTCATGTCACCTGGCATCAGCCTCAGTTCATGTCTGTAGGCCTCTTGTTGGACCTCCTTCCAGCCAAACCCTCAGGAACCAAATCAACCCCATCCCTGGAAGTGTCTGAGACCAGGCTGGATGGGATTTGGAGCAATCTGATGTAGTGGAAGGTGTCTCTGCCCATGGCAGGGGGTGGAATGAGATGAGCTTTAAGGTCCCTCCAATCCAAACCATTCTGTGACTCCATGAATCCTCGACACTTTGGCTTCAGGCTGGCCCAGGACTCTTGCCAGGGAGCTGCTGGGCAATGCTGGGGGCTGTGGAAGCTGGACCTGTGACATTCTGAGCCTCGTGCAGCATTTGTACCACACGGTGCTCCTGCTGAGCTGGGAGCCTGGGCCTGTGCTGGACCATTGTACAGGCCTGGTAAATCCTGTCCCCCAGCAGATTTACTCTGCTCTGAAAGATAAAGAGAAACATGGTGCAAGAAGCAAGGAGTTCTCAAGCAGCGACTGTAAAATAGAAATAGGTTGTTGTTTGACTTCAGAGGTCAAAGCATCCCCCTCCTGCACTGACAGAGGATAAATATATCCAGGCCAGCCCTCATTGCTGCTCACCCAACCCCTGCCCCAGCCCCGTGGTTAATGGGCTCCAGAAGGCTGGAATGTGAAATGTTTGGAGCCTGCAGCTGTGCCCAGGGGCTGTGAGCTGGGTGCTGTGGGCAGAGGCCAGGCTGCTCTGGGCACATTCCTCTGCAGTCCCTGCAATTCAGGAGTCAGCAGGGAGCTGGTGCTGGCAGGTGGAGGCAGTTTGCTCTTGTGTACGGGATCACTGAATTTCAGGGCTATAAACAGGACTTGCAGCCAGGATAAGGCGAAAGCCTGGTGGATCACTCACCTGGATGGAGTCAGGTGTGATCCCACAGCAGAGGTGGAGAGAAGATTCAATTCCTGCTTATCTTCCAAACACTGCTCTTTCTGCATATCCTGGGCAAGCTTGAACATCTCTGTGATTTTAAGGAGGCCTGTGGCAGTTGCTGAGCAAGAAATCCTGCAGCAGCAACACCTGAACCCTCTGGAAGAGATGCCTGCACCAAGCCCTGCAGCCCCGCACCCTGTCAGAGTCCTTCCCACTCTCCCCTGCTCCTGGGATCCCCCTCACACCATCCCACTGCAGCCTGGGGTTTATTGTGTTTGCATCCTCCTCTTTGCATTATAGATTTGGCCTTTGTCTTTGTTATTTGTGTCTCCAATTCTTCCCCTACCAAGTACATCAGTCGCTATGGAAACGATTATTTCCTCGGGATGAGTAATCTTCGTGACAGCCCCGAAAACAGCAAAAAGTCAGAGCATACACTGCACCTTCTACTTAATTCAGCGAGTTGTTAATTAGCTCTTCCCTTCAAAGGGATCAAAATCTCTGCCACCAATGATCTGCAGGGAAAAAGAAGGAGTTTTGACTGGCTGCTTTGATCATTTTGTGCTAACTTGGCATGAATTGGAGGAAGCCAACAGGCTGCTGCTGGAGCAGTAACCACCAGCCTGTCCCTGCGTGTGGGAGGACCAGAGGACGTCAGCTGCATGTAGGAAGCTCCCAGTAACTCACAGTGTGAACCACTGAGCAAAGCAGAAATCCCAGTGGAGTCCCAGCACTCTGGAGCTGACAAAGTCACTGCACCACAGCTGGGGGGTGCAGGATCCCCCCAGGGTCCCCAGGTGGGTAAAAGGCCAGTGGCACCTGGCTCCCACCAGCCATGGTGTGGCCAGCAGGGCCAGGGCAGTGCCTGCCCCTGTTGCACTGCTGAGGTCACAGCTCAGATCCTGTGCCTGGTTCTGGGACCCTCACAAAAAGAGAGACCTTGAGGGGCTGGAGCATTTCCAGAGGAGGGAACAGGGCTGGGGAAGGGGCTGGAGCACCAGGAGCAGCTGAGGGGGCTGGAAAGGGGCTCAGCCTGGAGAAAAGGAGGCTCAGGGGGGCCCCTCTGGCTCTGCACAGCTCCTGACAGGAGGGACAGCCAGGTGGGGTTCAGGCTGTGCTCCAGGGAACAGGGACAGGATGAGAGGAAATGGCCTTAACTTGTGCCAGAGGAGGTTTAGATTGGATATTTCAGAAAATTTCCTGACAGAAAGGGTGCTCAGGCACTGGCACAGCTGCCCAGGGCAGTGGTGGAGTCACTGTCCCTGGTGGCATCAGCTGTGTGGGTGTGGCACCTGGGGACATGGGCTAGTGGTGGCCTTGGCAGTGCTGGGGGAGGGGTTGCACTCCACCATCTGAGAGGGCTTTTCAGACCTTCACAATAAAAAAGAAACTCTGTAGCAGGACCCCATGAGCCTCTCCATGGGGCACCACAGCCAGCAGTGCCCACCCAGCAGGGACAGCGCCGGCTCTGCCGGCTCCATGTGCAATATCCCAAAGTTTCTCCAAGGCCTGACATCAATGAGAGATGATTAAACAGCTCAGGCTCTCACAGGGTGTCTGATGGCACAGCCAGGGCCAGGATGGAGCCCAGACCCCTGAGGCACCTGAGTGCTGCTGCTGCTCCTCACACAGGGTGAGGGCTGGGGTGGAGACCTGGCCCTGGCTGCTGCAGGCTCAGTGAGAATTGTGCTTCAGCTGAGTTCTAGAAGGATCCAGGGATGAGAGGCAAAGAGGAGCCTGAGCAGGGCATCTCCTCCTGCCTTCTGAGGAGGAGGCTCAGGTTAGGATGTCGCAGAGGAGAGCATGGCTGGTGAGCACTGCCAGGTCTCTGGTAAGAGCTGATGGCACAGGGCTCACATCAGCAACCACCAGAGCTCTGTGGTGTGGAAATGAACAGGCAGAAAGATGACTGGGAAAACAACCCCAATCCCAAACCCCTCCAAAAGAAGTTGGTGTCTCCAGTGATCCATGCACAGGAATAAACCCAGGAAAATCCCCTGACTGTGATCAGCCTGCACCACTGAGGATAGAGTGTGTGAATGGGATGGGACACACTGAGCTGCTGCTTTATTTCCCTTTGTTTCTACCCAAGGAAAACGTGCTGCAGCTCAAATAATGCCCAGCAACGAATACCTCTGGCCTCATCCCAGCAGTGACTGGTGCTGACATTTCCGAGGGCTGGGGACAGCACTCCCTGCCAGCAGCCCACACTCCTGCTCCACCCACTGGGCTGCAAGGCAGGCACTGCTCCCGGAGCCTGCAGGACCCTGGGCTGCCCCTGCTGGGACCTTCCTTCCCGCCCTGTGGAGAGCCCGTGGGACAGTGGGGAGCTGCCTGCAGCCCAGCACTGAGCCCTGGCACTGCCAGGTGCCGGGGGGCAGCTTGGGAGGTGTCAGTGTGTGCCCACCCCTGAGCAAAGAGCTTCCCTGAGTGACTGCGCTCAGACAGGGGCAGGCCACACCATCTGTTTTCCATCCCCCCCGGCACTGCAGCATTATTAGAAGGTGCTGATGTCTCCAGATCGATCACCAGGAGCAGGGAAGGTCACGTGCAGACAGGCTGATTGCTTCTTCACGTTGCTGAGCCAGGCATTTTGCATCTCAAGTGTCACCTCTGGGCTGAACTTCACCCCTGTGCTCACCTCAGGGGTCTCCTAGCCTGGAGAGGACACATGGCCCAGGCACGGGGCCAGGCCAGGCTCTGACTCACTCAGGCCAGAGCTCTCTCTGTGCTCCAGCACAGGGAGGAGATGCAGAGACTGGGCTCCAGGATTGCGTAAACAAACCCAGCTCCTCTCCCCCAAAAGCAGCTGGATGTGTTTTCATATTTACCACCACCACCACTTCTCACCCTGCACTCTCTGCTTTTCTCCCTCCATCCCTGCGGCCCCTGGCTGCACCCACCTGTGCTGTGGGTTTCCTGCAGGGACTGTAAGCCAGACCTGCACTGATTCCTGGTTGGATTTCTGTAAGGATTTTAAGGATGGCTTTCAGCTGGCTGAGTTCCTCCTAAATCTCAAGGCTTCATTCCCAAGGTGGAGAACAAGCCACTGGGGCAGCTTTTGGAAGTGGCCAGGGGGCAATTCCCTGATTCCAGCTCCTTTACCAGCCCTGCCCTGGCAGCCAGGCCTTCTCTGGGGCTCTCGTGGTCACACCATGGCAGTGCCCCAGCAGACAGGGCTGGGGGTGCCGTGCTCCAGGCTCAGCCCAGCTCCCTGCTGGAGGCAGAGGGAGATCCCTGCACATCACCCTCAGCACCACACTGTAACACATGCTGAGGTCACCACAGTGACAGCAGCACTTTCAAAGTCCTCTGTGCCATCTCATGGCAAATCTCAGATCCACACCCCATCCCAGGGCAAACCCACTGATCTGCTGTCCCTGGGCATCCCTCTGCACTGCTGTGCCCCCACCCAGGTGCCAGGAATGCAGCCAGATCCTGCATCTTCACACCACTTGGCAAATGCTACAGCCATGGGATTTATTTTTCTATGGATGTATTTCAGGTTTTACTGTAAAAAGAAAAAAAATTAGCTTATTAAATGACATCCAGACAATCTTTTTAATAAGACACCCAAATATTCTTCCATCTGTGTTTGTACTAAGTGGAAATGAAACCATTTTTATCAACAGACTTGTCAGCAAATCTTGGGAAAAGGGTAAAATTAAGCCATGAGTGCAAACCTCTTGTTAATATGAGCATCTGTAATGCCCTCAGAATAGAAGGAAACTAAACATCAACTCAGTAAAATCAGGGGAGAAGCAAATTAACAAACTGCTCTTACAGTACAGTGGTTTTTCTTTGTTGAAAAAATTCACAAACAAGTTGATCTCCTGCTCTGTGTCAAAAGGTGCAAAACTCTTCTCCTTTCAGCACCTTCCACCCCAGCTGCTGTAAGCTCAGCCCAAAAGACAGCCCAGGTGTACCAGCAGTTACCTGCACTGGGGTCTTTCTTCCAGTCAGTTATGTGTGCTATTAAATCTCTGTTTCTTACTCATGGCACAGCCCAGAGATGTTCTGCTGGATTTACCAGGTCAATTCTGAAGTCTGGTCACATAAAGCTGTGGCAGGGAGAAATAAACTCAGCACATCTTAATTCAAAGCCTGAAGACACAACCTTCATGGAAAGCAGTTTGCACTGCTGAGAATAAATCTCTATCCCTGCTCATGTATAAAGATCTAAGAATGAATTATTTGATAATGTTTATCCTTGTGTGGAAGTCTTGTATCATTCATTACATGCTCAGGATAAGCAGCTGAGCTCTGAGCTGCTCTCCTGACTGGACAGGAACGCTCTGAGGTCCTGCCAGGGTGAATTAATTACTCTTCCCCTCCCTGGGCAGTGTAGGGTCATTTCCTACAAGTCATTGCCCAGCCCAGCCCCACTCCTGTGTGCCACATCCCTCCAAGTGTCCCCAGCACTGTCCCAGACATCCCCTCACAGCTCCTGACAGCTTCTCCCCACACCTCTGCTCTGCCCAGCAGACCTCCCAGAGCTGGGGCTGCTCCAGAGCCTGGGCCAGCAGGTTCCACCCTCCTGCTTGGCTTCCTCATGCTGCTCCAGCTGAAATCCTTGCTGGCATTGCAAGGGGAGCCCCCCACCCGCCAGGGGGGCAGAGCTCACCAGAGCTGGCCTGGGCACAGCCTCCCCATCCCAGCAGTGCTGGGTTAATGGGTGGGCACCAGCAGCTCAGGAGTTCTGCTGCCCAGCCTGAACCCTTCATTTCATCCCTGCAAGATTCTTACTCCAGCTCCCACTGCTGTAAACTGTGCCCCTTCCCCATGGCTGGGAAGGAACACTGACAGGCTGCTTCAGAGAGGAGATCAGCTCTTTGATCTCCTCCCAGAGAGGAGATCAGCTCTTTGGATTTCCACCCATAAGGGTTTAGGTGTTATTAATACTGTTGGGAATGGCATTTTTAATGCTAAATCAGTTTCAGTTTGAGCCAAGGAGGCCAAGTATCGTAGGCAGCACAGAGAAGGTCTCACAGGAAGGATTCACACAAGTTAAGGAGGTTTTTTGAAAAAAAAAATAAAGAATCTGTGATTAATCTCCTTAATGCAAAGAGCATTTTCTGGGACGTCAGTTTAATGACTCAACACTTCTGCCGCAATGTCACAAAGTCCCTCCACTCATCCAGCTCCTGGAGTCCAGGGAATTTCTGGCTTTTATTCGGAGTCAAAAGTGCTGAACCCCAGTGGAAGGCAAATAGCTGGAGAAGGGAATAGAAGTTCCCCAGGAAGGCATGCAAAGACACTCAACACATCCCCATCCTCAGGGCAGACTGAGATTTTGGAGTCCCATCCCCTCCCTCCTGTGCCTACACCAGGCTCTCCCCATCCTGAGATGGCCCAACTCTGGCACAGGAGGGCTGGGAGAGTGGAGCACCAGGGCCAGGGCTGGGTGAGGGCAGACCAGGGGCTGGGCTCTGCTGGTCATCCTGGCCACGGGTCTGGCAGCCATGGGGGCTGGGCAGTGAGCACTGCCCGGGGTGGCCCAGGGCTGCTGCACCGCCCAAATCCACCCCACGGTGACAAATGTCAGCCAGGCCTGACAGAGCAGATGGACAGAGGCTGGGAAGCAGATGGAGAGAAGGGAATTTGGAGCTGATTTGAAAGGCCCCGAAGTGCCTCGTTAGGAAAACCCATCCAGGCATGGACAGAGCAGCCTGCAAACGTGGGGAGGACAGGATGTGAGAGGAGCTGCCATGCACAGCCTGCTGGTGTCACCTGTGGGGTCAAAGGACAGCCAGAGCTCCCAAGGGACACCACACACCATTCCCACTGGAGGCAGACCCAGCTGGCAGCGTCCTCAACCAGCCACACACTCCAAGCAAATAAATCCAGGAGAGGCTGGGAGCCCCCAGAGCACTCCTGAGGGTTCCCTCACCCCAGGATTGCAGCCATCACCCCCGGTGTCTGTGCACTGCCTGTGCCCAGAGTGGTGCCCAAGGCACAGCCCTGTGTGTGCCCACCCCGAGCTGTGCCCGGGGCCAGGCACCAGCAGCTTCTGGGCACCTTGGCCGGCTCCTCCTCACCCCCTCCATCACTCACTGCCCATCTCCTGAGAGAGGGACGGGATCTGGGGGCAGCGGGGAAGAGGAGCTGGGAGCAGTGGGAGCGGGTTTGGTGCCTGTGCTGGTTTCTACACCCCTCTGCTGGGCAGCCAGCACAATCGCTGAGGAATGTGGCAGGAACTACAGGGAGAAATCCAGCAGGAAAAGGAATAAAACCAACATGTTTCTAAAATGAAAATGCCAGGGGAAAAAAAACCCAGCTTCTTTAATTCCCAGTGTGGAAGATCACCACCAGCACTGTGGCCAGATAAACTGAAGTCCGTGTGAACATCCCTTGGCCCAGCTCTGCCTGGGGGGACAGAATTGATCTGAGATTTTCACCTGAGGAATCCCTGAAGGAAAAATAAGCTGGGAATTCTTGCCTTGCTGCTCCAGATGTTGGATATCTAGAGTACCTACATAGGATCCATATAAAAAAATATCACTCATCATTTTATTCTTGTAAGGCAGCAGAGGCTGGGGATTTGGGCTTGGATACATCAGTTTTTAGTCTAAGCTCAGGCAGAGGTTTCCCACGTGCTCTGTGACTTTTCTGTCATGGTTTAGTCCCAGCTGGAAGCTCAGCCCTGCACAGCCACTCACTCACCCCAGTGGGACAGGGGAGAGAATCAAAATCCAGGAAAAAACTCATGGGTTGAGATAAGGAGAGTTTAATAGGGAAGTAAAATACATACACACAAGCAAAACAAACCAAGGAATTCATTCCCCCCTTCCCCAGGGCAGGCTTAGCCATCCCCAGGACAGCCAGACTCCATCATGGTAACATCACTGCTGGGGAGAGGAGCAGAACAGCCCTTGGCTGGGCCAGCCCTGCTCAACAGTAACTAAAACATCTCTGTGTTATCAGGATTTTTGTTTTCAGCACAAATCCAAAACACAGCCTGGTGCCAGCTACTGGGAAGAAAATTCACTCCATCCCAGTCAAAAGAAGCACATTCCACCCTTTATTCCATACCAGTTATGTCATGCTCAGGTCCAACAGTATCCACACCAGCTCATTAACCACCAGCCCACTGCCCATCTTTTGCTATAATACACAGATATCATTCCCCTAGTCTTTGGAGCACTGTGTAAAATGTCCACAAAGTGAGCACTGACCTCATTTAGTCCATGCCTTTGGGCTCTATGGCATGGTGGTCGCTCAGGGCTGGTGTTTGTGGGGAGTTACTGGGCACCCAAGGCAGCCCAGGCCAGGTCACTGCTGCCCTGCAACTGCTTCTTGTGTAGCTCCTCCACTGGTCCAGGTGGTCCCTGCTGTAGTAATTCCATAACCTGCAACTCAAATCCTGGGTTACAACAATTTAAAGATATTTCCATGGCAGTCTCCACCTCTTTGGACCTGATTATTTGGTTTAACACTGCAGTGAACTCTTCCCTCCTTCCCTGCCCCTGCCCCAGCTTGGATTTAATCACAGACTGGAGTCCCTTAGGGGCGTCCCTGCTCCAAGTGGAGCTTTATCCATGAGCCACAGTCTCCACAGGAATATACCTGCTGTGGCACAGATTTATCCAGAGCCACAGAGCTCTGAATTGCACCTGCTCCAGTGTGGCCTCATCCAGGGGCCACCACACCTTCAGAGACACACCAGCTCCAGCATGGCATTGTCCACAGCCACATTCCCTTTGGGAGTGCCCTGCTCCAACAGGGCCCTAGCCCTGCCTCCATCCCTCTGGGTGTGCTAATGCATGGGCACACAGTTTCAGGTGCTCCAGCATGGCCTCATGCAGAGCCAGGGATGTTCAAGGTGTGCCTGCTGCAGCATGGATTTATCCCACAGCACCAGATGCCCTGAGATGTCCCTGCTCCAGCATGGATTTATCCCTTTGGAGGCACAGCTTTTGTAGGATGGACATCCCCACAGTCACACACTTCCAGAAGTACCTGCCCTGGTGTGGAGTTATCAGACACCTTGGGGTGTCCTGATCCTGTGTGGACTCGTCCCCAGCTCCCAATCCCTTTAATAGAGAACCTGCTCCTGCACAGGCTCATCCCAACTCCAGTCCCTTTAATAGAGAACCTGCTCCTGCACAGGCTCATCCCAGCTCCAGTCCCTTTAATAGAATACCTGCTCCTGCACAGGCTCATCCCAGCTCCAGTCCCTTTAATAGAATACCTGCTCCTGCACAGGCTCATCCCAGCTCCAGTCCCTCTGACTGGAGCTCACCTGGGCTCCCAGCCTGCCCAGCCAGCCCAGCACAGATGCAGCAGTGGTGCCACATCTCCCTGGCTGTTATCCAGGTGTTCCCAGGCACAGCTCAGTGAGATGATCGGCACCACAGCCAGCAGGGAACGCCAAAAGCTGCCACTAATGAGCACAAGACTGCAATCTGAGCGTGAGCCGAGCCCCCGGCAAGCACAGGAGCTGCCAATTAACAGCTCAACAGCACTCACACCTATAGATTCCACCCAGCACATTCCAATCGAACCTGTCACTCTCCTCAACGCTTGGAGCCCCACAGCAGGCACCAAAAAGGACTCCTGTGGGCTGCTGCACACACAGGCAAAGCAAAGCAAGGGATTAATTCCCCACTTCCCATGGGCAGGGAGGTGCTCAGCCATGCCCAGGACAGTCAGGCTCCATCATGGGAACAGGGATTTGGGCAGACAACCATCATCACTGAATATCCCCCACCTCCTCCTTCTTCCCTGGCTTTACATTATGGCCTGGGATGTCCCTGGGGTCAGCTGTGCTCAGCTGTCCCCTCTGTGTCCCCCCTCCAGCTCCTTGTGCACTCCTCTTGCTGGAGGAGTGAGGAGCAGAGCAGCTCTGGCTCAGTAACTAAAACACCCCTGAGTTATCAGCAGTTTCCAGCACAGATCCCAAGCACAGCCTACACCAGCCACTGTGAGGAGAATTAACCCCACCCCAGCCCAAAGCAGCACAATGTTATTAACCCAGCAGTGTGCCAGCTGGGTCTAGACACTCCACGTGGAGACACCAATTGATTTTCTGTGTGTACCCATAGCAGAAGGTGACAGCCCTTTCATACAGTCCCCAAAGTGAATAAAATGAGAAATTTGGGTTCAGAGTGCAATTAGTGCTTCTGAGCACAGAATTGATGGCATTCCTCTTGTAGCCTTCTCAGGGGTGGGCAGGACCTCCTGCCTCCTCTACCTGGAGTACAGAGAGAATTTTGGCTGGAGTCTGTGACCATGCTGGAGGTGGAAAAAGCCCACAAAACATCAGATGGTGCCACTGGGCAGAGGAACAAACACTTTCAGAACCCAAGGATACCCATTTCCCTCAGCATGTGTGAGCTCCAGCTGTACCAACACCCACTCTGAGCCATGCTGGGAGCCCCTGCTGACATGGAGGGACCATGGGGGAATGAATCCATTGGCAGAAGAGAGAGCAGGAGTCTGAGAGCCAGCACAGCCCACGTGCATCCCTTGCACTGGCCACTTCAAGGACCAAGCCCAAAGGGGACCCACAAGGCATATGAGGACATTCCCTCACATTTTGCAAAGGAAACAGTGGGGGAAAGTCCCATTCCAGCAGTGCTGCACAGAAACAGTCACAGTCAGTTCAGCAGCTCTCTACATAGGTGTTAGGGGGTCCCATTTTGATCCAAACCCAGGAGTCAGTGGCTGGGATGGCTCTCAAAGAGGTGCTAAGGCACAGCAGATGGATGAGCTGCTTGGTCAGCACCTGGAGCTGGTAACACCACCTGACTGAGAGGCAGTTTTAGCTTGTGCCATGACTGGATGCCAATAGCTTTTGGAGCTTTCATGTTTTAACAGGGCAGAGGACTTAAAATCCTTAGGAATTGCAGCTGGAGAGCTAAAAATCCATAGAAAAATCATTCAGTTGAAGCTCACTGATTTGCTGTGGCCTGTTTCTGAGACATTGCTTCTTTATCCCTTTGCTTTCTTTCCACCATCCTATGGAAGAGAACATTATCCCCTGCAATGCTCCCTGATCCTGAATTTTGGAGACAAAAAGCCACATGCAAGAAGAAGGGACCCTTGTAGGCAGGGCCACACTTTCAGGTGCCATGGGGACACCTCCTGTCCTCTGCTCTCCCTCCATTCCCCACAAACACAAGGAAGGTGAAGGTGAGACACCCAGGGAGGCTGGGAATGACCCCAGCAGCGAAGCACCCCAGGAACACCTGAGCTGAATTGGGATTTTTTACATGTAGATCTTTCTAGTGTCACTGTCTATGGGCTCCCCAAGAGGAGCTATGGGAAGATGGGAGAAAACCTGCTCATTTTGCCTCTGGAGCAGGCCCCACGTTCAGAATTGGGCTCCCAGTCAGAGAAGTGTGACAAGAACAGGGTGATGGGGGAAGGAAATGCAAACAGAAATGGTCAGACATTTGACAGCAGCCTCCTGACACACCAGTCTTACAACACACAGCTGTTGGATAATAAATTCATAATATGCACACTTTAGACTGTTTTCATGAGCCATTCTTACACGACCATACCTGCTGCTGGAACAGCTGGAGAAAGAACATGAATTCAACACTGAGGGCTCCTCTGACAACAGGTCATAAGAAATAATCGCGAGCCAAATATTAGGCTCCAACAAGACAGAAAAATTACATTGGTATTTATATTGGACTAACAATAAAAGGCCTGTAGAAGGTTACCAGAGCTCTGCTTCATATGTCCCAGATTATGATTAATTACAGATTCAAACCTTTGTAGCAAGAGATCAGAGCCTTTCACCCTTTAGGAGGGAAAAAGATGAATGTAATTTCTTCTTCTGACACTCCTCCCTCCTTTCACTGTGGCACAGAAACACCACGATACTCATCTGTCTTCATTTCTCTTAAATGCCCAGGGAAAAGGAATAAAGGCTTGAACTACAGAGTTGCAGCTTCCAGTTGTGCAGCTCCAGCTGATTTGGTGGATCAAACCATAAAACTCACAGGTTTGGGCTTTATGCTGAGTCCCAGGAGCACACATCCCTCTGGGTGTGAGGAAAGCTGTGGATTCAGGGCTGAGCCTGTGCTCGTGGGTGCCAGGAACAGGACTGCCAATCAGGGCTGTAAAAATGGCAGGGCACACAGAGAGAGGTCAGGCACTGATCCAGAAGGATGAAGATAATTGGATCTTATCTGCATCTGCTCTGAGCAGCCTCTGCCAGCCTGCCTGGACTGTGGGACAGATGAGGTTCACCTCTGGTCACTGTGTCGCTGTTTTACAGCCAGTTCTCGTGTTCCAGGATTTCCAACAGACCAAAAGAGAATGAATAAGACAGCACAAGGGTGAGGCCATCCTAATTACAGCCAAGGCTGATCAGAGAGGCCCCTAAATGGCCTTGGAATAGGGGGAGGTTTTGCCATTCACCTTCTGGGCCCCAGGCTGGTCTTAATCCAGGACCAAGGTGGGACAAAGCTAGAGGAAGAACAAACAATGTGAAAAAGACATCACTGATTATGGGGGACAAACACTGAAAAAGGGGCAGAGGATGTGAGAAGGAAAGATTTGCAAATGGCTTGAGAGGGCACTGGAGGAAGATGTATCTAGTGAGGAGGCACCTTGAAGACTCTGGATTCCTTCTGAAGGACAGAAATGGAAAAACAAAATAAAAGGATGAGATCCCAAAATTAATCCTCCCTCCCTTTTCTTGTGGCCTCAGCAAATCTCACTCTGCTGCCACCTGCCAGGGGCCTTGAGATGTTCCACCAGAGACAGCCACCACACTCAGGGCCCCTGAAGCCTGAAAGACACAACAGCCAGTGCTGGTGTATCAGCATCCCGTGGGACACAGGAGCCCTCATGCTCTGCATTTTCCAAAGAGCGCACGGTGCCCAGGCATTGATGCTTTGGAGAAAGGGGCTCTGCCTGTGGAGCTGCTCTGGGGCTGTGCTGGCCCAGCCCCAGGGAGGTGCCTGTGCTGAGATCCTGCTGGATCTGTTCACACACGAGCAGGAAGCAGGGAATTTTGTCTCCTTTTCCATCTAGACACTCCCTGACCCAGCAAATGCCCTCTTAGTGCTGTTTGTCCTTTCCTGATCTGTCTCACTCTAGTCTTGCTTTGTTGCTGACTGGTTTGGGGATTTTTCTAACCTGACTTTGATTTTGGGAGTGGGTTTGTCAGGTTGTCTCATTACAGGAGAACCAATTCCCTCCTGTACTTCTGTTTGCCACCACCTGTGGTCCCAGGGTGGGCAGGGCCAAAGCCCAGCTCACTGTGCGCACAAACCCAGCCTGGAAGCATGGGGCTGTGATCATTCCCACTCTGTACAGCTCTGAGCTGAACAGGCTGCATTTCATCCACCTCCAGGGCACAGCACTGGGATGTTCTCCCCAGAGAAGGTGCTGATGTAAACACCAGCAGAGGGCTCAGAGCTCAGAGGTGCATGGATAGCACTTTTGCCATCAAGAATTTATTTTTCCCTGTTGGAACAGGGAAAGAAATTCCTTATACCGAGAGGTAGAGATGTTGAAATGAGCATCATCATCTATGAGAGAGCAGCTTTTATGGGCTGTGAAAACAGCATTGAAAGGCACATATTTGAAGAAAGGCAGCTCCTCAGGGCTCTGGTCCAGAAGAGCATCCATCTGCAGAGAAGCCCTTAAAACCAGGCTGAGTTTTCCTCCTTATCCTTGGACCTTAGTCCAGGCTTTCACACTGCTTTCACTGGGCACAGGATGGTTTAGCTGTTCCTGTGCAATGGGGTAGTTTCCAGTGGGTCTCACAGGCAGCTCCATAGGTGCCAGCACAGACAATTCCAGAGGAATGCCCCTATCAAGGGTTTTTAAATTTGTGCCAGGGAGTGATTTTCTGGGGAGAACAGGAGTAGAAAACAACAGAATCCAGCTATGGTGGGGAGAGGAACTGTAGGACTAGGCACTACAACCTGTAGTTATCCCAAAGGAGATACAAATTACTTAAATAATGGGGTTTTTTTTACATTTTAAGTCTTTGGTAGAATTCATCCTTAGTTCTGTGTATGCCCCACTCAGTGCAATGGTGTTGCTGCCTAGAGGAGAGGCTCAGAGACACTGTGACACTTTAGTAACAAACAGTTTTCCCACTTAGCAGTTTCTGAGAAAGCTCTGGTGCTTCAGAGCTTGTTCTCCCACAGAACAGCTAAATGTGGAAAATCCTGACTATGAGCTACATCCCAACACTTCCAGGAGAGCTTTTACTTCAGTAGGCTCAGGGACAAGATACAACATCTCTCGTACTGTTCCTCTCTGTGTTGGGCTACTAAGGACTTGAAAAAGGCTTTTTGAATTTTCTACACAGACATGTGTAATGGCTAAATTTGAGTCAAAATATCTGTATATTGTAGGAAAAAAAATACAGCAACTAGTAAATTACTTGCTGCAACTGCACACAGAAAACACTCTATGAATTTGTGAAACCATCCAAGCTCTTTCCACGGTAACACTGCCTGTTGCGCTCGTGAATCAAGTTTTTATTACATGAAAAAAATGTAAGAGATTCTCCCAGTTCTTAAACTCAGGAGTTGCTTTATTACAGATTCACTCAGGGCAACACCCTGGAAAGGGAAGGCAGTGGTGGCGCCCTGGGCTGTCACAGACAGGGATTTTCCAGCATGGAAGCATGAGCTGAACACAAGCTGCTTTTAAAGCAGCTGAGAAAAATCCTGGTGTAGAACTAAATGTGGCCTTTTTACTATTTTGATTATGTAGTATACAACATAAAAATGCTATCTCCTTTAGAACAAAAATGCTTATATAAAATCGAAATACTTAATGTAACACAATATAATAATTAGATATATAGAAGTTTGTCTCAAATATACAAATCATAGTGTACACTACAAATACTTTGAATATAAAGCACAGCAGACTGCAACAGTGCATTGATCTACATATTGAGAGGATTTTTATTGACAGATTGGGAGAATTTTCCTAATTCAGACCATTAAAGGGAAGTCAGGACACACTCTTGGTGACTCCAGGCAGATGTTTGGGATTCTCCTGTGCAGCCATGCCTGGAAGGGACTCCACAGACAGAGGCCTTGGAGCAGCCCGGGCTCTCAGGTGGCTGTGACAGAGTTCTGTGGGACTGACCCTGGGGCTTTCTCAGACTTTCCTTCTAGGCTGATCCTGTCTCTGGAGGAGAAGAACCAGTGCCTCAGAATGCTGGAAGAACAGAACCTGACACTGAAAAATCGCGTGTCTGGATTATTTTCTGCTCTTAAGCAGGCAGAGCTGCTCCGTTCTCAGCAGAGAAGAGAAGTGCAGGAGGTCAACGACCCGCTGTGCTGTGCAGTGGCATCCTCTTCTCCAGGGACACACAACAGCACCTTTGGCTTGGAGGCCCCAACCTCTTTGCCCTCCCA
>NW_005054481.1:53880-54020 GCF_000277835.1 Geospiza fortis | reverse complement strand
ATGCTGGGCTTCTGTGCCCTAGAACCTTTAGTTCCCAATGTCCACACTGTCCCTATTGACATTGCATGGTTTGGGCAATTCCTGGTGTCCAAACCCATGTTCAGATTTCTAAATCTCTGGATGAGGAATGAAGAGGACCG
>NW_005054481.1:52922-53834 GCF_000277835.1 Geospiza fortis | reverse complement strand
AGCCAAGTGCTGATCCCCAGCAGGACGTGTGCCTGCAAGGGGAGAACTCGTCCTGAGTGGCAGCAGAGAATGACAGACTGATCTGGCCATTGCTGCTCCCAGAGAGGGCAGTGGGGCTCTGGGGGATGGAGCCATGGAAACTCTACACAGGAGAGGGGGAAACCACTGCTGTCAGCCCAATGGCAGGGAATGAAAGGCTGGGGCTGTTTGCTCTTCCCTTCCTCCCTGATGGAGAGCACAACCTCGTGGCACTGCCTGAATGCTGCTTAGCGTGCACTTGAAATCCTGGCTGCAGTTCTGGCAGCTCCTCCCCAAAGGAGCACTGCAGTGGAGCTGCAGGTGGTCAGGGAAGGGCAGAAGGGAAGCTGGGACGGGCTGAGTGAGCTGGGAAAGGTGCAGCATTAATGGGGGACCCAGCAAAGCTCTGCAGCATCCCGAGGGGCAGAGAAAGAGGGGCAACCTGTGCCTGCCCCTGCTGCAGGATTCTGACTCCGGGGCTCTCTCGGATTCGTCCCGCGCCGCTGTAGGACTGATCCCGGTGCTCTATGGGACTGATGCCGGGTCTCTGTGGGGCTGATCCCGGTGCTCTGTGGGACTGACCCCGGGGCTCTCTCGGATTGATCCCGGGTCTCTGCCGGGCTCGCCGCTGGAGCTCTGTGGGACTGACGCCGGTGTTCTGTGGGACCGATCCCGGTGCTCTGTGGGACTGACCCCAGTTCTCTGTGGGACGGATCCCGGGGCTCTGCCGGGCTCGCCCCTGCAGCTCTGTGGGACCAATCCCGGTGTTCTGTGGGGCCGACCCCAGTTCTCTGTGGGACTGATCCCGGCGCTCTGTGAGGCTCGACTCGGGCGATCTGGGGGACTCAGCGCGAGACGTCGCGCACTGGCAGCGCATGCGTAGAGCCGCGCGCA
>NW_005054481.1:41556-52066 GCF_000277835.1 Geospiza fortis | reverse complement strand
CCAAATCGTGGCCTTCTAGCAAGGGTTTGCTCTGCTAATTAATGGCTCCAGTATTCCTGGGAGCATTTAGATGTGACAGCGATGTTGCATCAGTAGTGTTAGTGTATAAATATCGTTGTGTAACTGGGGGAGAATCGCTCAGCTGTGAACTTTGATGTGATTGATTCGGTTGGATATATGGGAGGGGCGGGGGGGGGGTTTGGAGCAGGAATCTGTTGTGCTGAAGGGGGGGTATTGTAAATATTTCTGTGCTCAGCTCGCTTGTGTAGCTCCTTGAGCTGAGCTGTGTAGAGCTTGAACGGCCTAGTACTGTAACTGAAAGTACTAAGGTTGATTTTTCGGTGGTGTTTGGAATCGTGGTGTTGGGGGGGGTGGGTTTCTGTCTTTTTAAAGAAAATCAAATGTATGTTGTTTTAAAATTGTTGCATGTTCAATTCAAACTTTTTAACAAGTCCTTGATGTTTCAATTTAAAAGTGACCAGTGGGGCTGAGGCTGTGTCCACTGAGGCTAAGATGACTGCCTTTCCTGGCCATGGCTTTTCCATACATTGTGTGACCCTTGCCCTATGACCCTTTGGCTGACCTTACCGGAAGCCATGACGACAGCAGCCTTTTGCCATTAGACGCAGGGTGATGGTGAGGATTCCAAGGGTTAGACAAAACTGGTTAAACTGAACTAGGTGACTGTTACCTTGCGTGTTTTGTGGCCAAACCACCACCAAAAACCTCATACTGTGATGTAAGTACTTAGTGTAACTAGTAAACGTTTTTGTAAAATGTAGAAATGCATGTAATCAGTTAAGTTTTATATTTTACAATGTTCTGTAAAATAAAACTTAGCAAGGTGAATCTAATAAGGAGCAGTCACTCTCTAACAGATCTTAGGAGCACAGACTTGTAGGATGTTAGTCTGTTTGATTTGCCATTAATATAGATCATGGCAAAATTGCAAAGTTTATTGGAGGCTTAGCGAAATAAAGTCCTACTCCAGTAAATATGACTGTTAAACTAACTTTTTCAGAACATTGAGCCTTCTTCGTGTTAGGAGACAACCTAACTTTGTTTCTTTGTACAATCAAGGTGGGGGTGGTGGCGGATATAGCAGTCGGAGACAATCGGGACGAGATAAATACGGACCGCCCGTTCGTACAGAGTTCAGGCTGATTGTTGAGAACCTTTCCAGTCGCTGTAGTTGGCAGGATTTAAAAGTAGGTATTGATGTTCCGTGTGGAATCTGTTGTGAATATCAGGAAGCAATCGCTTCCTTTAATAGCAATGTTGATTTTGTTGCAGTAGAATAATTTAAAAGTGTTTGTGTGCGTTGAGTGCTGTTTGCAGAATCCCCCCGTTCTGTAGCTGCCCTGTGCTCCCTGCAGGATTTCATGAGGCAGGCTGGGGAAGTGACCTATGCAGATGCCCACAAAGAACGTACAAATGAAGGAGTGATCGAGTTCCGCTCATACTCGGACATGAAGCGCGCCCTGGACAAGCTGGATGGCACAGAGATAAATGGCAGGAAGATCAGGCTGGTGGAGGACAAGCCACGCTCCAGTCACAGGCGATCCTACTCTGGCAGCAGGTCCAGGTAACTCGGGGGATACTACCTGCAGCAGTCACCTTCAGCTGATGGTTTAGGAATAGGAGGGGGCCTCAGTGTAGAAGGAAACATTTTACATCAAACAGCAAAGCCAGGTTTGAGCAGTTATTCAAATGTGAAACCTCAGCTGTGATTCACTGACTATGTTAAACCCACCATGTTGGGACCACCCTTGCTCTTGGGAAGTTCTGTAGCAGCTTTTCTATATTAGATTATGCTATTAGATAGCACAGTGTATTAGATACAATCAGGAAGGTTCTTCCCTGTGAGGATGGACTTCCCAGAGCAGCTGTGGCTGCCCCTGGATCCCTGGAAGTATCCAAGGCCAGGTTAGAAGGGGCTTGGAGCAACCTGGAATAGTGGAAGGTGTCCCTGCCCATGGCAGGGGGTGGAACACAGCGATCTTTAAGATCCTTTCCATCCTGTACTTGATGATGGAGGACACAACCAGGCAAAGAGAAAGGGAATGACATCTTAAATGTCTGCAGGTCACGATCCAGGAGAAGGTCTAGAAGCAGAAGTCGGAGGAGTCGGAGCAGCCGCAGCAGATCCCGTAGTGTCTCCAAAAGCCGTTCCCGGTAAGTGCCCCAGAGTTAACACTGGTTAATGCTGCCAGTGCAGGAACTGCCTTGCTGACAGATGTTTACAGCTGCTGGAACTGCACTGCAGGCCACACAGAATAAACTCTCTCTCTCTCTCTCTTTGAAAGATCTAAATCCAGGTCACGAAGCAAAGACCGCTCCCGTTCCCGATCCAAAAGCAGGAAGTCCAGATCAAAGAGCAAATCCAAACCCAAGTCTGACAGGGGGTCACGCTCGCACAGCAGATCCAAGGAGAAGTCGAAGTCCCGGTCCAGATCCCGGTCCAGGTCTCGATCTCCCAAAGAAAATGGTAAAGGGGATGCTAAGTCTAAGTCCAGGTCCAGGAGCAGGTCTCGCTCCAACTCTCCGCAGCAGCAGCCGTCTGCCAAGGCTCGCTCCGAGTCACCGCCCAAAAGAGCCGCCTCCAGGTCCCGCTCCAGGTCTCGCTCAAAGTCCCGCTCACGATCAAGATCCAGTTCAAGAGATTAGGACTACAACTCTCCTCTCACCTTGCACACTATTATGGAACATTTTCCTACCTGTCAGGCCATTAGTGTTATGTTAGTACTTCAGAAGTTGGTTTTTTCTCTTGCAGGAGTGAATGGCCTAAGAACTAAGGCATAAGGCATAAAGGTTTAATTTCTATCCCAGATTTGACTATACCAGGTGGAATGGTGGTACAAAGCAGGAAGAGTCCCCATTTTGTAGAAATTGAGCTGAAAGTTTGATTTTATAGCATTTCTGCTGGAGTAACTTAACTACTCTTGAATGCAAAGTGGTTTTTATATTAAAAATAAACTGAATATAAACAGGCTTAAATATGGGCTTTTTGAAAATATCCTTTTTTCCTATTTTTTTTTCATGGCATTAGAACTATGGGTGTCATTAGGTTCATAGGTTTCAGCTTGCTGCCAAAGGCAGGATTGCCTTGCAGGGCAGGTCACACAGTTTATCTTAGTTTTGGAAGGAGTCAGCAAACTGTATAAACCAGTAACAGTACTAGGAAGATTTTAGACCAGCAATAAACTCAAGTTGGAGGACTTACCTTGTACCTTGACTTGCCAAAAGAACATTCCCCCCATACTGAGACTGTATTAAAGGTGACAAAGGTACTCTGGAACCTGTATCCTACAGTATTGCTAAAAGCCCCTTTGTTCCAGACTTGAAAGAATAAAATCTTTCTGACGTTTCTTGCTTGAATCTCAAGTGTCACTGTTGTCAGACACGAAGGTGTCTCTTGGCTGTGGTCCAAGTCCTTAGTATGCTGTATGGTTTGTCAGCCTCTGAATCCCCATTGGACATGAAACCCAGGTAAAGAAATCTGTCTTCCCTCCCCTTTGACTCACTTATGTTAACGTTTTGCTTCAGACTAGGAGAACTATAATCCTCTTGTGTGTAGGTCCGAACTTTATTGGAAATGTAATCTCTTGGAGCTAGAGTTCTAGTTTTAACAAAGGCTTTGCTAAACCACAGTTGCCAGTTCACTTAAATTGTGGAATAGGACTCATCCCAAAAAATCCCCTTTATAGTTAAATTGATTTTTGTAACATGCAGTAGCAAACATTAGAACTGCCTTGTACTCTTTATACGACGTGTAGTTTGACTTGTATAAAATTAAATTGGTGACTCAAACTCTTGTGTTCATTGCAGTGAAATGGGATTCTTGCTCTGCCTTGTGCTGGGGAAATCACAAGGTACCCTGCTTTTATGGAAAAAACTTGTTTGATTTAGTGAGAGACTTGGTAGCTCTTGACAGGCTCTTGGTTGTGTGCTTGAAACCAGCACAAGCTCTTTGTGTCCCAGCGTGTCACCATGTCCTTTCTGCAGGCATGGCTGGGTGTGACAGCTGCACCTCTGGTCCCAAGTTCCACACCTGCCCAGAGGAATTGGGTCAGCACAGTGCGCATGGGAAATGTGACTTGATGCCAACTTGTCTTTCCTGGAATTTCTTTATACTGTAAGCAATTCCCCTGAAATTCAGTTTCTCACCATTTCCTGATGGTCTGAAAAGCTGCATTTTGCCTGTTGCAGGTGAGTATCCATGCTGGGGTCCTAGGGAGAGTGGTCAGGTCTGAGTTCATGTTCCTGGAACTTGAAGTGGTTCTGTGCCTGGTGTTGCCATAAGATCAGGCTATCAGCCTGGCTGCTGCAGTGTTATCTGCACCTGACCCTGGTGGTAATTTGTGATAAGGAGTTCTTGGGTTAAATTGGAGCTGTTTGCTGAGGGTGGTGTATGTTAGCATGAGTATAAAAATGGTGTCATAGTGTTGATTCCTGTAGGATCTCAGATGGGTGGGGAGTACTGGGGGCTTCTTTCAGAATTCACACTGGGCAAGAACAGCTAAGTTCAAGTTTACAGCCTAAGATACACTTGAGGACTTACTTGAGTTCAGCTGCTTTGGTTATACTTCCAATCATGGAGTAGGTCAGACTTGGGAGAGAACTGCTCCTCTTTGTAAAGCAACTTCATAGAGAACTCTGGTAAAATACATCACACTCCTCAAAAGAAGGATTGAGCTTGGAGCTCAGCAGGTTGAATGTGCATATTCCCAGTATGTGTGATAAGGTATTGGCCCATTACTTTTTTGTAGATACATTCCCTTCTTTTTAAATCTGACCCCAGTGCCAGCCTGAGGCTGTCCTGGCCATTCTGAGGCCGTGGGCACCCCAGCCTTGGTCAGCAATGCAGAGATGGCTCCTAACAGCTGCACTCAGCTTTCTGAGCCAAGATTACTGTGGCAGTGGCTGTTTTGAGTCCTTATTTATGAATTACAGGTCCCAGCTAATGCATGACTCAAAGTGAAATTAATTCACACCACTCATATTAGGACTCAACTTCTGGGCATGATTCTGGGTGATTTTCTGACTCAAGGGCAACCTGACTCTTGTTCACAGAAAGTGGCCTTTGTAGGGTTGACTAATTTAGAATATTTTAAATACTCTTTTTATTCATTTTAAAATGAATGCCAGATTGCATTTAACCAATTTACCTGGAACTCCTTTAAATATCAAGATTTCTTTCTGTGTTCCTGGAGCCACATTGTCTGTCTCCTTTGGCTGCTGCCCTTCACTGTGCAAATAAAGCAGGGATTCCTTGGCATGACTCATCCTTCTGGATGGGTTTCCTTTGGAAAGCCTGGAGGATTTTGGTAGTGCCAGATCCTGAGCCGGGCAGTGAAATGCATGGCTTGTGATAATGCTGTAAGGAACCAGCAAAACCCAAACACTCTCAGTGTTCCAGCTCTGCCAGCAGCACTTTTTGTGGGAGTGGAACACTCTGAGGCTGGTGTGTGTTGGTAATCACAAGTGTGATTATTCCTGAGATCTCTTCTGGGTGTGATGAAAGGGGTTGGGATAAATCTCCATACAAGAGTAAAAGGCTACAGGAACTGCATGTGGTTTGCTTTGCCTGCAGTAGCAGCAATAGTTTGATGGGGAAACCACCTGACCTTGTCATAACTCAGTTTATAACCTGACCCTGGACACAATCTTTTGGGGATGTGGTTCAGAATTAGACTACCTGACTTTTTTGGGGTTTTTTTTGGGGGGGGGGGGTTTGGTTTGGTTTTTTGTTGTTGCTTTTTTGTGGGGTTCTTGTGTTTTTTTTTTTTTTTTTGCATTTGGTATAATCAATATTAATTTGTCTGTAAAAATACAAAAGAGAAACCTGCCTTCTCATCAAATGTGGGGTGCAGGCTTGACCAAATCTAAGTGTCTTGTAGCAAATTGTGAAAGAGAAATCAACACAACAGTTAAAAGTGAAACTTAGAATCTGGGACTGTATTTGCAGACTGGTCCTGACCTTTTCCTATATTTGAAAAAGCATCCTTCCATGTGTTTTGTTTTTTGGCATAAATGCAAGTTTTGTCCTTAGATCATAGAATCCCAGACTGGTTTGGGCTGGAGGGACCTTAAACCCATCCAGTCCCACCCCCTGCCATGGGCAGGGACACTTGCCACCAGACCAGGGTGCTCCAAGCCCCCTCCAGCCTGGCCTTGGGCACTTCCAGGGATGGGGCAGCCACAACCTCTCTTTGATTCACTTTTTATTTGAGTCTATGTCAGGAAGAGCTGTGTTGCTGTAAGGAAGGGCACAACTTCCGTGTCTGATGTACACTAAAATAAGTCTCACACCTTGCAATATCATTGCTTGGAGCAGAGCTGAGGGGCCTGAGTAAGTGACCCTCCTTTTTCCTACTATAACATTTCTACCTCTCCATTCTGTGGTTTCAGATTTTGTTTACAACTGGGAGATGACTCTGTCCCAATGCTGATTGTAATCACCTTTAGATGAGCAATGGGGAGGAGCATTTAAAACAATTCTTGGATTTCTTCTTCACACATGGAATAACTTGAACTATTTCCCATTCCTACTGAAGTCTAGTTTAAGTTGGCACTGTAACATCCACAGAGCAATTTCATACATCAAAGAGCAAAAGTCGTGAAAGCAGGAACTTGCCTGAGGAGCCTGGAAATCCCAACAAATGGCTGGGAATGTCTTTGAGAGGTGATGCAAACCCTGGGATCATTTGAAAGATTCATAATTTGGGTGTGGTTGGTGATAAAGTTTTTCCTTTGGGTAAGAACTGAGTACAGTGATTTTGGTCCAAAATACCAAAAACAGTGCAGGGAAAGCTGCAGGTGGCACAAGGGTTGGAAGTGACAGCCTGTGCTGGCATGTGGATGGAGTGGGGAGGTTGTAGATTTATTACTGATGTGTGCAGCTCCTGGAACAGGATCATCCTGCAAATGGGAATAAGAAGTTAGTGCTGCAATACCCTCAGCAGTTCTGCTGTGTCCTGGCTTTGTCAGGGCTCTTTAAAGCAAACAGGGACATGTTACTTTAAAAGGTGAGAAGCACAGCTAACACAAATAATGCTCTGTGTAGTAGCAGCAGTTCAGGAATTTTATCTGTGTGTCCTTAGGACCATAATGGTCACTTCTAGGGCATGATCAGTCCTTTGCTCCCCCCCCCTTTGTGGTTAGGTGAAAATGATGAAATAGCAGAATATGGTCTCAACTCTCCCAGCTCCCTCACACTTTATTAGTTTGCTAAATGTGTGTGTAGATGTCAGAGGGGAAGTTTCCGCTGTTTCATAATCCAGTAAAAATTTGCAATAAACAAACTGCTCTGCAGTGGCTCATAAACTTCCACCCTTTTAGCAACATCTGTCTTTACCAGGCTGGGCTGGAAGCACATATGTATGTTCCTGTGGGAGAAGGAATGGCAGAGCTGTTGGTATGATCCACACCACGGAAAAAAGCGCTGACCACAGGAGATGTCTGCAGCTCATGCATGACTCAGAGTGTAGTTCACACCAGCTCATGCTAGGACTTGGCTTTTGGGCATGGTTCTGGGTGATTCTCTGACTGAAGGGCAGCTTGACTAGTTCACAGAAAAAAGCTTTTGCAGGGTTGTCTAATTTAGAATATCTTAAATACTCTTTTTATTCATTTTAAAAGCAGACACTTAAGTCTTGCTCCAGCGTTTTTCCTTTGGGTAAGAACTGAGTACAGTGATTTTGGTCCAAAATACCAAAAACAGTGCAGGGAAAGCTGCAGGTGGCACAAGGGTTGGAAGTGACAGCCTGGCATGTGGATGAAGTGGGGGGGTTGTAGATTTGTTACTGGTGTGTGCAGCTCCTGAACAGGATCATCCTGCAAATGGGAATAAGAAGTTAGTGCTGGTAAGCCAGCGGGTGTTCAGTGGGTCACAGCTCATGGGCCTGGTGTGACCACAGTGCACAACTGCACCCAGGGAGCTGCTGGGGCAGAACGGGCTAAGGTGCAAAGTGCTTTCACAGCTCTTGTGCTCCTTGTTCTGCTCAGCATCAGCATGAGAGGAAAACAGCAGAGTCTCTTGTGATCACAGTGGTGACAGGGATGCTGTACAATTCACCTGGGGGTGCCACAGCAGCTCCTGTTCTGCTCAGCTCTGGTTCCAGCATGGAGCACGTGCTGACAGTAACGGGAGACACAAGAAAAGTATTTCTGAAAGAGCCTCTCCAATTACCTTGTCTGAGTCTATTTGCTGGCAATTAAAACCAGTTGCTCTGTGACACTGAAAGTGTAATCCACCACTTGCCATCATTCAGGTGTCAGCTGTGTACATGTGGCAGCCCAGACCAGAATTGTTCTGTAATTCTTCACACACAACATCCCCCTAGAAAGCATGAAACTGATACACAGCATTGCAGCCACCTTCCCAGTGGGAATAAAAGCTGTGGATGGCAGCAGCTTCCTGGTGCTTCATGTTCTATGAGGTCTGTGTCAGGCTTTGGAACATGACTGTGGGTGAGGACAGGAGTGACAGGCACTACCCCATGTGTGCTGCCATCCTGTGAATAGAGGATGTTGTGGGGATGAATCCCAGCAAAACAAGTCCCAGAGCAGCACAGGCCTGCACACATTGGGTCTCGTGGGACTAATGGGCCAGCAGAGTTGAAAAATCCAAATCAGAATAAGTTAAGTCATAAAAGCATTACAAAGAGATAGGTTTAAGTCAACAAAAGTTCACAGAATCCCAGAATAGCTCGAGCTGGAGGGGATCCATAAGGATCATTGAGCCCAAAACCCTGCTCCTGGCAGGAGCACCTACAATGAAACCATCGGGACCGAGTGTTGTCCAGGCACTCCCTGAACTTGGTGCTTCCCTGGGAGCCTCTTCCAGGCACTGAGCAGCCTCTGGGCGAGGAACCTTTTCCTAATGTCCCACCTGAACCTGCCCTGAGGCAGCTTTGTTCCATCTCCTTGGGTCATTGCTGGTCCCAGAAGGGGGAGATCAGCCCCTGCCCCCAGAGGAAGGTGCAGACAGCAATGGGGTCACCCCTCAGCTTCTCTCCTCCCAGCTGAACGGGCCAGGTGGCCTCAGCTGCTCCTCCCAAGTCCTGCCCTTGGACATTTCACCATTCTGTTTTCTCTTCCAGACACAGCTCCAGCTCTCAGCTGTCCTTTGTGCGCTGAGGGGCACAAAGTGTCCCCAGGACTGGAGGTGAGGCTGCCCCAGAGCAGGACAGGCACCCCCCTGGTATCCCCCAGGGCAGGGCTGGCCCCTGGGGCTGCCAGGGCTCCTGTTCCTCTTGCCCTCAGCCCAAAGCCCCTGAGCCCCTTCCCCAGGTAGCTCCCCAGGGTATCAGCTCAGATCCCTTCCAACAGAGGTCACAGGAATGGAAGTTGAGGCACAGAGAGGGAAATGACCTGATGTTTCATCAGCCAGAGGGCTCACTGGGAAGCCAAAGCTGTTTCCTCTTTTTTACCTAATGTAGCTGTTCCCTAGGAATTCATCATTCGGAATTCCTGATTGTTTTTTTGCAGCAAGCTTAGCCAGGAACAGGGAACTGATGGTCTGCTTTTCAAGTAACTGAGTTCCACTCTGCTCCTGATTCAAATCTGTTTGACCTTCCCTCTGCAGCATAAAAGGATTGATATGGGAAAATCTTTTTCTACACTGTGCCACTGGAGTTTGATTTGAAAATGGGAAAGAAGCAGCAAAGGGAATATATTGTTACTTCCCTCCTGATTTGCAGGATCTGTTGCTTCATCAGAGTCTGACTTAATATTTTTAATGTGGTAAAAATTTTGGAGTACAGAACTCAAGGTGGCAAGGAACTTGCAGACATGCTAAAGCTGTGAGGTTGTTCCTACAGTCTCCAAAGTGAGCAGGAACACTCTGTGCCCCGGGTTTGGGCAGCCAGAGCTGGCTGTCAGGGTGAGCAGGCAGACACCTTTCCCCAGCCTGTCCAAAACACAGCGAGGGCTCTTCTCAGAAGCTTTTGGTACATCTGGCCCTTGTGCTTCCAGCCTTGGTTCCTTCCACTTCCACTTTCTGCAGGTAAGTGGGACAGACCTTGTGTGTCTGAAGACACTTGTGTGGCCACAGAATACTGAAAGGTGGGCAGGTGAGCAGCCCTGGGTTTGAGCAGAGCTGTTTGTTTGGAAGTGCTGCTGCAGTGTGTCCATGCTCCATTTCCACCTCAGGACCAGTCAGAGTGATCCTTTCACTTCCCAGGGATCTTGGGGGTGTCACCTTAACATCCCCTGGTCCCTCTCGGGGGCTGGGGAGGGGATTCTGCCCTGGCACCAGAGCCAGACAAGGCCTGGGGAGCTGCTGTGGTCTCCTTGGCTCCTGTCAGGACACATCCCCACTGGTCTTGTCTGATTCCTCTCAGAGGAGTGTTTGGTTAATCACAGAGTCTTAGAATGGTTTGGGTTGGGAGGGACATTAAAGCTCATCTCACCCCCCCCCTGCCATGGCAGGGACACCTCCCACTGTCCCAGGTGCTCCCAGCCCCAGTGTCCAGCCTGGCCTTGGGCACTGCCAGGGATCCAGGGG
>NW_005054481.1:17314-40613 GCF_000277835.1 Geospiza fortis | reverse complement strand
CGCACGGGGGACGCCCGGCCGCGCTCCTTCGGGTGTTTGTGAAACAGCGGGGGAGCGGCGCTGTCCCGGAGCCTGCAGTGACAGCGCTGCAGCTCTGGACAGGGCCCTGCGGCGTGCAGGGCTTTGGTCCAGCCTAGCAGTGCACAAACAGCCCAGGCTGTGCACAGGTCTGGGACAGCTCCTGGATTGATTTTACTAGTTTTTACCCGGATTTCTTTACTAGTTATAAGAGAAAATAAAACACTGGACAGTTAGGAATATTTTGAGGTCAGGTATCCATCCTGTTTAGATGTTTCCATCTGTGTGGAAAAACATCCAAACTGTGCAGGTGTGGGTGGTGACGGGGGCTGCTGCGCTCAGGGGGCAGTGGGAGGTGGGTGTGACAGTTCCCATTGTGCCTCTCAGAAGTGCCCGGGCTTCAGGCTGCCTGCTGGCCTTGGATGGTGTCACCTCGACCCCTTTGGGGTGGCACATGGGATTGCTGGTGACTGCTCATCCTCCCCACCTGTAGGTCTGAGCAGATCCACAAGCCTGAAGGCTGATCCTGGTGACAGTGAAACTCCTGGGGACAGCAGGTGACAGCCAGCCTGAGTGTCTCTGCTTTGTCGTCCGTGTCTGAACCTAAAGCTGAAGGCAGCTTGCTGCTTTATTGCCCTTCTCCCTCTGATCTCCATTTCCACAGAATCTATTTGCTCTTTTGAAATATGTAATATGAACAGCCTCTTACTGCACAGAGGGACATTTCATCTGTTTTTGAGATGTTGATAAATACTGTGGCCCACTCCAAACCTCACCATGCTGCTCAAGAGCCCAGGAGCAAAACTTTGTGGCCCCTGGTTTGTTCCAGAGCAAGCATTTGCTCCTGGCTTTGGAGCAGCAGTCAAGTTAGGAAGGGAAGAAGTACGTGATTGTCTTTCTCCACTGGGCCACCTGCCTGTGCCAAGTGTGTTCCTGAGTGTTCCTGTGTGTATACAAAGCAAATATTTTCTGCAGTGCCATTAGTCTCCTAAACACCTGCCCTGGGCAATGCCAGAAGTCAGGGGAAGGTCCAAGGGAGCAGCTCTCAGGTCTCTGTAGTGCTCTGGTGTGCCACTTGCAGTTTTAGCATGATCCCAGCTGGTGGTGTTTCTTAAAGGCTCAATTTTGCCACTGGAGGTAATTAAAAATCCATATATCAGCTGATGGCAAGGATGGGGAAGTTCTCTGTTATGCTGAGGAAATTCCTGAAAAAAGTAATTTACAGAATCTCAGGCTGGGGGAGGCTGGAGGCACCTCTGGAGGTCACCTTGCCCAGCCCCTGCTCCATCAGGGCCACCCAGAGCCGGCTGCCCAGGATGTGTCCAGGTGGCTTTTGAGTCTCTGCAGGGATGGAGACTCCCCCAGCTCCCCGGGCACCTGCGGCAGTGCTCGGCCACCCTCCCAGTGCAGAAGTGTCTCCTGAGCTCGGAGGGCCCCTCCTGTGGGGCACTTTGTGCCCGACGCCCGCCCCTCCTGTGGGTCACTTTGTGCCCGAGGCCCCCGGGGCTGTCCCTGGCCCTGTCCCCTCTGCAGCCTCCCCCTGGCTTTTCATCCCCAGGGATGAGATGCCCTGAGCCTGCTCTGCTCCAGGCTGGGCAGTGCCAGCTCTCTCAGCCTCTCCTCGTGGCAGAGACGCTGCAGTCCCTCCATCAGCTTCATGGCCCTGTGCTGGACTCTGTCCAGTCTGTCCCTGTGTCCCGTCCTGGGCAGCCCAGCTCTGGGCCCAGCACTCCAGGGCTGGCCTCACTGGCGTGGAGCAGAGGGAAAGGATCCCCTCCCTCTGCCAGCTGGGACACAGCTCCCAGTGCAGCCCAGGATGCTGTTCTGCATGGCTGCAGGAGCACATTGCTGCCCCATGGGCATCCTGCTGTCCAGCAGGACCTTTCCTCCCAGCTGGGCAGCCCCCAGCACGTACCAGTGCAGGTTTTAGGAATGTTTAAAATTCTTAGAAGCCACTAAGTGAATGCCTGTCAATATTGTTTGAATTAGAGTACTTCAAGCCAGTTTTGTGATGAACAGGAGCCCCTCTCTCGAGCAGATCATGCTTTATAAGCGCTGTCAGGGCTGTGCAGCGGCTCCGTGCCGGGAGCTGCTCTCTCCATGCTCCTCTGTGCCCTGTTGCACACAGCATGTCCCTCCTCTTCCCAAGGAATGGATCACTCCCTGGTTCTGCTGTGGTTTGGTAAGAGGGTGAGTGTGAGGCTGTGGCAGGGCTGGAGGCTCCTGTGTACAGCAGCCCTGGAGGTGCTCTGCCAGCCCCAGGGTCGCTGCTCTGGAACGTGGCTGTGCCAACACCCAGCGATCCCTGCTGGATGAGCTAAACCTCTGTGAGCAGCAGGGCCAGTGATCCTGGTTGCCTTTAAGTGTGTGTTTTGTGACCCGTGTCCCTGGTTTGTGTGACTGTGTCCGCAGGCCTGGTGTCCCCCGCTCTCTCAGGTGCTCAGGGTGGTCAGACTCAGGGGCCCTGTGCTGATGCCCTTCCCTGCTGGGCCATGCAGGGACCCTTCTCTGTGCTGGTGCTTTGTTTCCTGAACCTGAGGGTTTGTGTCTGACAGAGACAAGCTGTTCAGAGGCACTGATCCTGCTGTCAGAACTGGTTGGAATAGGCTGGTGGGGTCTGGCTGCAGATAGGCTCCATGTGCACAGCCCTACCCTTACATGGAACATGGCATTCCAGGAGCAAAGCAGGAGGGAGCAAAGCACTCCCAGATGAGAATTGTCTTGAAAAATTCCACCCTCCAGCAGCACATTGTGGTGTTCTTTGGAGGGACCATGTGGGGGTTTCTTGGGCTGGCTTTCCTCCTGCCTGGGTTTTCCAGCCAGGGATCCTTGGCTGTCCCTCAGCAGAAGGCAGAAGTGAGGAGTGGATGTGAGGAGTCCTTGTGGATTGGATGGGCAGCTGGCTGAGGAATGGGGCTCACCTGCACCCTCTGTAACACGTGGAGTTACACCCAATACCAGGAAAAATGGAGAGCTCAGGGCCTCACTGTTTGGGCTAAAACAGCTGCAGCTCCACTGTTGCTCTTTTAAAAGCTGGCTTGGGGAGGGGGGGCTTTGAAGGCTGCTGAGCAGCCTGATTCTGGTTTGTTTAGGTGGGCAGAGCTTTATCAGATGCCACTGGGACATGTGTAAGCCAAAAGCTTTTTAAGACAATGGCAAAAAAAAAAAAAAAAGAGAAATAAAGCTTTTATTCAGTATCTAGGGCAATGAGCAGAACAAATCATAGGATATCCTGAGCACAAGGATCCTGGTCCAACTCCTGGCCCTGCACAGACACCCCAGCAATCCCACCCTGTGCCTGAGAGCTTTGTCCAAATGCTCCTGGAGCTCTCCTGGGGAGCCTGTTCAATGCCTGACCACCCTCTGGGGTTAAAACCCTTTCCTAACACCCAAGGAATAGTGTGAGTTTGGTTTGCTAATTGTTGTGCTAATTTGCAGATTTGCATTCTGGTAGGCTGGATAAAGATCAGGCTGGGTAAAGACCAGGCTGGGTAAAGCCCTGAGCAGCCTGGTGTGATCCCACCCTGCTGGGAGCAGAAGGTTGAATTACAGACCCTCGGGGTTCCTGAATTACCCTGTGATGATCTGGGTCACTGCAGGGCTTGCAGGATCCCCTGAAGGGATCTCTGGGGCAGTGGTACCTGCCTGGGCTCTGGCTCCAGGGGCTGAGGCCACCAGAGCTGTCTGAGCTCCATGACCTCTTCTCTGCTCCCAGAAGGAGCAGGGTTATCAAAGTGCCTTTCTCCTGCTGTGGCAGTGGTGCTAGGGCAGGTCACAGCTGTGGCTGAGCCCCTTTTCCTTGTGTAGCACTCCTGACCTGGGATACTTCGCAGCAGGTTGTTTTCATTACAAAAATTAGTGAATTTACATTATATAATTAATATATTAGTAGGAAGTGTTTGAGGGGGTTAACGTTTTTTAAACATTTATGTAATATTAACAATAGTTACTATTTATTGGTATTACTTAGAGGAAGAAGAAACAACGGAGGTTATGAGTTTATTACTAACAATTTCTAAAACTTTGAATCATTGGGGAATCAGCTGATGACTTTGTAGATAGAGTTTGACATTTTTTAAAATGTTTTGTTTTTTAGAGAGATTTTTGGTAGTTGAATTATTACTAATACTTGTATCTCTATATGGTGGTTTCACTCATTGGGAAACACTTTTTACAGTAAAAGATTAGTATTTATGTTTTATTTGGAATAGTACTGATTTGTATAGTGTCCTTCCAGGGGGTTTTATACCAGAATTTTAAAAACTGTAAGCTGCAAACAACACCTGCAATCCTGATTCTCAGTCCTCCAGGTGGGGATGGAGCTCTGCAGCCCAGATATTGTGCCATGCCCACCCCTGTGGGGGTTACCCCAGGAATGCTGAGTTAAAAGTTTACCAGTGTGTGCTATGGCTGATGGGAGCAGTGTTGGTGGGGAATTCTTGTCTGACACCGTGGAAGCCCCTGACAAGAAGTGGGAGAGCCCTGGGAGCTGCTGAGTTTCAGCTGTGGCAAGAGTGTGCTTACAAGTTCACACCAACAGTGTTCTTGCTGCTCATGTGTGGCCTTGGAACAGTTTTGGGCTTGGAATAGAATTTGCGCTCCATGTGTGCTCAGAGGGCAGGAGTTGGGACAAGGAGTTAGGGACAGGTTTCCACCAGCAGCACAGAAGTTGCTCCAGCCAGGGGTGCTGGGGAAAGCCCTCACACTGCTGCTGAGGGACAGGTGAGGGGAACAGGAGGCACAGTTGGTGGGAGAATGGTGGCATTGTTCAGGTTGTAGAGGACCTGTAAGATCACTGAGTCCAACAGCAGGGCAGGGCCGTGGGCTGGATGGGCTCCTGTGCCTCTTGGAGGGCTCCCAGCCCTCTGAGCTGGGCTGCCCTTGGCTGCAGAGAGGCCCTTCCCAGGAGGCTGCTGGAGGAGGGCTTGTCTGGAGGTTAAGGTCTAAATCTCAGTTGTTTGGCTTTTCCAGTTTAAAGAGCAGCACCACAATCTGTAATCCAAATTCATTCTGTTCACCCTGAGCTCACAGTGTCCACAGCATCAGCCTAGTCCTGTAAGGATTTGGAGAGTGAACCACAACCACAGAATATCTCAAACTGGAAGGGACACCTAAGGACCATCAAGTCCAACTCCCTGCTCCTGGCACCCAAAATGAAACCATAATGTTGACTACTGCTTCACATTTCCTGTGCAAATAGTTGCTTTTGTGTTCACATCAGAGACTGTGAGAAACTCAGGTGGAGCATCATGAACCTGAGCACTGGACCTCATTATTTCTCTTCCTTTCTAGGCATTTCCAGTCCCAAGTTCTGTTTGAATTTAAAAAAAAAGGCAAAAGTTCCCACAAAGTGAAGAGTTGTCCTTGAAATATTTGACCCAATGATGAATCAAGGATTGACTGGATTTAAGTGCCAAAAAAAGCAGATAGATTCCTACTGGGTATTAAGAAGCACTGAAACAGATTGGCTGCTAAATCCATTTTGACTTTCACTTGGAGTCTGTTGTCCAGATTAGTTTTTCAGTTCCTTCAGCTGTTTTGACACTTAACAGTGCTTTTCTGTACCTGGAGAGCCTGAAAGGTCTGTGCTGTTTGCCAGTTGAGCATCAGGTGTTTCTGGTCACAAACCTGACAGAACCAGGAGAAGTAGATCTCCCCCTCAATGCGATCACACCTTCCCACTCTGTGCCCTCTGATTGTAACACCTTTATGTGAATGTCTCAGGTTTTAAAATTCCAGACTTTGTCCTTTGTAGCCCAATTCTTAGCTAACCCTGCGCCACTGAAATGAGTATCCTGTTTTCCACATGGATGTCTTTCCTTTCACATTCAGATGTGGTTCTCTCTGTGGCCCTGCCTCCATCCTGGCAGCAGGTGCTGTGGAGAGGGTGCTGCTGACACGTGAAGCCCCTGGGCCCATGGGTGGGGGCTGCTCCCAGCCAGCCAGGGCCAGTGGTGCCCTCGAGGCCCTGACACTTTGCTTCCTCCTTGAGATTCATGGCTAGACAGTGTCTTGGTTTGGAAAGATAGGTGCCTGCTAAGGAAGGCAAGAGCCTCCCCTGAAACGGAGAATGTGAACCCCCCCCCCGCCCCGCCTCCAAATTGTTGTCATATTTAAATTAAGGGGCTCTCGGGCAAAAAATATGGGAGCAGGAAATAACAGTTCTTTAATAGGGAAGAAAATAAAAGGATAAGATAAACAATGCAGTAAACTAAAACAACACTGACAGAGTCAGAACCCAACCTGACACCCTGTTGGTTAGGGTACTGGTAGCAGTCCAATTGGAAATATGGCTGCAGTCCTGGAGTGTCAGGTGTGGTTCTGTTGGAGCAGGGATCCTGTAGAAAAGGCTGTAGTCTTCCTCTGACGATCCAGTGGAAGAAGAGGCAGCTGTTCCTCTGGGGAATGTGGGATGCTGTAGTTCTTATCAGCCATGCAGTGACATTCAATGGCTGTTATCAGCAGATGTGCCCCCGGAGGGAGGAGTGGGTGTGGAAGAGATAAGGAAAACTAACTAAACCTGCCCAGTTAATAGAAGACAACTGCCATCCAGATGGCAAATAGAATACATCTTGCATTGCAATCTGGGATAGACAGGTTGAGCATCACCAGTCCCATGACAAACTCAGGTGGGGTACAGGGACATCAAGTTCCCCCCAGTAACTCCCACCGCCCGTAACTCCTGTCACTTGTGAAATTCTCTTGCAGCCAGTTGGAAGATCAAGGGTGACACTTGGACGGGAGAGCGGGAAGGGGACCTGCAGGGAGCTCTGCCTGCTCCAGGGTGGGATTTGGCAGCCCTCAGTCACCGTCTGTCATTGTGGGCCCCCGTGGGAGCCAGCAGCAGCTTGTGGTGGACCTGTGCTTGTGCCATCTTATGGTGGTGCCAGGTGAGAAAAAACCCTCAGCGTTTGCAGGCTCTGAGCTGGGACCTCACAACAGGGGCTTGCATGGGGCATGCTGTGACCTTCATGTGGGTTCAGTGGACCTTGAATGCATCTTCCAGGGGTTTCTGCTGGGAGAGACCATCCTGTGCAGTCACATCCTCGCTCCTTTGTTGTGTTTATAGTGGTACCCAACTTGATTTCTTCCCTGCTGCCCTGCAGGGCCTCGCTGTGTGCCCAGGCAAGGTGATGGACAGCAGGGGGGAGATGGAGGTGGTGAGGAGCTCCAAGGGCAGTGCAGCTGGGGAGGTCAGTGTCCACGTGGTCACCACCGAGAGCACGGTGCAGAGCACCCACCTGCCCACCACTGCCTTCATCATACCAGGTATGTGGAGCAGCCCCCTCCACCTGCTGCCTCCCCGGCCTGGACAGCCCACACCCCTTGTGGAGCTGTGCTCCTCCCAAACCTTGGGAGGCAAAGCCGAGCTGCTGTCGCCATCTTAGATGTTCTCTGTGGCTATCCCACATCACTTGGACTGTTTGTGGTCAATCAAATCTTCCTGAGATTTAAACTGAACCCCTGATGGGAGGGGCCCTGAGCCAGGGCAGCACAGTGTGCTGGTGCCTGCTCTGCAGGGCTGTGGGCTCCTGGGCTGCTGCATTAGCAGGGAGTCCCAGAATAGCTCGAGCTGGAGGGGATCCATAAGGATCATTGAGCCCAAAACCCTGCTCCTGGCAGGAGCACCTACAATGAAACCATCGGGACCGAGTGTTGTCCAGGCACTCCCTGAACTTGGTGCTTCCCTGGGAGCCTCTTCCAGGCACTGAGCAGCCTCTGGGCGAGGAACCTTTTCCTAATGTCCCACCTGAACCTGCCCTGAGGCAGCTTTGTTCCATCTCCTTGGGTCATTGCTGGTCCCAGAAGGGGGAGATCAGCCCCTGCCCCCAGAGGAAGGTGCAGACAGCAATGGGGTCACCCCTCAGCTTCTCTCCTCCCAGCTGAACGGGCCAGGTGGCCTCAGCTGCTCCTCCCAAGTCCTGCCCTTGGACCTTTCACCGTCCTGGTCCCCTCTTCCAGACACAGCTCCAGCTCTCAGCTGTCCTTTGTGCGCTGAGGGGCACAAAGTGTCCCCAGGACTGGAGGTGAGGCTGCCCCAGAGCAGGACAGGCACCCCCCTGGTATCCCCCAGGGCAGGGCTGGCCCCTGGGGCTGCCAGGGCTCCTGTTCCTCTTGCCCTCAGCCCAAAGCCCCTGAGCCCCTTCCCCAGGTAGCTCCCCAGTCTTGCTCCCCAAGGCATACAATTTTCAGGATTATCCCATCCTAGGTGCAGAATCCAGGTCTTACTCTTGTTTCCTGCACATGGTGGTTGGGTTGCCCAGCTGTCTGGTCTATCCAGATCTCTGTGTAAGGCCTCTCTACCCTCAAGGGTGTCCACAGCTCCTCCTAATTTAGTGTCATTGATAAAATTACTTTATGGACATTCTGCATCCAGATTATTTATAAAAAATTTAGGAGCACTGGCCCTAAACCCTGGGGAACCCCACTGGTGATGGCCACCAGCCTGATGTGCACCCAGTTCCTGTAAGGCTTTGAGCCCAGCTGCAGGAGAGCCATCATCCAGTTGTTCACCCTATGGACAGTGGACTGGATGAGCTCTGTACTGGACTCTTTGTCCAGAAGGCCACTGTGAGAGGCAGCATCAAGGCTTTGCTAAAATCCTAAAAACCACATCTATGGCCTTTGCTTGGTCAGCTTAGTGGGGTGACCTGTCCATAAAGGGAAATTCGGTCGGTTAACCAGGACTTCCCCTTGTGAACCTGTTTGGCTGTGACCAAGGACTGGGTTGTCTTTCCAGTGTTTTTCAGTAACTCCCAGAATAATCCTCTCCCTAATTTTACCAAGCACTGTAGTGAGACTGACAGACCTGTAATTATCAGGGTCATCCTTCTTACCCTTCTTGAAAACTGGGACAAGTTTGAGTGCAGCTGACCAGTGTCTCTTAGGAGGTGTTTCAGCAAAGCATGGTTGTGTGTTAGGTGAGATCAGGGGTGTTCTCTAGAAGCAGATCTCCCAATTTTTCCTGATGCCTCAGTTCTCATTGCAGAGAGACCCTGGTTGCACAGTGTATTCCTTTAAAATGTAACTAAACTGGAAGTTGCAGTCCAGGAGCAAACTCCTGTCACATCAGGGCACCCTGTCACATCAGGCACAGAGACAGTCTGGGATCAGGCTGAAGTGGAAACCCTGGAATGTGGATGGTGTTGGTGCCACCCCCTAGCATGAGCCATTACTGGCTGCAGATTTTTTTGCGTCACGCTGCTTCCTTTGTGCTTTGGCCCGCAGCAGAGCCCTCACCTGGGAGGCCATGTCCTCTGGGATCCTGGGCTGCCTTTGAGCCTTGTTTGCATCAGTGAAGTGTTCTGTGTATGCCTCTGGTTGTTTGTCTCCTTTCTTCCCCTCTCAAGCAAACGCCACTGCCATCAACCTTCCCACGAGCACCTTAGAAATCCAGCGATTCCCCCGGGAGCCCCAGAGGAGCACAGGGGCTGAGAGGCCAGACAGGGGAGCAGGGAATGAGCCCATCACTGCTGCTGTCATTCCCCAGATCAGCGGGGTGCAGACCTGCAGCACAGTCCGTGTGCTGGAGTGGAAAGATGGGGTGGCAACTTTGCCTGGGAGTAACCTGCGGGTAAGTGTAGCCCTGGGCCATTGGGTTTGAGCCCTCTGCCTCTCCCCACAGCTGCTTGTGCTTATAAATCCCTCAGCCTGTGCCAGGCAGGGAGCACCAGGATGTGCCCTGGCCCCCCTGCACCCCAGCTGGAGAATCCCTCAGCTGCCCCAGCTCTTCTCCTGCCCCATCCCTGTGGCCCTGCCATCCTGGGAGATTAGCACAGAGCTCACAGAGGTGCCTGGGGGGCTGCAGCAGCTCTGCCCTGCACAAGGAGGCACAGGGGTGCTACGTGCTGTGCAGGACATCTTCCCTTCCAAGCTGTGCTGTGGGCTTGGCTCTGCCCCAGCTCCTGCCCTCACCCTGGGAGCAGCAGCCTTGTGCTCATCTGGCAGCGGGTGCCTCAGGGGTACCCTCAGTGCATGACAGCTTGCAGAAAATGCACCCATTTCTCAGCTGTGGCTCAGCCTCAGGATACCTCATCCTCCATCCCCCCACCTGCCAGCTCCAGCTGAGTGCCCAGCACAGGCTGCAGGCAGGGCACCTTCACAGGGCCTGTGGTGCTGTGCTCACCTCTGGGCTCAGAAGAGTTGTCCTCTTGTCAGACACACAGATGACCATGCCAGTTCCGGATAAATGAGTACGGCACGCTGAAGGTGGTGAGTGCTGATAAGCTGCCTCCTGTGGAAGCTGTGAAGGAGGCTCACACAGACAAAGATGGGGACTCCGAGGTGGCCCCCCCCAGCAGAGACAATCCTACTGTGGCTCAGGGTAAGGGCACCGTGGTGGCACTTGTGGGGTGGGTACCAGCATCCAGCAGATGCTGCCTGGTGTCTGTGGGCGGGGCAGATGTCTGTCTGTCTGCTGTCCCTCGGTGTGGCTCACTGCTGCTCCTGCTGTCGCAGACGTGCCGGAGCAGCCCGCGGTGGAAGGGCTGTGCCACTGCGATACCTGCGGCCGCAGACACGTGTGGGACGGCGCCCGCGAGGGCAGGGGCTTCTGCAGCGAGCACTGCCACCAGCAGTTCAAAGAGAGGTAAAGGAAGGGGGCTCTGGGCCCTGTCCATCCCTCTGCCCTGCCCCACATGCTGCAGCGAGGGATGGGAATACCTCTGGCAGGTGCTGGGGGTCCTGTGTGTTCTGCTTGTTCCTGGGGGCAGGCTGGGGGAGGAAAACTTCCCAAGGGAGCCAGATTTTCTCCTGCCCAATATGTGGCGTCATAAACACATATCTGCTGGAGCAGGAGGTTGCTGCAGTGGCTTCCAGGCTGAGCAGCGGAGGAAGGCCACAGGTCATGGGGGCATTTCCAGCCCTACTCCTGACCAGTGTGTGACTCTCAGGACTTGTTTTCCAGCATCTCTGGTGCAGCTTAGAGCCCTGCTACTAAACTAGATCCCTGTTGATTCATCCCTGGGTTCAGGTTTCTAACACCCAAGTGTGTGAGGGTGACTCTGGCCTGTCCCTGGCTCTAACTCCTGGCAACTTGTGTGCGTACATCCCCCCACAGGAGGGGTGGGGGCATGTGTGAGTAAGAAATGGGGAGACAGTGATTGTCCAGCAGCCCCTCCCTTGCTGACACCCCAGGCAGTGTCACCGTGCTGCACTGGCTGCAGTGCTTGGCCCTCCCTCCCTCCCTCTGTGCAGGTCTGTCATTGTGGAAAACTCTGCCAGCAGCACCAATGCCACTGAAATCCTCAAGCCTGTGAAGAAACGAAAGAGGAAGGACTATCAGAGCCCCTCGGAGGAAGAATATGAGTCTGAGCAAATGGTAGGACAAAGACAGGGAGGGGGTGGGTGCAGCCAGTGTCCAGGGGGCTGGAGGCCAGCCCTGTGTGCACAGATCTCATCGTGCTGCTCAGGGCTCTGGCAGCTGCAGGTCAAAAGGGAAACAGGTTGGCCTAAATGCCAAAAAGACTCGAATGTGTGGAGATGAGGGCTGGTTGTTTGGCATGTGGAGCACTGAGGCCTGGGCAGTGCCAGACTCTCCAGACTGGACAGTAGGCACTGACCCCTCTCAGCTGCTCTCTTGAGTCCAGGCCACCACAGTAAGGGTTGCAGTGGGAGAGTGCCTGTCTGTGTGCTGGGTGTCCTGGGGAGGGGAGAGACTTTGACAAGGTAAGGAAGCTCTGCTTGCCAGCCCTGCCTGTAGCAGGTCCAGTCCAGGTGTGATTGCTGCCAGTGAGCACTGAAGTCCCTGCAAGCTCCCATCACCAGATTCTCTGGCAGTCCATGTCTGGGCCAGGCATTGGTCACACTGTGGACCTCGTGGGGGTGCACTATGGCCCTGGGCACCAGTGTGAGGATACAACATGCAGCCAAAAACTTCTGGGTTCTGTTCTGTCTGCTCTCACGCCAGGAGGAGAAGCAGGAAGAGAGGAAAAGCTCGGTGGAAGACTGTGCCATGAGCAATGTGGAGGCTGAGGCGTGGAACGGGAGCCAGCACGGTACGGAGGGCGGGGTGGCTGTGGGGTGAGCACTGCTGCTGGGGCTGGGGGTCCCCCTGCAGGGTTGGACCCCTTTGGTGCTCCTGCAGGGCCAAACACCCACTGCAATGCACTGGCATGTGGTCCTGGAGGCTTGTGAGCTCCTCTGCTTGCTTGATCCTGCTCTCTCTGTCTCTTTCCGTTTCTCTCCTTTCCTCTCTCTCTCTCCATGGGAAGGGGGCACCCCTACGGACACCGCGCTGGCCCCTGCTGGACAGAGCTTCCTGTCCCTCCCCTCGGGAGCTCAGTTTGTTACTGGCTCCTGGGCGCTGTGTTTGCTCCCAGGGACACTGTCCTGAGCACAGACAGGACTGCACCACGTGTGGCTTTGCCCTCCTTTGGGATGGGCTCACGGGGAACTTCCCTCCTGGCATCAGGAGCTCACAAGTTTGGGAGCTGCTCATGTAGGTGCAGTGCCACTGAGGCCATGTGATTTGGGGTTGTCTCATCCTGTGGGGATCTATTCTGTGTCAGAGATCTCAAAAGCAGAGCTGTCAAGATGGAAGGAAAGGAGACAAGCTGAGGGATGCAGTGTTTGCTTGGCTGTTTTTTTCCCTGTAGTGTCAAGGAAAACTTTGGGAAACATGAAAATAAACATTTATGGAAAATAGACATTTATTTGTCTTTGACTACTGAAAGTCATACTCAAAATAATTTTAAAATTAAACCTTTCCAACTTCATACTCCTCTCCATAACCAAGTGCAGGGACAGTGGCAGGGCCAGGTGTCATTAACCCCTGATGTTACAGTGAGTTAACCACCATTAAAAGGGAATCTCAGATATCATACCTGCTTCTCACTGAGCCCTGAGCATGTAACCTTCCCTGCTGCATACAAGTAAGCAGTGATGAGCTTTGTTACTTCAACATTTTATTTTCTCTGATTTTAGAAGTACTTCAGCAAACAAAATACACACCTGGACGCCTCAGTGCAGCAGTCAGTGTATGCTCTGACTCTTGGTGTGTTTGTCATTCCCCAGAAGTGCAGAGCTTGTACTCACAGATTCCCCAGCCATGTCCGGCACATTTTTTATGTCCTAAGGAATAGTAAAAGTATTTTTCACTCTGAACATGTGAGCAAAGCAAGGTCAGGCACCTTGCTCACTGAAGTCCACCTTTAATTTCTTCTCTAAGTTTCTGGTTTTTTTCCATCTCCTCCTAAGCCCAGAGGAGGAAGGAGTTGGTCTGTTTTTCCCCTGCATTTCTAGCCTGCCCTTCCTGAAGCTGGCTGCCATGGCTAATCTGTATCTGGGAATTCCTCAGCACTGGAATAGGCACAGCACCCCTGGAGTCCCTTCAGCTGCTGCAAATTAGGGAGACAAAGAAGCTGGAGAGCAAGAGACTTGGGTTGTGTTTCACAGGTCTTGGGCAAGGCCTTTGTGGCCTTCTCAAAGGCATGAAGAGTCACCTCCCTGGCTATGAAGAGACAATGCTGTCTTCTTTGTCACATGGGCAAGCACATCTCTAGGGCATCCGAGTGGCCTTGCTGTGCCACAGGGGCTCAGGTGGCTGTCTCAGAGCAGGGGATGGCAGAGCTGGGATGTGAACCTGCTGCTGCTTTGACTGTCTAGGAGCCCCTTGCAGCTGGGACTGATTCCCAGAGCTGTGCATGGATCCTGCTGGCTGCCACAAATCCACCCTGTGTGGACATAGCAGATGTTCTGGCTGGAAGAGGGTCTGTCAGGTCTGGTGTTCTGATGGCTCATCCCTCACGCTCCCTGGAGCCCCAGACTCATTGGAAGGGACCTTAAAGCCCTTCTGGTCCCACCCCCTGTCATGGGCAGGGACACCTTCCACTAGCCCAGGTGCCTTCCTAGGACATGGTTCAGGACGTTTGGGTCACGGGGGGCTCCTGGCTCTGCCCCTCGTGGTGCAGCCAGCCAGGTTTGCTGGAGAAGGGGTTCTGGCAGGATGGTGCTGAGCTGTGCAGGGATGCAGGACCCTGTGTGAGAGTGGGGCAGGGCTGGAGCAGCCCCTCAGCAGCGTTTGTGTGCGTTTGTGCTGCGCTCAGGTGCCAGTGAGGAGAAGAAAGAAGGCTGGTCTTGGGCGTCCTACTTGGAGGAGCAGAAAGCTGTCGCTGCCCCTTTAGATCTCTTCCAGGATGTGAGTTGGGATTTTCCTGTCTTTTTCCCTCTTTCATCTTCTCTTTTCTTTCCCTTTTTTTTCCCACCCCTCCTCCTTCTCCTCCTCTCTTCCTTGCTTCCCTGTTTTGCGGGACTCTGAGCAATAGCCAAGCTCCCGCTGTCAGCTGGAAGTGCCAGGGCAGCCTCCAGTTTTGATTTGCCCAGAGTCCCACTCCCCAGCAGGTGCTGGCCCCATCCCAAACACCCCACCTTTGCCTAGGACACTGCTGTGACTCTGGCAGGGTGGTGGAGCCTTTCCAGCCCTTCCTGGAAGCCAGGTGGGCTCTCCTGAGGCTGTGCTGCAAACAAGTCAGGCCTGTGTCCTGCTCCCCCTGCTGCAGCTTTTACCCCAGGGGCACCTTGCCCTGCCAATAGCAAGAGATGTAAATCCATAAGGAGGTGTAACACTGTTTTTTTCCTATGGGAAAAAAAAAATTTGGATTATAACATCACCTGTGGCCCACAGTCTCTTGGTCCCAGCAGCTCCCATTGCCTGGTGGTTGCTCCCCTCGTGGGTTCTAGACCAACTCCCTGTGTTGGTTTTACATTGTAGTTTAATTTTTGTTTCCAGTACCAAGTAGCTTCCCAGCACAAGAATGGCTTTAAAGTGGGGATGAAGCTGGAGGGGATTGACCCACAGCACCCATCCATGTACTTCATCCTGACAGTGGCTGAGGTAAGGAGCCTCCAGTGCCCCTGTTCCTTGGTTCCCCCTGGCTCAGCCACAGGCTCTGGGGCAGGGGAGGTGCTGCCAGCTGGCCCCTGGAGGTGACAGGGCCTGTCACTGCAGGAGATGAGCTGCTGCTCCAGCAGCTCAGGCAAACAAGCAGGGAGTTCCCTGCCAGCTTGGAGGGACAGGACACAGCAGTGTGGAGCTGTGTTGGTCTCTGTCACCCTCACACAGCACAGGGGGAGGGATTGTGGTGATGGCAGCAGCTTATGTCCCTAAGACAGATCTGAGCACTTGAGATGGAGGCTGTGGAGGCATTCCACTGCTCTTCTTGTGTCCATGCAGATCCACTTTCCACTCAGCCACCTGGCAGCTGGACCAGCCTTGCCTTGCAGAGCTCCCCAGGCAGCCAGTGTGGCATTTAGCCAAAATCCCTGCATCAGCAGCTTCCCAGGCTGCAGAAAAGGGAGTCTTTGCACTTGCTGGATCCAGCAAGGTGCTCCACCATGGCATTTAATGCACCAGCCTGAACATCCCTTCTTCAAGCTGGCTTGTGGTGCCTTTGCACTGACCTTGTTCCATGCTGGTCACCCTTTGTGTCTGGTTTGTGCCTCCCAGTTTGGGCACCGGTCTGTGATTGACTTTTGGCTTCCCAAAGTGACCCATGCTGAGCTGGTGTGTGGGAGGGGGTGTGATGCTCAGCCAGGGACAGCAGCAGGTCTCCATGGCCCTTTCCTTCTCCTCCCTCCCTGCTGGCAGGTCTGTGGCTACCGGATGCGTCTCCACTTCGATGGCTACTCCGAGTGCCACGACTTCTGGCTGAATGCTGACTCCCCTGACATCCACCCTGCTGGCTGGTTTGAGGAGACAGGGCACAAACTCCAGCCTCCCAAAGGTAAGGAGTTAATTCAGCTCGGGTGGTGGGGCCTGCTGAAGGAGGGGGATGAAGAGTGGGCCAAATGTAGAGCTTGAGATGGGGACAGGGTGGCTCCATGGGGCCATGGAGGGATGCTGCTGTACTGGTGGAGTTCCACAGGGAAACGTTTCAGGCACCCATCTCTGCTTGCTAACATTTTGTGGCAAAGCCCTGTTGCTCTGGACCTCCCAGTGCCACCAGCTGTGCCCCAGGGCAGGCAGGACCGGAGGAGGAGCTGTGCTCTGGATTTCCACTCCACTGCTCGTGTTTCCTAACACCCCTTCAAAAGCACCCACCAACCCTCAGCCGTGGGCTTTGGGCATCCCAGGGCTGCTGCAGATCCTGTCTGCCCACAGCAAGATATGCTGGCAGGGTGACAGTGGCTCAGGGATGGCCAGGCTCACCCTCACATCCTCCTGGCTGTGAGCTCACTGCTCTCATTTCTCTTCCTGAGGGGTTGTAGGTTATAAGGAAGAGGAATTCAGCTGGACAAACTACCTGAAGTTAACAAAGGCTCAGGCAGCTCCTAAGCACCTCTTCATGGTCCGAAACACTGTGAGTAGCAGCATCTCCTTCCTGCCAGAGCCTACAGGTTCAGGTGTGATTCTTCCCCTCCAGCTGAGCAAAATGCTTCCACCAGCACTGGGCTCTGCTTTGTCCATCCCACACCCCTCAAGCCCACAGTGCTCAGGAGCCAGGAGCATGTGGCACACTTTGTTGCTCAGGATCTGTAGCTTGGGCACTCATTTGATATGCCCAGAATTGGTGCTGGTCTGATTCTATTTCCTCCAGGTTGATCTCATGGACAATTTAAAGTGAAGTATTGATGAGGAGAAGTAACTACTGTTCTCAACAATTATTTGGATAAAATATATCACCTAATGTTTCATAAGTATAATTCCTTTGTCTCTTTGTATCTTTGTTGTTTCTGTGTCTGCCTATTTTTTTTTTCACACGGAAGCTTGGGTGGGGAAAGGGGGAATATAGGAGAATGAAAATGCTGATTGTTCCTTTGTCAGCTGCAGAGGAAACTCACCCTACTGGCAAATCAGCCTCTCCAAGTTATTTATTGTGTCTAAACCCTGCTGTTCATTGCTGCAACAACCCCACCAGTGTGTGTGATTGTCCTAGGGTGATGTGTGGGTTTGCTTTCTGGAGGGGCCCCCTTTTGGAGGTTTTCTCCCAAATTTGCCCTAAACCAGGACAGTGATGCAGTGTTTTGTACAGAATCTGGATCTAAGAAATAAAGGCAAGGAAGGGAGAAGTGCCCCATCCCAGTTCCTCCTGCCATGCCTGAGGCATTGGTCACTGCTGACTGTGACCACAAACAAGTGTTCTGGGACAAAGCAGAACTAATGTCAGTTTTCTTGGAATTTACTGCTTATAGAAGATCCTGAGGGTCTGAAGATCACTTTTCCTCTTTCTTTGCGTGGCCCAGCTGAGTTGCTTACCCACTTCCTCTTTCCTTGCAGGGCAGCACATTGCCCATCTGGGAGCCTGAGTGGCCCCAGGCCTGTGTGGAGGCCAGACAGGGTCTGGTTTTGGGAGGGTTTGGGCAGGTGCCTCCTTGCAGCAGGCATGGGCAGTGGTGAGGAAGGAGCTGGGGCTGCAGCTCTGAAAAAGCCCTGCCCCTCTCTCCTGCCAGCACGAGGCTTCTCCAGGCTTCAAGGTGGGCATGAAGCTCGAGGCCGTGGACCGCATGAACCCCTCCCTGATCTGTGTGGCCACAGTGACTGACGTGGTGGACAATCGCTTCCTGGTGCACTTTGACAACTGGGATGATACTTATGACTACTGGTAAGGCTCTTGGGGGGCCAGTGCTGGGGGACACCCACAGAGGGCCCTGTCTAAGAGCTTGGGTATGTTTTCTAGGTGTGATCCCAGCAGTCCATACATCCACCCAGTTGGATGGTGTCATGAGCACGGCAAACCCCTCACACCTCCTCAAGGTGAGTCAGTGATCAGTCAGGTGCAGCCTGGGCGTGCATCCCCTTGGGAACAGGCTTCCCAGGGTGCCATGGGGGTCCTGGGGACACAAACTTCCTGCCAAGGCTCCTGTACACATGTTCAGGTGCAGCATGGTGCTTGTGTTAGGCCAGGTCTGCACTCAGAGATATGAGGAGGACCCCAGCTGTCTGTGCACACCCAGCTGTTTCTGCTTCCTTGCACTGTGGGTTTCATGGGCCATGAGAAAATAGCAGCACTTCTTGGTGTCTCTCAGGTTCCCATGTGCCCAGCAGACTTGGGTGGCCCTCGAAGGCAGTGGGGCATTCTGGGGTACTTTGTGACTTCCTGCAGGCATGTCTCACCTTCTGCATCTTCTCCCTTCCAGATTATCCTGATCCTGATAACTTCACCTGGGAAAAGTACTTGAAAGAAACTGGAGCATCTGCTGTCCCAGCTTGGGCCTTTAAAGTGGTGAGTGTCACATCATCTGCTCCACCCCACCTGGGCAGGAATTTGGGTTTGTTTCATTGTCAGATCTTTGCTTTTGTGACAAGTCCAGTGATGTTCTGTATTCTCCTGCCACAGGCCTAGGCTTTGGATCTTCATTCAGGGTTCAGAAGTCAGGGCTATCCTGGGCAAAGAGTTCAAAACTAGGAAAAATGAGGAGTATGACTGTGGCCTCAGCTAAACAGGAGCTGAGTGATGGAAAATAATTTAGGTTTGCTTGATTAGTTTTTGTCTCAAACTGCACCACCAGCAGCTGTGTCCAGCCAAGTGTGGTTGCAATACAGATCCCCAAAAATGTGTCTCTTAGAGACCTTCTTTCCTGGGGCACATCTTGTTAAAGACAGCTCAAATGCAGGGAGACTATTTCTGCTTTCTTCTGTTGCCACTGTGAGCTGGGATGGCTCCTCCCTGGCCAGGCCAGGGCTGGGAGCTGGGCTCGAGGAGGACACAGTGCTGGGAAAGCTGCTGAGGGGGCAGGAGCCTGAAGCTCCCTGCTCCCCCTGACTGGGCTCTTCCAGCGCCCGCCCCACGGCTTCCTGGTCAACATGAAGCTGGAGGCAGTGGACAGGAGGACTCCTTCCTTCATCCGAGTGGCCAGTGTGGAGGACGTGGAAGATCACAGGATAAAGGTGGGTGCTGGAGCACAGTGAGCCTGTGTCCAGGCACTGTGCTGGCTCACTCCTGCCCCTCCCGTCACTGGGAGTGTGCAAATGTGGGCAGGTCCCAGTGCCTGGCTCCAGGAGTGCCTCGTGAGCCTTGTGCTGCACTTCAGCTCTACCCTGCTGCTTGCACTCAGCTAGGAGGGCTCCAGAGCTCCTCAGAGATGTGTGCTGGCATTTGAAGGGTGACCTCTCTACGTGCTTCCCCAGGTCCATTTTGATGGCTGGAGCCACGTGTATGATTTCTGGATCGATGCGGATCATCCGGACATCCATCCCATGGGCTGGTGCTCAAAAACAGGACACCCACTGCAGCCTCCTCTCAGTAAGTGCTGCACCTGTGTCAGCTCCTCCCCACAGGGCACAAGCATGCCAGACACTCTGTCACTGCCACTTGCCCATGCACAGAGGGCAGGTTCTGTCTGAGAATGGGCAGGGAGGAGAGGCCATTCTGTGGATTTGTCAGTAGGAAAAGCCCTCCCTGTTTGGTTCAGGCAGGGAGCCCAAAGCCCTGGCTCTGCCTGGGCTTGCAGCCTTGACAGCCTTTCTCCTGTTCCTCTCCTCTGCCTGCAGGGCCAAAGGAACCAGCCTCCTCTGCCCATGGGGGCTGCCCAAGCCTGGGCTGCAAGAGCATCCCTCACTCCAAGAACTCCAAGTACAGCTTTCACCACAGGTGAGCTCCTGGCACAGCCTGCAGGGGCACAGCTGCTTCCCTGCCAGGCCGGGCCAGCTTGTCCTCTGTTCCTCCTCACCTGCCCCCTGCCCCCCCCACCAGCACCCAGCCCTTCCCTGCACTCATCCACACCTGGCTCTGCCCCCTGCTCCCCTGGACCCCAGCTGGAGTAACCCCTGTGAGCCCCTCCTGTGCCTGTCCTGCAGCCCAGAGCCCCTGAAGGTGTCCTGTGTGCCCACCTACCACGGGCACCTGTGGGCTGTGCAGAGGACAGTGCAGGTGCTGTTCACTGGCACCAGCTGTGAGAATGCTATTCCCTCCACCCCTCCTGGATGCCTTTTCCTGTCAGGCTTTGAGCTGGCAAGTCCCAAGAAGGAGCAGTGCGTGGTTCCAGCTCAGGCAGTCACTTGAGGGACCTTTTGCAAGGGAAGCCAGGCTGGGTCTAGAGCCAACCCAGCACTAGGCTGGTGTCAGGAAGAGCCAGTGTGGTGGAGTATCTGTGAGGATGGGGAGGGCAGGTGGGCCTCCTGGGGGTTTCTCTGCTGGCCACACTCCTGGCACACGCTTACTGCTTGCTCTGAGACTGGTCTGGATGCCTGTGGGAGCAAGGGAAGATGGAGACTCTGGGAGCCCCAACGAGCTGCTCAGTCAGCACTCAGGTTCCTTGCCCAGGGTTGCAGGGATGGCAGAGGACCAAGGTTTGTAGCTGGAGGGACTGGCTGTGCCCTGCTCCTGCCCCCAGCAGCCTGGCTGTGGGAATTGGCTCAGTGAATCTTTCCTCTGCCTTCCATGGCCAGGGCAGTGGCTGCCCGTGCTCGGGGGCAGAGGGGTGGCCCTGCTGGCTCGTCCCCAGTGCTGCTCCAAGCTGGGCCCAACGCTTGTGTCCCCTCTGTTCTCCAGGAAGTGCCCCACGCCGGGCTGCGATGGCTCAGGCCATGTGACGGGGAGGTTCACAGCCCATTACTGCCTCTCAGGGTGCCCGCTGGCAGAGAAGAACCAGGGCAGGCTGAAGGCCGACTTGTCTGACACCGAGGCCTCGACGCGCAAGAGGAGCCCCATGGGTTTCCCTCAGCGAAAGAAATCTCGGCACCACGGGAGGTAGGGGCACGGCCAGCATGCGGGGAGGGCCCCTGTGCCACCGCTGCCCGCCCTGGCGGGGTCACCAGCCCCCAGAGGCTCCTTGGCCTCGCTCCTGCCAGCTCTGCTGGGCACCTCTGTCGCTTTCTCTTCCCATGGCTCCTGGCTTTGGCTGCCAGGGCCCTTTGGGTCCCTGCTCCCACTGCTGAGGTGTGCTCTGGGCGCTGGGGAGGAGGGCCCTGGGCCAGGTCCAGCCCAGGACATCAGTGTTCCTGTCTCTTTAGAGGGAGACCTCCAAAGTACCGGAAGATCCAGCAGGAAGACTTCCAGAGTAAGTGCCATCCTCTGCCATGGTGTCACTGCAGGGCGAGGCTGCAGGAGCTGGGGTGGGTGGGGGTGCTGGGGTTGGGTCTCCCTTGGCTCCCACAGGTCTGCCCCAGTGAGGGGCTTGTGGTCAGCTGCCAGAGTTAACCATGGATAAGGGACATCCCTGCCTTGTGCCAGGGCTCACAAACCTCCCTTGATTTGGCTCTGGGGTTATGCCTGGGAGTCTTTAAGTGCTTTAGGGCATGGAATTAGGATCCTCTCTATGGCATGTATTTTCTGTGGTGCTTTGTCTTGTTCAGACCGGGATAGTGGGAAGTTGAGCCCCAAAGTTTCAGTGTGGTTGTGAACTGCCAAATTATTGCTGCCACACAGAAACTGATGCTGGACAGTTGGCTTGGCATTTGGTTCTGATGCAGATGCCTGATGTATATTCCATCCAACATCCCTTTCACCATGGGCTGTGTGCCACCTACCCCACCACTGGGGGTGAGTGGAAAATGAATGAATAAAAGTTATAAGAACAAGGCAAAGCCAAGCTTGTCTCAACTTCTTTTCCCAGGATCCCTAATCCCATCTAAGTGAGCACTTGGATACACTGACACCCTGTTGACTCAAAGGACAGCCACTGGCTCTTGATACCTGCATGGGATGTTCTCATCTTTTACCTCGTGTCACACGTTGTTCTTTATCCCCAGCTATTTCCTCAGACAACGTGCACCAGTCGCTCTTCATGTCCGCCCTGTCGGCCCACCCCGACCGCTCCCTGTCCCTGTGCTGGGAGCAGCACTGCAAGCTGCTGCCTGGGGTGGCTGGCATCACAGCAGCCACAGTGGCCAAGTGGACCATTGATGAGGTGAGGTGCTTTGGATGGCTGTGTGCTGGCCCCTGATGTGCCAGCGTGGCTGGGAGTGCCCTGCCTGGCTGCAGCACCGTGGCACAGGCACCAGGCACTTCAGTGACCGCCTCCCTGGGTTAGTGAGGAGGGGTCTGCTGGAGACATTGTTACCTTTTTTCACTTTCTTGGCAGTCATGGTGAGCCCTGTTGAGGCCTGAGTAGGTGGAGGAGCTCAGGCACCAGCCCCAGCAGCCCCTGCCTGCTCTCAGGCACTGGCACAGCTGCCCAGGGCAGTGGTGGAGTCACCATCCCTGGAAGTGTTCAAAAGCTGTGTGGATGTGGCACCTGGGGACATGGTTTAGCGGTGGCCTTGGCAGTGCTGGTCAGTGGTGGCCTCGATGATCCCAGAGGGCTCAGCCAATCTTAATGATCCCCTGATGTCCCCATGACCCCTCTGGGTGCCCCTCTCAGGCCAGTGCCTGTGCCTGGGGCCAAGGGTGGGCTCTGGCATGGGAGGGCAGAGCAACTGCAGCCTCTGCCCAAGAGCCCTGTGGCACCTTGCAGGGCTCAGAACGTGAGGATGTGGGCTCAGGGGGGTCTCCAACCAGAAGCATTGCTCTGTCTTGACATTTCTCTCATTTATTCCAAGGTTTTTAGCTTTGTGCAGACTCTGACGGGTTGTGAGGACCAAGCCAAGCTCTTCAAGGATGAGGTGAGGAGGGCTGGCAGATGAGAGCAGGTGTCAAGGACAGCTGTTTGCCACCAGGGCTGGGAGGAATTGGCCAGTGGCCTTCCTGCAGTGGCTTGCTGCTGCATGCTGAGGGCACATCCAGCACCCGGCAGTGGTCCTGCCCTGCAGCCCCACTGCATGGGAGGGTGCAGCTGTCTGGCTGTGTCCCCACGGGGCAGGAGGGAGCTGCTGAGGCCCAGGGAGCTGTGCTGCCCTGCTCTCCCAGCATGGGGGGCATCCCCTCTGAGGGGATGTGGATGGGGGCAGGAGGAGGATGGATGGTGCTGCAGCCTGAAGAGCACCATTGCCTCCTGCAGGGAGCTGCTCCTCCTCACCCCTTCATCCTTCCCCCTCTGCCCCTCTCACCAGCACTGCTGCCTGTCAGGGTCGGCGTATTTGGGCCCTCTGTGGGCAGATGTGGTGGGGGGGCTCTGACACCCAGGGCAGATCCTGGGCACCCTGGCTACAGCCACTGTCGCAGCCTGTGTGGGAATGGCCCCTGTGCCTTAAGGGTGCTCAGGCAGGCAAAGCTGAACCGGGGCAGTGTCCACGAGTGCTGGTCCCTGGAGCAGGGAGTGGATGGCTGCTTGCCCAGAGCAGGTTGTGGTGGCTCTGTGCTGTGCCTGTGGGGCTCCAGCACAGAATGCCAACGTGGCTGCAGTGTGGGCTCCTGGGATGGCCCCTGAAGGGCTTCTCCCCTCTGCCCTGTTCCTGGGCACATGAGGAGCTGGGGTTTCCCTGGGGAGTGCTGTGGATGGGCCCTGCCCTGGGGTCCATCTCTGG
>NW_005054481.1:10136-12814 GCF_000277835.1 Geospiza fortis | reverse complement strand
CCACATCACTCTCACCTCCGGGCACTGGACAAGAGTCAACCACATCACAAGTTAATTTACCCGAGTATACTGTAATAAAAGGACCAAAAGATTTAAAGTTGACTCTCAGAAAGAAGAGTCAAAAAGACTGAACTGTACGGGAAAATAATTGGTATCAGAGTCCTAGCATAGCTTAAATGTTAAAATGTTTCAAGACAGTTCTGTGTGTAAAATAAGTTTGTAAAGAGTTTAAAACTGTAAATAAGTAATTCTGGTTAAGTTCTCCCAATTTGGTTCTAAAGGCTCCTGGTTAATCCTCTACAGAGCACTCCCCTAGGAGAAACCAAAATTGATAGGGAACAGACCAAGAGGGGTTTAACCAGAGAAACGGGTAGAGGAGACTCTAAAGAGCTTGGAAGCTTCTTCTCAGTAAAATTCCCCAAGAGGCAAGGCCGGGTGGGCAGGCTGTGTAAGGATGACCCACACCGGACTCTTGGGAAGGGTAGTAATGATGGCTCTAATTGCTGGTGGTGCTCTGGGGAGCCCAGGAGAGCCGTGCAGTGAGTGCTACCAACCCCTCTATGAGGAGAAAGAAGTGAGCTCCTTGCATAGAGTCCACATCAGTCCTAACCCTAATTGTGATAACCTCTCCCAATTGGTCCTTTATCAGAAAAATAATAGAATAAATTGTATAGCACAGAATACTGCCACTTTTAGGCAGCCACTCCTGGGAGAGTGCCCTGTAGAAGAAGTCTGGTTGTGCTTTGACTAAACATGGGGAGGAGGGGAGCATCACAATAGGCAGATTTCGGAACCAGTGTACCCTGGGACATGTTGAACTTATAAAAACCCCAAAAACAACGAGTCAATTATAAAATTAAGAACTTAGAGTGGTTCGTAGACGTGAGGAACAGAGTGCTAGACCTGCAGAGATGTTGGGAGACCTTGGTGCCCCTCGCCCTGACTGCAGAAGTCGTCTGCAACGGTGACCCAGAGCCGAGAAGCAGGGAAAGCGGAGAAACACCGGGGTCCCTGCCCAGAAGCTCCCGTGAGGATTGGACCCCCAGCTCTGCCCCTCGGGGACAAAGCTGCACATATCCTCCTCCTCTGAGCCACGCTGGAAAGAAGATGGAGACTGCAGACCTGTCAAGCTGCCCAATCTTGAGCTGATCACTTTTAATAAAGGCGTTAAAAGGAGAAAAGTCTCCTGCCCTTTTTATTGCAAATGCAGGGCTCCCCGCTCCGCCCGGGGCCGAATCCCCCGCCCCTCTCCGTGTTCCCGGGTGTTCCAGCACCTGCCCGCCCTTTCGGGACCCCGGAGGCAGCCGGGACAGGGCCCGGGACAGGGACCGCGAGTGGGACGGGAAGCAGGCCGGGATGGCGGCAGGGACGGGCCGGTTTATTGATCCCGGCTCCACGCCGCCTCCGCCACCATCAGCCCCAGCAGGAGCAGCAGCCCGGCCGCCAGCGCCAGGCGCACGGCGTTGCACAGCGTGTAATCTGCAGGGACAGAAGGGACCGTCACTGCGGAGGAACCCACTGCGACATCCCAGTCCTCCCACGGGGGCAGCAGGGGATCCAAGGGGACGCACGGGGCAAGGGGACACCGCAGGGAGGTCCTCGGCTAAAGAGACACCAAGGGAAGTTCCTAAGGAGCAAAGAGAGCCCTGAGGGGGTCCCCTATGCACCTCCCACATCCCTGGGACACCCTCTACGCACAGCCTCTCACCTGTGACCCCACCAAGTGGCACCAAAGATGGAAAGGAGGGAAGAAGCATGGAGCTGGCCCTCAGATGCCACTGCCAGCGAGATGGTGCCACTGAGCTGTGACAAGATGTATCACTGTTCCTGGGGCTGGGAGGTGCAGGGAGAGGTGTCCTTTGGCTCTTATCCCCACCTATCAGCCCAGCAACCCTGGTCTCTAGATCATCTACAGGGTCTCTGAGGAGCTGGCCAGGCTCAAACACAGGTGAAGGAAGCTGGAACCCCCTGCTTGGTGCCCTCATACAGCTGCTTTCCTGCCCTAAATCCTCTTTTCTAGTTCCCCCAGGATGTGACAGATTGCAGGGAGGAAGAGTGGAGCAGGATGTGGCTGGGGCGATGTCTCACCTCTCACCGCCAGGTCCAGGGTGTTGCTGACAGCAGACCATTCTGCCGGAGCATTGAAGATGAAGCACTGGCAGCTGTAGCGGCCTCTGTCACCTTTCTGCACGAGGGAGAAGTTGTAGCTCCCTTGTTCCCTGGGGAACAGCTGGGCTCGGATCTGGCCCTCCAGGTACAGGAAGCAGCCGGTGCTGGGCTGTGTGATGGTGCAGCGGAACATCACCTCAGCTCCCACCGCCACCTCGTGCCCAGGCAGGACAGAGAGGTCGGGTCTGGGCAGGCGGAGCTCTGGGAGGACAGGAGAGGGAATGAGAAGGTGCAGAGGGCTTTGACGTGGTGCCAGGAGCACCAGGATCTCTGTGAAGCCACCAACTGGCTCAGGCAGAGGTGAAGATGGTCCCCACCTCTGCGAGCCAGGGAAGAGCAGAAAAACCTTGTCCATCATGGAAATGGCCACAGGCATCCTGGTGTGCCCTGGGGCGTGTAACCCCACAAGAGGGGAAACAGCACATCCCTCACCTTCCACAAGCACATGCAGTTCAGAGCTTCGAGCCAGCACAGTGTCTCCCTCCAGGTAATGGCAGACGTAGCTACAC
>NW_005054481.1:0-8121 GCF_000277835.1 Geospiza fortis | reverse complement strand
AAATGTACCTGAAGGCCCTTCAATAAATAGAAATGCTTATTATTCCCTTAATTTTGCCTGGCCTCTGTTTTTAGGTAGGCCCAAAAAGGCATCAGTATCTCCTTGGGGAGCCTCCTTTCAGCCCCACAGCCCCCACTGGCCACAGCAAACTGCTCTGGGCTCACCGGTGCCCAGTAGAGAACGAGCCCTGGCCGTTCCATGGCTCTGGCCTGGCTCACACTGTCCAGGATGATGTTGGTGGCATCGCTGTGGGCCCATCCATGGGCACACTGGAATCCCTGCTCCCCTCTCCAGAGCCTCTTCTCACATCCCTCGCCCTGAGACTGATCTCGGGGTGCACATCCAGAGCACGGGACCATGGCAAGAGCTTTCCCCCTCCATCCCCACTGCTGGGAGTTGCCTGATGCAGCAGCCTGAGACAGAGGAGGCTGCCACAGCTCCAAGGCCCCAGGTCCAAGCAGTTGTGAGTTCCCAGAGCACAGGTGGGGTCACACACACACACAGCCAGTCCCACAGGTCTGGACAGGCACACAGGGCCTCCCACAAACAGCACCAACAGGATGTGCCCCTCATTGTATCCCTGCAAGCACATTTGAGCCTAAATTTCAAAAGCTTTAATGAACAATGTGCTGTCAGGGTCCCACCACCACAAACAGTTCTACAGGCAGTATGGAAAGGTGTGGCTGGAGACAATTCCTCATATCCACTTCAGCAACTCCAAAGAACTGCTCTGTGATCTGGGCTTCACCCCCAGCTACAGCTACACCTCCCTCTACTGCCCAAAGGCGGCTCCTCAGCAACTGCATTGCCAACAAGACGAGGATGTCACCCTCTGAGAGGAGTCAATGTCCCCAGCATTCCTGATCCCAGCCACTTTAGCCCTTTCTACCACTGGACATTCTCACTTCAGAATCACAGAATTGGCTGCCTTGGAAGGGAGCCATCAGGATCATTGAGGCAAGCTCCTGGCTACAGGGCAAATATGTGAAGCAGTAGGTTCTTCTTTTTTTGGCCCTGAAGGAAACCATGATCACCTGTCATTTTCCTTTCAGTCATCTACCTTCCCCAGTTTAATTCTGCAGCCTCAAGTCACTGGCTAGAGCAGAAGTATGTCCATAGTAGGAAAAAGACCAGGGAAGGATAAAGAAATACAAGCTGTTTCCAAACCATGCAAATATCACAAGAAACCACCCCTGCTGCCAAAATCCAGCAACTGCTGCAGTGCTCCCGCTCAGCAAAGCAGACTCCAGCAATGATTTGGTGGGCCCATCACGTTTGTAACACCTGAGCCATGTCTCCCCATAGCCCCGCTGGCCTTGGCTGTCTCTTCCCACCTGGATTCTGCCTGGCTGTTGGTGGAGGCCTTAATCACAAACTCTCAACAATGCAGAAGCATCTTCAGACAAGCTGAGCATGAAACAAACTGTCTGTCTGTTCACACAGCGCCAGGTGAGCGTGCAGCAAGAACCAGCCAGCAGCAGACTTCCCAGGAAAGGGCTTCACAAATGTCAGGGCAGACTGCACAGCCTTCTAACCTGCCTCTGCTGAAGAGAGGCAGCAAACTCGGGCTCCCAAGGCAAGCAGCAGCAACCCACAGCTCACTGAAGTCCATCCAAAATTCTACACGGCGCAACACTGGCTACAATTTGTGCCACAGACATTTTTAGATTTTAACCATTAAGCTAAGCCACAAATGGTTTTTTACCTGTCACAGAAATTTTAGAACTGTGATAAAAAAAAAGCCAAAAACTTGGGAAATAATGCTGTTCAAGAAGACAAATGAAAAGACATTCCTAAGATTAAATTTAAAAAATATTTTATGTAAATGATATTTTTATCTTCTTTTTTGGTTAATTTTTTACACTTTAAACTATGCATTAATTCAAATACTGCGATAAAAGCATCCTCTTGAATTATAAAACAGTAAAATAGTCTTCTTGAAAATATCAACAGGAAAAAGTTTTTTCCACCTGAGTTGTTTCAGATTAGTTCAGAATAATAAGAACTGATTCTTACAAGCAGGTTTTATTGGTTTTTCAGTGAACCTGCATTTTCCAAAAGAGAAAAAAAAATTATAACGTCAGACTTGTTTTGGGTTCTACTTTCTTTTCTTATTATCTACCTATTTTTGCCTTTCAGTTTCAATTCTGAGAGCCAAGATGCTGGAGAATAAATGTGTCCTTAGATCCCTCCCTGTCCCTCCTCTCTGAATGCCACTGTTGTCCTGGCTGTGCTACATCCAGAGAGAACTACAAGGAAGACTTTGCTCCAGACATGCAGAACTGCTCCAAACAGCCCAGGAGGTGCCTCAGCTTGCCCTGTCCACCTCCCAGCCCAGCAAATGAGAAAAAGCAGGGAAGAGAAGGGTCAGTTTGATTGCAACTATCAAGGGAAGGACTCATTTTATTTACCTTCTGTCATGGTATAATCCCAGACAACATCTGAGCTTCACACACGATCCTTGGTGGGACGGCGGAGAGGATCAAATGGTCAAAGTGAAAAAAACCCCGGTGGTTTGAGGTCAAGGTGTTTAATAAGGGAAGGAAAAGCTGCACATGGAAGAAAAGCAAACCAAGGGATTCATTCCCCACCTCCCACTGGCAGGTTCAGCCATGCCTGGGATAGCCTGGCTCCATCATGGTTGCAATGATGGGAGGACAAATGCCACCACCCAAACATCCCCTTCTCTCTTCCCCAGCCTTCCCTGAGAGCACAACGCTGCTGTGTCCCTCTGCCCCGGCTGGCCAGAGCTCCTGGCAGCACTGCAGGACCCATCCCCACCCCTGCAGAGGGGGAGCATGGAGCACAGGCCCATGGCCATCTGCAGTCCCCCCACAGCTCTGAGGGTCACAGGGAGGAGGGTCTGGAGGAACGGGAATCTGCCTGGAGAGGGGTCAAAGCCGTGGAGCACCGACCTGCACACCATCATCACACTCAGCAGCAAGGTGAAAGAAGGAAGAGGTGAGGAGGCTTCCCTGCAGAGGTGCCTCACTGCATCCCCTGAAATTTGTCCTGCATTTGCCCCAAGTCACCGTGTCCTGCAGGTTCCTTCTTCACACATTCCACGTGGTCTCACGTCTCTGTGGTCTTTGTGCCCGCACTGCAGTCCAAGTAGCCTCAATGTGGTGTCGTGTGGTCCCCACCTGGTCTGTAACAGTCCCTGGGGCTGAAATTTGTCTTATGTGATCTCTGCAGTGCAAGTGTTCTCCATATGGCCCCATGATCCATCAGATAGAGCCCCTTCACCCAGGACAGTTTGGGTGTTTCTGCAGGCCAGTCTGAGGCAGGAGACCAGGCCCTGGTGGCCCTGGGCCCGCAGCAGTGTCCCCACACAGTCACACACCACATCCCTGCAGCCATACCCCCACCTATGCCCATATCACATCCCTGTAGGTGCATCCCTACATATTTCCACATCCCTGTAGCCATATCCCCACGTGTGGGAAATGGGTTTGTAGAGAGTTCTCAGGGCCTGACAGAAGGCCCACACAGTGTACATCCTTATGCAAACTTTGAGATAAGAAATGCTGACTTAGAAATGCCATGGAATAGGACAGATATCGGTGAGAGACAAATGGAGCTAGAAACAAGTTTCAAAAGATGGCCTTGCAAATAAGACTAAATTCTTTAGAGAAACAGAACCATGAAAGATGCATTGTAGTGGGACCCACGAAGGGTCGTTTTAGATGATTTGCTTTAAGGTATCTACAACATGGTGTGGCTAAACCTGATAGGCCAAGAAACATTTCATAGTGTACTGTAATTAGGAAATAGTTAACTTCTGATTGTGATGATGTGAATTATAACAGCTGTATTGTCTCACCCTTCTCAGGAAACTGAAAAGAGAAAAAAGTTTTTAAAACACCTCTCAGTTACCCCATCTCTAAATCAGAAAACAATATCACCCAACACCCAGGTATTCCCATAGCCCATCCAGGTATCCACATTCCCATATCCCTGCCCCATAGGCAAGTTCCCGCCCCGGTCCCGCGCACCGCCTTTCATGTCTCCTTGCTCCTCGCCCCTATTTTTGAAAACATCTCGGGAAAAGCACATTTCCCCGACTGTGCGTCTGCAACGGGGAAACGAAACTTTCGGTCCGGGAGGCGGGACCAGGGAGGCGGAGCAGGAGGCGGAGCGGAGCTCCGAGCGGCGGCACCGGGCGGCGGCGGCATCTCCAGGAGCGGGCAGGGGTGCCCCGCAGTGCCCACCATGGCCCTCAAGCAGCCAAAGGCGTGAGTGGGTCTGGGGGCATCACTGGGGGTTTGTGGGGGGACACAGGGCATGGCTGGAGCATTCTGGGGGTCACGGGGGCTGTTGGTGGGGCAGGGGCTCAAGGGGTGCTGGGGAGAACTGAAGGGTGACTGAGGGAGGTGGGGACTGCAGCGCTCAGGGCTCACAGGGAGGGGTTTTCAGGGGCTGCTGCATGTCTTGGTTTTGACTGGGAGAGAGAGAATTTTCTCCCCAGAAGCTGCTCCAGCGCTGTTTTTGGTATTCAAAGTGAGAACAACGCTGGTGACACGCTGAGTTGGAGCCCTGTCGAGCTCACTCCAAGGACTTTTCAGTGCCCCATGCTCTGCCAGCAGGGGGGAGCATGGCCAGGAGACCCGACCCCAACTGGCCAGGGGGATATTCCGGACCACAGAACCTCCTGCCCAGTACAGAAACTGGGAGGGGGCTGGGAGCCACCGTTTGCTACTGGGGAATGGGCTGGGCATTGGTCAGTGGGTGATGAGCAACTACTGGGCACTGCTGGTTTCTATTGTGTTTTATTCCGTTCTCTCTCCTTCCCATTACTATTCTTAATAGTAGTAGCAGCAGTAATATCAATTAATTTAGTCTTGTTTCAGTTATATAACTATTCTTATCTCCACTCATGGGTTTTACCTTTTCTGGATTCTCTCCTCCATCTCACCAGAGCAGCGAGTGGCTGTGTGGGACGGAGTTCCCGGCTGGGGTTAAACCACAACAGTCCTCTCTTTGGGGCACAATGAGTTGAGATCTGAGCAGAGTGTGTTAAAGCAAAGTTGTAAGCATCTCTCGTATTTATTTAATAGCTGTGGGTCACAGTTTGCTCTCGTGGTTCCTGCCCGTGCGCTCACAGGTGCATTTTATAAAACCCTTCCTGGTCTGTGTGGTCTCGTGGGAATTCATCCTCCCTGGCTCTGGGCTAAGGTTATCACTCTCTTGTGGTTGGTAACACGGGGCTGCGGTACGAGAGGACGGCTGGAGCTGAATCGAAGCTGCCGGCTGTGCTCGGCATTGCCGTCCCCGCTGGACTTCGGGAGCCATCCAGTGGGAACTGCCAATAATTACACTTTTAGGCTTCTCTCCTGCGGGAGCCAAGCCGTGAGACAAATCTTCCAGCTCAGCCTTTCCTTTCCCCTTCCCTTTCCCCTTCCCCTTCCCTGTCCCCCTTCCCTTTCCCCCTTCCCTTTCCCCCTTCCCTTTCCCCCTTCCCTTTCCCCTTCCCCTTCCCTTCCCAATACTCTCTGGTTACCCAAACCCCCAGGACAGTTTAACCCCTGCCCACAACTCATCTCATAAAGCCACTCGCTGTTCCCAGTGGGGGAGAATCAAAAAGAAAAGGTAAAACCTCTGAACTGACACAAGAACAGTTCAAAAATTGAAACAAAACTAAATATAGTGATGTTACTGCTGCTACTAATAGTAATGAAAAGAAGAGGGAATGGAATAAAAGCCAAGAGAAACCAGCAATGCCCAGTGGTTGCTCGTACCCCGCTGCCCAATGCCCAAGCCACCCCACAGCGGGGATTGGTGACTCCTGGCCAGCCCCCTCCCAGTTTCTGTACTGGGCAGGAGGTTCTGTGGTGCGGAATATCCCTCTGGCTGTGCCCTCCCCTTGCTGGCACAGCATGGGACACTGAAAAGTCTTTGACTGGGCTCCAACTCAAACACCTGTGTGCAACTGACACCGTTCTCATGCTAAATCCTGAACGTAGCCCTGGACACACTTCTGGGAAGAAAATTACCTCTATCCCAGTCAAAGGCAGTGCTCTGGAGCATCCCAGGAAGAGATAGGGGTTTGGGGAAATGTAGTTGTTGTCCTTGGAGGTGATTGTTTCAGTGGATCCTGGAAGGAGATGGGGTCCTTGACCCTTTCCAAGCAGAGGCACATGCTGTGGGATCCAAGGAGGATGTGGGTGTCCTGGTTACAGAGCCTCCCCCAGACCTTCTGTCCCTCTCTCTGCTTTACAGGGAGACCTTCTGCCAGCGGGCACCCACCTTCCTTGACTACCTGCACAGCATCCTGCAGAAGTACCCGGATGGAGGGCAGATCCTCAAGGTCAGAGCCCCAGGGAACCGACCTGTCCGGGATCTCCTGCCCAGCGGGGCAGTCACTGCAGGCAGTGGGGCTGGTCCCTGTCCAGCACCAGCCCTAGGACCTTGGTGCCCAGCTGGGAGAGGGGCTCGGTGCTCTTCCCAGGGCCTGGAGGGCCCAGGTGACCGGGCACTGATCTGTAATTGCAGGAGCTGGTGCAGAACGCGGACGATGCCGGCGCTAACGAGGTCGTGTTTGTGTCTGACGAGCGGGAGTTTGACATCACCAGAGGGGGACTGGAGGGCACCCAGGGTGAGAGGCACTGTGGGCACTGGGAGAAAAACCAGATGAAGCCCTGGGGTGGCACTGGCTGGTGCTGGGAGGGACTGGGGCAACTGGAACTGGTGAGGGGGTCTGGGATGTGCTGGGGGCACTGAGGGTACTGGGAGGACTCGGTGCTACTGAGGGGGGTTTTGTGGGACTGGAGCTTGTGGGGACACTGTGAATGACAATTCCCACTCCATGTCCCAATTGCCCCTAACCCATGGATGGTGCTGACCGCCAGGCCCAGCTCTCTTGGCCTACAACGACGCCGTGATGTCGGCCCGGGACTGGACAGGGATTCAGCGCCCAGGGGTGTCACACAAGCGGGGGGATCCCCGCAGCGTGGGGCGCTTCGGCTTGGGCTTCACCTCTGTCTACCACCTGACCGGTGAGTGGCACTGGGACTCTCAGCTGGAACTGAACTGGGTGTGTGGGTTTTACTGGAGGCACTGAAATACAGGTGCTGGGGAGAACTGGGGCACTGGGGATGTGCAAAATGGAAGGCTGTGTCCAACGTGAGGAAACCTGAAGCATCGGGAGGCTGGAGGGAGGCTGGCTGGCAGTGGAGAGTAGGGCTATGGGGACAAACTGAGGGAGGACTGGTGAATTGGGATTAAGCTTTGGATCATGGGAGGCACCATGGGGATAAACTTGAGGCCATTGGGTGGGCATTGATGGGTTGGGATGATCTGGGAAGGCAGTGGTGTCCATGTCATCTCTGTGGCCTCATGGTTCCCATGTCTCCAGACCTGCCAGGTGTGCTGAGCCCCCCGTACTTGGGGGTGCTGGACCCCGAATGCCAGGCGCTGCCTGGTGGTGGCAAGCGCTGGGACATCTCTGAGGCCCAGGACCTTCCTGGCCTTTTTGAGCCCTTCTGGGCTGGGCTGGAAGCTGTAGGACAACACCGTGCCTCAGCCCAGGGCACCCTCTTCCGCTTCCCCCTTCGGCGGCAACCCTCAGAAATCGCTGCAGGGGTCTCCGATCCTGAGCGCATCTGCAACCTCATCCAGACCTTCCTCACAGAGGCCCCTCTTGCCCTCCTCTTCCTCCGCCATGTCCGCCGTGTGGCCCTGCACCGTGTGGCCCCTGACGGGGTCCAGACACTGATGGGAACACTTGTGGCATCCCCTGAGCCTCTCCCTGTCCCGGTGCCATCAGGGGCTGAGGGGCTGAGTCTGGAGTGGTGCCTGGTGGCCCTGCACGGGGATGAGGGGGGTGCTGGGAGCGAGTGGCTGGTGGCCACAGGCAGGGCCACTGAGGGGCCAGCCGTGGCTCTGGGCACACGGCTGGGGTGCTGCCCCGAGCTGAGCCTGGCACACCCCCTCGACGGGGCCTGCCAAGGGCGGCTCTGCTGCTTCCTGCCCCTGCCAGCCACTGAGGAGACGGCCACAGGGCTGCCCGTCCATGCCAGCGCTCCCTTTGCCCTCTCCGATGATCGCCGCCACCTGCGCTGGCCCCAGGAGGGCGAGGAGGGTGAGGAAGATGCCCGCTGGAATGCTCTTCTACTGCTCCAC
>NW_005054480.1:1323597-1330381 GCF_000277835.1 Geospiza fortis | reverse complement strand
ATTTTAGGCTGTATCCAAAACTTCCTACTGGTTGTCCTTGCTGTCCTTGGTTCTCCAAAAGCTGTTCATACCACTTTGGGGCTGTTCTTGGGTATCGGTTACACGTGCCAGTATCTCATTATTCTGTGTGTGATTGCACACTGAATTGAGATTTCTGCTAGGAAGCCAGTGTGCTGCCCAGCCACCTTCCCATAGCTCCTGTTTCCAGATAAATGAGCTGTGTCCTGTTGGAATTGTTACCACCAGCATTTAACAATGCTTGGGGTTTAGTGCTGCCATCACTTTCTGTCCTCTTCCTACTGTAACAGTTCTCTGAACGTCTCTGGTATTCTTCTGATAATTCTGCATCCATCCTTAGGTCTCTGCTCACTCCCTTGGGAGGAGCCTTGAAGCAGGGTGGCATCTCCAGCCTTTGGTACTCTCCTCCTATTGCCATAAAAGGTGACCATTTCCCTAATGTCTGTCAGTTTTTAAACAAGGATGATGCTGACAAACTAGTGATGCTGGGTCTTTGCAAGTTTTCTTGAGGCTTAAGTTACGTAACTGAATCATTCACTATGTAATTTTTTCCAGAAAAATAAGCTTCCTGCCTAGATGCACTCAGAGCTCTCCAGGCTATTGGGATGTGGTTTTTCTTCGTGCATGCCAGACATTATCATAGTCAGGATCTGTGCTTATGTTGCTCTAATGAGTTTACCTTGTACATATGTCAGAACCAGCATATAATTATCCAGCCACCTAAGGGCTTTTCTTAAATACCAGGGTGGCTCAAACGCCCTGCGAAAAGATGGAAACAATGACTGTCCCTAGAAAGTCACTGTGTCTCTGACTGCAGTGCAGATACAGAGTCATGGGATACTCTGTAGCTTCCATTCATGCCTGGTGGCTTTTCCTGCCTGATCTGTTCCTGTTCTTGGATGACTGAATCCTTTTAACCACTCCTCCCATGGAAGGTTTTTTTTTTTCCCTGTGGCGACATCATCCCTTAAAACCCTGGGCTGTACCTTCCAGGTTGTACAGGAGCTTTGGTATGCCCACTCTCATCTCCCTCAAGGTGTGTGTGAACTTCAGTTACCCTCCCTTTGGTCTTCCTTGGTTGGTTAAGAATATCTCAATTTTTCCTGGCAGGTAAAAGCAGACTGACAGAGAAGGGGGAGGTGACAGCAGCAGCAGTGTGTGCCAGCTGTAGTGTGCCCGCCCATGGGCACAAGACGCTGGAGTTAGCCCTGGCTTGGGACATGCCCTGTGTTCACTTTGGCTCCAAGGAGAAGCTGCACCTCAGGTAGGTGGGTTCTCTGCACTGGTGTTTGGCTCATACCCCCTTCTCCCTGACTAGTGTACTAAGAGGGGACCTTTTGCCACCCACTCCTGGTGGCTGTGGCCCTGCCAGCTCAGGGAGAGGGCCCTGTGTCCAGGCCCTGCTCCTCCAGCCCCTGCAGTAGCAGCTGAGTCCTGCTGTTCTCTGCAGTCCAGTGTCCCTCTGTGGTGTCCCAGGTGTGGGTTTCCCAGGTGGAGCCCACAGGGGGCTGACCAAACCCTCCCTTGGCAGGCGGTACACCCGGTTTTTTGGCAGCAAAGGTGATGCTGCTCCTGCCCTGTCCCATTACGCCCTGACACACTATGAGGAGTGGGAGAGGAAGATCGAAGCGTGGCAGAATCCCATCCTGGAGAACAGGTAGGGCAGATGGGAGCACCTTCCCCGTGGCCTCCTGGGCTTGGCTGCCACAGGAGCATCACCACCTCGGCCTCCGAGGCTGAGCTGCGGTGCCGAGGAGCGGCAGGGGCCGGCGGGGGCGGGGCTGTCCCACCTGCTCCCTGTCCTGCGGGAGTACGGAAGGTTTGCTTATTTGGAAGGTAACTCACAAGGATGTGAGGCATTCTCCAGCCTCGAGCCCTCCCATTACTGTAGCCGTGTGTTTTGAACCTGCCATGGGGGTGTTTTTCACTCTCCAGTGGGTAGGGGGCAGTGCTATTCCCAGGAAAAGCCCTTGCAGCCCTGAAGGATAGGGCATGGAGTGTTCCCCACATGCCTGGTGCTCTGTGTAGAGAATGGAACCCTCTCGGAACAGGAGCCCCTGCCTGTGCTGGGAAAGATGCCCCTGTCCAGGACCCTGTGGAGGGAGGAGCTTTGCCCCTTGTCCCCTGCCCGTGGCAGTCTCCTTTCCCTCACCACCTGCCCTGTCCTGCCAGGCCAGGAGTACCGCATGTACAACACCTACGATGTCCATTTCTACGCCTCCTTCGCTCTCATCATGCTGTGGCCCAAGCTGCAGATCAGCCTGCAGTATGACATTGGTGAGTGTCCCCAGAGCCCTGCCTTGCTGCCCGCTCAGGGCTTCACCCGGGGGAGAGACAGAGCCTTGGGGACAGCTGCTGCTGCTGCAGAGATGTGTGCCTTGGAGCCAGCATCCCCCTCCAGCCGCTCTGCTGTGCCCAGGGCTTGCAGCCCTGGAATATTGCTGCCCCAGCAGCTCTGTGCCCAGCACTGGGGGTGCCTTCTTGCCATGCTGGGGGCACCCAGCTGGCTCTGCCTGCCCTGGGGGAGGCCCTGGTTTTCCCAGCTCTGTCCTTGCCCCTTGCAGAGCAGACATGGAGCTGTTTGCAGACTCCCAGTGCTCTGGCTGGTTTTGGTGGCTGCTTGTTGCTGGCCTGGTTAGGAGTGTGGAGCACAGCCCTTTGCTGGGCTCTGGTAGGGCTGAGCCCACTGGGTTCCCTTTCCCACCCTCCCTTAAGGGGTTAGTGACAGTTGCATGTCCCCAGCTGAGTGGGGGATGGAGAGCAGCCTGTCCCCTCAGCCCTTTCCAGAGGGCTGTGATCTTGGAGCTCCAAAGGGCAGCCTGGCATGCGGGTGGCTCTGCCTGTGCTTATGTTTGAACCTTTCTGCAGCAGTTTCTGCTGCCCTTCTTACTTGTCCTGCTTTGTGTCCTCTGCAGCTGTCACTGTGGTGAATGAGGATGTCCAGCCCCGGCAGTACCTGATGTGTGGTCAGACAGCCCAGGTGAAAATGAAGAATGTGGTGCCACATGACATTGGGGACCCAGGTGAGGGGTCTGTTGGCCCTGTGGGGGAGCAGAGGGGATGCCAAGCTGCGGGAAATGGGTATGGTGTGTGAAATACACTGTTTATTGTTGTCAAGCATTGGAACTGCCTGCCTGGGAAGTTGTGGTGCCACCATCCATGGCGTATTTAAAAGCCTAGATGTGGCACTTAGGGATGTGGTTCAGTGGTAGACTTAGCAGTGCTGAGAGGTCTTTTCCAACTTAAATGATTGGGTGATTCTATATTTTCTGGGACTGGAAAGCTTGATGTGTGGGGTGGTGATGAAGACCATGCTGTATGGATCTTTTACAAGGGAGACGGAGGGAAGTAGCAGGAAGGCTGTTCTCGCTAGAAATGGCACAGGGTACAACAAATAATTTCAGTGCTGTTTGATCACAGCACCCTTGGGTCCTCGCTCCTGTGTAGGAGGAGGGATGTTTGTTGCTTGCTGCCCTGCTGCATCTGGTCTGTCCTGGTTTAGGTGACGAGCCGTGGCAGCGTGTCAATGCCTACCTGATGCACGACACTGCTGACTGGAAGGACCTCAACCTCAAGTTTGTGCTGCAGGTGTACCGTGACTACTACATGACCCGTGACTCCCTGTACCTGCGGGACATGTGGCCAGTGTGCCAGGTACTGGGAGGTCAGGCCGTGGGGCATCACCCTTCCCCACTTCCCACTTCAGGAGCCAAGCAGCTTCCTGAGAGGATGGATGCTCCCAAGCAGAGTGTGAGGAGCTTCCAGGATGTGAGGCCTGCGTGACCATGTCCTGCCTCTCCCACAGGCTGTGATGGAGTCGGAGCTGAAGTTTGACACGGATAACGACGGGCTCATTGAAAACGGAGGCTTTGCTGACCAGACATACGACGCGTGGGTGGTGCACGGAGCCAGGTGAGCAAGAGAGGCCAGGTGGGGGTTGGAGAGGGGGGCTGTGGGGAGGGGACATAGCTCAGAGCTGGGCCCTTGTATCCCATTTGTCACTGAACCCTTGAGGTGTCCCACATTGCTGATGCTTCTCTCGTTTGGCTCCGGCAGTGCCTACTGCGGCGGACTGTGGCTGGCTGCTGTGTGCATGATGTGCAAGATGGCAGAGGTGCTTGGGGATACTGAGGTCCAGCAGAAATACCTGGGCATCCTGAACAAGGGCAAGGAGGCGTTTGAGAGGATGCTCTGGAATGGTGGGTGCTCAGCAGCGGGGAACCACACTCAGCTGGCTGTGTGTCCCTTGGGAGGGAGTGGCTCCTCCTTGGATCATGGAGCCTTGTGGGGAATGGGGGAAGGAAGGGGTGATCTGTCCCTGCAAGCTGGGGAAAAAAGGAAGGGAGATGCTGCCCCTCCAAATGAAGGGGAAGGAGCAGGTGTCTAGGAAGGAATAGGTGTGGGAAAGGGAGAAGAGTCTTGAGGAAAAAGCAGCTGTGCTCCTGCCACACAGGGAGGTGTGTAGAGACAGGTCACATGAGCCAATATCTTAATCTATTGTTTTTAAACTGTATCCTGCCTTTTCTAGGAAAATACTACAACTATGATAGCAGTGGAAGTGACACGTCCATCAGCATCATGTCAGACCAGTGTGCTGGGCAGTGGTTTCTCGGAGCTTGTGGTCTGGACCAAGGGGAGTTTGAGGTAAGAGAAGGGGCTGCCTGGTGTGGTTGTGGCAAGATGGGACCTTTGACAGGAGAGAAGCACCAGCAAGGCTGGCACGTGTTGGGGGTTACACTTTAGGGCTAGTGTGGGAGGCACCTGCCTCCTGTCTCACTCGGCACACCATAGTGCAGACTGTTGGATGGGTACAGTGGAATCCATGTCAAACCAGAACCCTCTCACAGAGAGGCCATGCAAGCAGGGATGTGTAACTGCAGCTAGCTTTGGCCCCAGTGGGGTTTGCTGTGGGCAGGGTGCTATTTGTTTAAAAACGGTAGAAAAAAGTGTATGAAACTTTCCACGTTATTTGCTGCCCTGAAAAGTCCAAAATTAATATTAGAGGGATCTATGGCTTATTCCAAGTCCTGAAGGCTGTTGCTCTTCAGTTGCAAGAGAAGAATTGGCTGCAGCCTCCTCATGTCGGGGGGGATGCTCAGACCAGCCACTGCTGCTGCAACACCTTACAGAGAGAGGGGCCATGCAAAACCTTTGGGTTATTTATACCCTGAGGGCTGCTGTCACAGCAAAGCTTTCTGGTGAACATGGGCAGCAGGCAAAGGCCTCAGCTGAGTGAAGGGAGGAGCGGCTTTGTCTTTGGGAGGGTGACAAACCACTTCATTGTGTGTTGGGAAATGAGAGAGGAGCTTGAGGTGACTTTGGCTGCTCATTCCCTGCTGTGTTTAACCCAGTGTGGGGCTGGGGCTGTGCCCGGGGCTCCAGGCAGGGTCTGGCCCAGCCCTCCTGAACTAAATCCCTCCTGCAGCTCCTTTTGGGGAGGAAACAGTCGATGTGGTGCAGTCCAGAATGTGGCCAGCCTTTCCCCAGCCTCAGCCCCTTGCTGCTGAAGGTGGCACTTGTCCCTGCTCTCTGGTGAGCTCTGAGCTGACTGCAGGTGGGACTGGTGAATTCCTCTCCTCTGTTACTATGACATTTCATGGATTTTTCCATGTATTTTGCTCCATTGCCTGGCGCGTCACTCCTGTCTGTGAGCTTATTAACGTGGCCTTGGTGGGTGCACAAGTCAGCAATGAGACATAAGAACCACCTGTGCTCCAGTCCTGAAGAGAGCGTGCCCAAAAGCTTCTGCCAGAGAAGGGCACTCCAGCCCTTCACTGATTCCTGCAGCACCCTCTGGGCTTATCTCCAGAGCCACAGTGGGGAAAAGTGTCTTTTCTTGGAGTCTTGGCTTGAGCATAGAGAGGAGGGATTTGCTGCTTTTGCTTTGGACTGCCCAGCCTTCCCTGGCAAGGTCCTGCCTGGTGTCATCCCAGCCTCTGCTTGCCCTGGCTCTGGTGTCACCAGACTGACAGTAAGTGTCTGGCACGTCCCTGGGCTGTGCTGATGAGCCCCATGGCTCTTGTCTCTCTTGCAAGTGACAGCCATAAAGCAGATGAGGATGGTGTGGTTGGTCAGGCCCCCAGAGCAAGCCCACAAGCGATGGGGAAGGGCATTGGCCAGTGATTGTGGGTGAGAAGCTGTTTTTGGAGATCAGCTAGATAGATGAACCATCAGCGTCCTCTTGAGCAACGTGGAATGTGGTTCAGCGCGTCTCTGTAAAGTATTTTGGGGCCTTTTTTAACCTTTTGGTAAAAGAGACATTTCACTTCCTCCTGTTATTTTTTGAGGTGGGCATTTGTGTCTGTTAACCCAGCGGGCTATGTTGCCCTTTTCCTCATGGGAATTTCAATCCCGGTCCAGCCCCAGCCTGAGGGGTCCACATGAGCACCAAGCCCGTCTCTGTCCGCCCAGGTTTTCCCCAAGAGCCACGTCCTCAGCGCGCTCAAGACCATCTTTGAGAAGAACGTGCTGGGCTTTGCGGGCGGCACCATGGGCGCCGTGAATGGCATGAGGCCCGATGGCGTGCCCGACACCTCCAGCGTGCAGTCCAACGAGGTCTGGGTCGGCGTGGTCTACTCCCTGGCTGCCACCATGATCCAGGAGGTGAGCGGGGAGGATGCTGCTCTGCTGTGCTCACCAGGGTGTGCTCCGTGGGCGTGCTGACGGTGCTGTTCCCTCTCGTGCAGGGCATGGTGGAGGAAGGCTTCCGTACGGCAGAGGGCTGCTACCGGACAGTGTGGGAGCGGCTGGGGGTGGGGTTTCCTAA
>NW_005054480.1:1321445-1323587 GCF_000277835.1 Geospiza fortis | reverse complement strand
AAGGAGGTGCACCGCTCGCTGGCCTACATGCGGCCCCTCAGCATCTGGAGCATGCAGCTGGCCCTGGAGCGCCGGGCAGGCCAGGCACAGGCACCGGCACAGCTCACCCAGGGCCACAGCCACCCTTGAGCCTCGTGGCACTGGGCAGGGCACCACGGGCTGGGGGGTGCAGATGGCAGGCAGGGACCCTCCCCTCCCTCTCTGTGCTAATACTCACATTGCTGTTTTCCTTCCCTACCTCCACTACGTGCCCTTGACCTCAGAGAGCTTCCAGCTGCTGATGCTGAGCACAAGACGGGACCAGAGGTGTGGGGGATGTCTCCTCAGAGCGCGGTGGCTTAAGGAGTTGCTGCTGGAGCCTGTGCCTCCCCTTCCCTATCACTCAGGGCTCTGACAGCGTGCAGGCTCCCCAGCCATCCCAAAGTGCAGCTGGTACCTTGCCCAGAGGCACAGGAGACCTCTCTCCTGCAGGCATTGGGCTGGTGAAGGTGGGCAGCTGTCCTGCAGGGAAAGAAAAGGGTGTGGGTGAATGTGTGTGTGAGGATATTGGAGTGGTGCACTCAGGCACACGGATGCTGTAGTTGTCCTGGGGTGACACTGCACATTCTGACTGGCTCTGCCCCAGCAGGGCCTGTGGCAGATACAATCCCCAGGGGAGACCCGGCTCCCTGGACAGTGACAATCTGAGCCCAAGAAGCAGGTCCTGGTCTGGTACCATGGCCCCCTCCCTGCTGGCGCCGGGGGCAGGCAGTGGAGCACATGAAAGGGGATAAATCACTTCAGTTTTTAATAAATCTGTCCAGCTGTCTACTCTTGTTCTTCTTCGGTGTCTTCTTTAGCACAGGACCAAACTGGAAGAGGGAGCTCTTGCAATTGCCTTTATCTTCCTGGACTAGGGCTAGGGAGGCAGGGAAGGGACAAGTCCCAGTGGTGTCTGGCTCTTGCGGAGCATTGCTGAAGGGAGCAGGATGTGCCTCTTTACCCACTTCTCCACATGTAATATCAACAGGTAAGACCAGGAGCTTCTTGTTGGCTCCTGCCTCTGCCCTGTCTTGCAGGCAGCAGAGGAGAGAGCATTCCTCCTGAGAAGGCCTCTGTGGGCAGCAGCTGAGCCACAGGGCTGCAGGCCCTCAACTACATTGAGTCCCTTCTGCCCAGAGCTGGGCACCTTGCTTCCTTCTCCTTCTTCCTCTGCCACTGCAGCATTTGAGGGCTGTGCAGTCCTGGTGTGGGAGGGATAGAAAGGAGGGAGCTCATGTTGTGCCCACAGAAACACAAATCTCCTGGACAGATAGGCACTACATCCCTAGGACAGAGAGAGGGTTACCCCAGTCCCATTTCTGTATCAGGATCCTGTGCCCGCAGTGGGGGTGAAATAACTTGAACAATTCCCTATTTGCAAGTATTTGCAATTCCCTGTTTGCAGGGGTGAATGGAGAAAGGGGTGTCATGCTGCTTTTGGTATTGAACAATGCTGAAAAGAGTCTGACTCAGCAGTCCCTGAAGTTCAACATCCTGAATAGCAATGCGAAGGTGTGATAGAACCACACTAGCAAAGAACCAAGAAAGGAAACCAGCAAGTGATACTATTGATAATGTATCTAAAGCTGTTGAACTGCCAGAGCTGACATCCTGCTGATAGCCAAGTCACATTATGCTGTAAAAGCTTGCCCCCCATTTCTAAAGTCAAGGTCTTCTAAAACCGTCCTTCCCAGAGTGTGTGTGGAGATTCCTCCCTTGCATGGGGATACCCCCCTCTTGAGGCTGAACCAGAGAGATATGCCCACAACTACTGGTATGGGAAACTTCAGGGTCTACTTTGTAATTGGCCTTGCTAGCTTTAATATAATGAATACTGCTTCAAAATATTGCATCATGCCATAGAAATTGTTATAGCTTCTGATCTGTAGTAAATAATTCTTATAAAGATATTTTTGTCTAATTATCATAATAAATTATTTGTTTTTACATAAATATATCTGATTTGCCATCCTCAATGCTGTGGTACTATGTTGTATAAAATTTCTGTTACACCTGTATAATCCTTTAGATGTAATCCATTGACAAAATCTGGGGCCAAGTTGGATCTGGCTCTGCCCAAACTCTTCAGTGGGCAGGATTCTAGAATGCAAGAGAGTGCTT
>NW_005054480.1:1320437-1320972 GCF_000277835.1 Geospiza fortis | reverse complement strand
TGGCCATCAGTCAGGAGAGCACCCCTCAGTCTCTGGGCAGGGCAGCAAGCAGAGCGGGGGGTACCCTGTGGCAGGGGGAGGTGACCCACAGTAGCCCCAGGGAATCACAGCCAGAGCTGGCAGCCTCCTTGGCCAGAGACACTGCGCTGTGGCGTGGGCCAGCATGGTACAGGATGGTGCACTCAGAACCTGCAGCCCCTCAGGCAAGACCTCTGCGTGCTGGGGTGGCAGAGCATGGCACAGAGAAAACACACACCACGGGGATGGCACAGCCAGGGCATCACCCCCCACCTGCACCCAGGACAGCACAGCACGGCTCAGCACGGCCAGACTGCCCCAGGGCTGCTCTCACCTCCCTGGATGCAGCACCACGGGCCATGAGCAGGGCCAGGGCAAGCAGCAGCAGCAGCGCAGGGTGCCCATGGTGGTGGTGGCCGTGTGTGGTGCCCAGGCTCTGCTCCTTCTATATCAGAGGCGGCTGAGCCTCCTGCCAAGGGACACCCATGAGATGGGAGAGCCCCGCTCCCTCTGGACA
>NW_005054480.1:1312828-1313327 GCF_000277835.1 Geospiza fortis | reverse complement strand
CGAGGCTGGGTTATCTCTTGGCTGCTGGGCTCCTTGCAGGGGTAACAGCAGGATCTGCTTGTTGGTAGCTGCTGCTGCGCTGTGCCAGGAGCCCAAGGAGGTCCCAGCTGTGTTCAGGGCCAAAAGGGTCATGTAAGAGCCCAGCTCGTTTCTCCACAGGCCCTGCAGGTGACTCTGGGGCTTGTGTGGGTGGCTCAGTCAGTGCCCAGGCTCAGCTCCACGGTCAGCCTGGCTGAGCAGGGGATGTGTGCCCCATGGCACAGCCCCTCACCCTGGCAGCTGGGACCAGCACATGGGCATCAGTCAGGAGAGCAACCCTCAGTCTCTGGGCAGGGCAGCAAGCAGAGCTGGGGGTACCCTGTGGCAGGGGGAGGTGACCCACAGTAGCCCCAGGGAATCACAGCCAGAGCTGGCAGCCTCCTTGGCCATAGACACTGCGCTGTGGCCATGAGCAGGGCCAGGGCGAGCAGCAGCAGCAGCCCAGGGGGCCCATGGGGGG
>NW_005054480.1:1307541-1312670 GCF_000277835.1 Geospiza fortis | reverse complement strand
CAGGGCCGGGGCAAGCAGCAGCAGCAGCGCAGGGTGCCCATGGTGGTGGTGGCCGTGTGTGGTGCCCAGGCTCTGCTCCTTCTATATCAGAGGCGGCTGAGCCTCCTGCCAAGGGACACCCATGAGATGGGAGAGCCCAGATCTCTCTGGACAGTGACAGAGTCTGGGGGGGACACTGAGTGAGCTGGCAGGGAGCACAGCGAGGGCAGCAGGTGACAAGAGCATTAAAGATACACAGGCAGGGTGTAGGAGCTTTGAGGACACCACAGGAAACACGTTGGATCTCTAGGACACCACAGAAAGGGTGGAGGAGTTCTGGGGACACCACAAGAAGGGCTATCATCTCTTTCTGGCCATGGCAGGACTTCTTTAGTGCCAAAATGCATCCTTAATACTCAATAGCTATCAGGGCTGGCAGATATGAAGTAGCCTCTCCTCTCCTCTCCTCTCCTCTCCTCTCCTCTCCTCTCCTCTCCTCTCCTCTCCTCTCCTCTCCTCTCCTCTCCTCTCCTCTCCTCTCCTCTCCTCTCCTCTCCTCTCCTCTCCTCTCCTCTCCTCTCCTCTCCTCTCCTCTCCTCTCCTCTCCTCTCCCCATTCTTCAGCAGATCATTATGCTGCCCCAGTGCTGCCATTGGTGACAAATGCCCTTTTTTTGCTCCCAGGGAGAATTTCTGGGCAGAGGAATAATGTTACATGGCAAGAGCAAGCTCCCATATGTGGCCCCCCTGCACCCGCTGGTATCTTGCCATGTCAGAGCCCACAGTAAATGGAGAAGGACAAAGATGCAAAGAAGCTCTCCCTTGGGCTCACTGAAGGAGGCTGGAGGGGTACTGTGGCACCACAATACTGGAGCATCTCACATGGGCTGTCCACCTGCATTTATCTGGGAACAAAGGCATTCTGGGAATATCAGCTGTCACCAGCCCCTCTGATAGCTGATAAATTCGGGGACACCCAGATGGCACAATCCCCTGGCCAGAGGCTCCACCCACAGCCCATCTGGCAGCAATAAAAAGGAGAGGGAGCAGGAGCATCAGCAGAGACTTGCAAGGAGAACATCCCCAGCTCCATCAGCTGTCTGCCTGCTGCAGAGATGGTGCAAGCATCTCCCTTGCTCCTTGCGCTCTTCCTGGCCCTGGGGGCTCACGGCCTTGCTGTGAAAAAGGTACTGTGAGGGTGGGATGCACAGGGTGGGCTGGGCAGGGGGCTGTGGCTGCAGGCTCCACTGTGCCACAGGTGCTGAGTTCTTTCCTCTCCAGTGTAACCTGACTGGGCAATGGTGGAATGACCTGGGCTCCAACATGACCATTGATGAAGTAAAGAAAAATGGTGACTTCACTGGCAAGTACTTAACAGCTGTGTCAGGTTCCACATCAAATATCACGGCATCACCTATGGTGGGGTCCCAGCAGCTTGCAAATCTGAGCCAGCCCACCTTTGGTTTCACTGTCCACTGGAGCTTTACAGGTATTTAGTCTTTTCTTAGCATCCTTGTTGTGTCCCCAGACCTCCCTTCTGCCCTCCCTGCAGTGCCCTTGCTGATTCCCTGCCTTCCCCTGCACTATCCCCACTGCTCTCCCTCCCTGGAGCTCCCCCATCCCTGTCCCTGGAGCCCCTCGGTTGCTGTCAGCTCCCAGTGCCAGGCTGCAGGAGAGGCAGCCGGGGCACCCCAGCGCTCTGAGCCCTGCTGCTGCTTTCCCCATGCCCGCTGTCCCCAGAGGCCGCGGACAGCAGGGGTCTGCTTGGCTCTGCTGTCCCCTGCGCTGGGGCAGCCACTGACCTGCCACCTCGGCCACGCTCCCCTCCACCTCCTGTCTTGTCCCCACAGACTCCATCACTGTTTTCACGGGCCAGTGCTTCGTGGATGAGTATGGAAAGGAGGTTTTGAAGACCATGTGGCTGCTGAGGTCACGTGTGGAGAACATCAAAAACGACTGGAACGCCACCTTGTGAGCCCCCTGTCCCTGCCCTGCACAGGTCCCCTGTGCACCCCTGAGGGGTTTGGGCTGTCACAAATGAGTGCTTTAGGTCACTTAGCAGTCACTCTCACAGGTGTTGGTAAAAGGAGGTTCAGTGTCTGTTTGCAAAAACAGGACTTAGCAAAGCTCCATGGCAAGGTTCACTCGATTGCTTTGTGCAGGGGTAAAACATAGGAAGGAAAAAATGGGTTAGAATCAATCAAGAATGATTGACATGGAAGCTGGAGATGGAAAAGGAGATGAGAGACCCTTCAAATGAATCACAAAGTTCAGGGAGGTGCCCACTGCTTTCTAAACGACTGATGGATCCATGCTGGGGCTGATTCTGCTCTCAGTCTCAGACCTGCTCAATGGTTTCTGTCTAAAGGATGTGGCAGCACTTAACCACTGACTAATGTAACATTAATAAGGTGATTTGGGAGGGTTTACCACAATTACAGCAGAGATTTAATTCTAGATCCGGGCTGGCAGCAGTCATAGGGCACTTGCTGTGGCTGTTCACATGCCTTCAGCCATGCACTCAGCAGGAGTTGGTGGCACAGCCCCTGCAGTGGTCCAGGAGAGCTGAGGGGCCTCACTTAGGAATGCTGGGGTAAAGTCATGGGATGATTGACCTCAGTCAGTCTTCATCCTGGATGTAGTGTGAGACGGTAATTACAGGAATTTTTCACCGTTCCAATAATGATGACATTGTTCCACTGGGCTGTGATTCAGGCAAGCAATTCCCCAAGGCTTTTGGAGTATTGGTTTTCTTGATAAGGCAACAGAAGGACTTGGTGTGCAAAGTGTCTGTGACAAGCTCAAGGGAAGCTTCACCTCCCGAGAGGCATTTCCAAAGCCAGAGGCCTAAGAAGGAATCCTGAATGGCTCCAGGGTGGGGATGAAGGGTGGTGCTCCCAGCCTGTGGTGCTCAGCATTTGGCAGAGCTGCTGCCAGTGTGAAAGTGAGGGAGGGCAGGGTGTTTGTGCACAGCTTCCCTGGGTGTCCTGACAAGGTGCAAATGTTCTGGGAGGACACAGAGCTGGGTGGGCATTGGGCCACTCCCACGTCCCACCTTTACATTTCCTCTGTCTGTGTCTCCTCAGGGTTGGCTACAACACATTCGGGCGCAACAAGACCTCATGGATTGAGGACTGGTAGCATTGGAGCTCCCAGAGAAGAGGCAGTGCCTGGTTGTAGGCCTTCCTCCTGCTTCAGCACCTGCTTCAGCACCTCCTTAAGCACCTGCTTCAGCTCCTGCTTCAGCACATTCAGCAACTTTATTCTCCCAATAAAGCTTTTTTGCAAACACACACTGTCTCCTCTTTCACAGAGCAGTGTCCCCTGTTCCCTTTCCTCAGTAGTGGCCGCTCTTGCCACTGTCCCTGCAGGCCATTGTGTGACCCTCCCTGGCTTGGGCTCCTCTTTGTCAGCCCACCCATCACACGGAGCTCCTTGGGACCCCAGCTGCTGCGGGCCAGCAGGACCCCGCTCAGCCTGTGGCACATCTCCCACTGGGGGTCTGCAAACAGCTCCATGTCTGCTCTGCAAGGGGCAAGGACAGAGCTGGGAAAACCAGGGCCTCCCCCAGGGCAGGCAGAGCCAGCTGGGTGCCCCCAGCATGGCAAGAAGGCACCCCCAGTGCTGGCACAGAGCTGCTGGGGCAGCAATATTCCAGGGCTGCAAGCCCTGGGCACAGCAGAGCGGCTGGAGGGGGATGCTGGCTCCAAGGCACACATCTCTGCAGCAGCAGCAGCTGTCCCCAAGGCTCTGTCTCTCCCCCGGGTGAAGCCCTGAGCGGGCAGCAAGGCAGGGCTCTGGGGACACTCACCAATGTCATACTGCAGGCTGATCTGCAGCTTGGGCCACAGCATGATGAGAGCGAAGGAGGCGTAGAAATGGACATCGTAGGTGTTGTACATGCGGTACTCCTGGCCTGGCAGGACAGGGCAGGTGGTGAGGGAAAGGAGACTGCCACGGGCAGGGGACAAGGGGCAAAGCTCCTCCCTCCACAGGGTCCTGGACAGGGGCATCTTTCCCAGCACAGGCAGGGGCTCCTGTTCCGAGAGGGTTCCATTCTCTACACAGAGCACCAGGCATGTGGGGAACACTCCATGCCCTATCCTTCAGGGCTGCAAGGGCTTTTCCTGGGAATAGCACTGCCCCCTACCCACTGGAGAGTGAAAAACACCCCCATGGCAGGTTCAAAACACACGGCTACAGTAATGGGAGGGCTCGAGGCTGGAGAATGCCTCACATCCTTGTGAGTTACCTTCCAAATAAGCAAACCTTCCGTACTCCCGCAGGACAGGGAGCAGGTGGGACAGCCCCGCCCCCGCCGGCCCCTGCAGCTCCTCGGCACGGCAATCAGGGGGCACCTCCATCCAGATGGTCCCTCCATCCGTCAGGAAGTAGAGCTCATTGAACAGGGCTGACTTGTACCAGGAAGGCAGCTGGCTGTGGGAAAGAGGGAAGCTCAGCCTCGGAGGCCGAGGTGGTGATGCTCCTGTGGCAGCCAAGCCCAGGAGGCCACGGGGAAGGTGCTCCCATCTGCCCTACCTGTTCTCCAGGATGGGATTCTGCCACGCTTCGATCTTCCTCTCCCACTCCTCATAGTGTGTCAGGGCACCACTAATTGCCAAGAATAGCCCCAAAGTGGTATGAACAGCTTTTGGAGAACCACAGCAAGAACAAGTGTTGCGTTGTGGTATTATTCCAATAGACAAGCAATAGGAAGTTTTGGATACAGCCTAAAATTGGGAACAAGCCACAGCATCCTGGGGCGATTTTGAAGAGCCAAGGAGGCTGGAGGAAAGAGCTCCACCCTGGCTTGGGTGCCCAGAAGCAGCAGGGCCACCCATTTGCCCTGCTCCCCCTGCACCCGTCCCACGGAGGAGGGAGGCACTCACCAGGGGGTGAATCCAGCCTGCCATCCTGCAGGAGGTCCTGCCACACCTCTCTACCCAATCCCGTGGGATTGAATGCCGTCACATGGGTGACTCCCGTGCCAGCCTGAACGAGGGAAGAGCATCATCAGGGGCTGCTCCTCTGGAGGAGAGGATTCATGCTCTCCCCTCCCCAATACCACCAGCAGGACATGACACTCACTTCTCATGGGCCGCCCAGCAACTCTCAACTCGTTCCTCAGCCGCTCTCCTGACACCATCCCCA
>NW_005054480.1:1298667-1306614 GCF_000277835.1 Geospiza fortis | reverse complement strand
GCTGGGAATGGCGAGCAAGGAGCTCTGCCCTCGGCAGCGGGGAAACGCTGGGAATGGCGAGCAAGGAGCTCTGCCCTCGGCAGCGGGGAAACGCTGGGAATGGCGAGCAAGGAGCTCTGCCCTCGGCAGCGGGGAAACGCTGGGAATGGCGAGCAAGGAGCTCTGCCCTCGGGAGTGGGGAAACGCTGGGAATGGTGAGCAAGGAGCTCTGCCCTCGGGAGCAGGGAAATGCTGGGATAGCAGCAGCTAACAAGCGGCTCTGCCCCCGGGGATGCCGTCACCGCCTTACCTTATAGTCATGGGGGATGACGGGCGAGACCTGCCGGCAGGTGAACCTGCTGCCCCGGCAGCTCGTAGACCAGCCAGGCACGGGGGGACAGGGCATGGTAAAAGGCGTAGTGGCCCCAGTAGCCCCAGTTCCAGCCCTGCAGGCTGCTGGGTCTCTCCACGGACAAGACCTGCTGGTAAATGGTCTGCCCCTTGCACCGCAGGCACACTGTGAACTGTGGAGGAGAGGAGCAATGCAGGGGTGAGAGGAGCCCTGTGGCAGATGTCCCAACTGCCCAGGCTGCTGCAGTGACTGTCACTCCCCTCACAGACCTTGCTGCACGCTGTGCTTTGCAATGATTCCATAGTGGCAAATTTCAGGGTTCAGCTGCCTGTAGCAGAACACACTCTACCAACCCTTTACCTTTTAGAACAGAATAAAAACTGATTGCAACTTTACATGTGTTTTTTGTGTCTTAAAAAGTCCTATTTAAATAGGTAAGGCAACTAAGACTTGTTCAGTAACTTCAAGGCTGTTGCTCTTCAGTTGTAAGAGAAGAATTGGCTGCAGCCTTCTCGTGTCTGCTGGGATGCTCAGAGCAGCCACTGCTGCAGCAACACCTTACAGAGAGAGGGGCCGTGCAAAACCTTTGGGTTATTTATACCCCGTGGGCTGCTGTCACAGCAAAGCTTTCTGGTGAACATGGGCAGCAGGCAAAGGCCTCAGCTGAGTGAAGGGAGGAGCGGCTTTGTCTTTGGGAGGGTGACAAACCACTTCATTGTGTGTTGGGAAATGAGAGGGGAGCTTGAGGTGACTTTGGCTGCTCATTCCCTGCTGTGTTTAACCCAGCGTTCCCGACTGCAAGGCAAGATGTATTCTGTTGCTGTCTGTATGGCAGTTGTCTTTTGTCAAGTGGGCAGTTTGCCTTATCTCTCTGAGTGATCACAACCACTACTCCCTGGGAAGAGACATCTGCTGATAACAGACTATCGAATGTCAGTGCATGAGTGATAAGAACTGGAGCATCTCATTGTGAGAAGCTCCACCCAGAGGGAGGAGCCAAGCATTCCTACCCGGATGTAATCTGGAGATTCTGGAATAACAGCACGGCTTCTCCACTGGATTACCCAAAGGAACAGCAGCTGCCTCTGACACTCCAGGAGGACTGCAGCCACATTTCCAATTGGACTGCTACCAACACCCTGACCCACAGGGTGTCAGGTGGTGTTCTGACTCTGTCAGTGTTGTTTTAGCTTACTGCATTGTTATTTTATCATTTTGGGGTTTTTCCCTATTAAAGAACTGTTATCTCCTGCTCCCATAATTTTTGTTGCCTGAGGGCCCCTTAATTTAAAATTTATAGCAATTTGGAGGGGTGGGGGGGGTTCATTTTCTCCATTTCAGGGGAGGGTCCTGCCTTCCTTAGCAGGAAGCTGTCTTCCCAAAGCAAGACACCCAGTGTGGGGCTGGGGCTGTGCCCGGGGCTCCAGGCAGGGTCTGGCCCAGCCCTCCTGAACTAAATCCCTCCTGCAGCTCCTTTTGGGGAGGAAACAGTCGATGTGGTGCAGTCCAGAATGTGGCCAGCCTTTCCCCAGCCTCAGCCCCTTGCTGCTGAAGGTGGCACTTGTCCCTGCTCTCTGGTGAGCTCTGAGCTGACTGCAGGTGGGACTGGTGAATTCCTCTGTTACTATGACATTTCATGGATTTTTTCATGTATTTTGCTCCATTGCCTGGCTGGCATCACTCCTGTCTGTGAGCTCATTGACGTGGCCTTGGTGGGTGCACAAGTCAGCAATGAGACATAAGAACCACCTGTGCTCCAGTCCTGAAGAGAGCGTGCCCAAAAGCTTCTGCCAGAGAAGGGCACTCCAGCCCTTCACTGGTTCCCACCGCACCCCCGGGGTTATCTCCAGAGCCACAGTGGGGAGAAATGTCTGCAGGGATGCTCGGCTTGAGCATAGAGAGGAGGGATTTGCTGCTTTTGCTTTGGACTGCCCAGCCTTCCCTGGCAAGGTCCTGCCTGGTGTCATCCCAGCCTCTGCTTGCCCTGGCTCTGGTGTCACCAGACTGACAGTAAATGTCTGGCACGTCCCTGGGCTGTGCTGATGAGCCCCATGGCTCTTGTCTCTCTTGCCATTTGATGCTGTGGTTACTCCATGACTTCTGCAATGACATTACCTGTCTTTATTGACGATAACAAAATTGTTGCAAATGCTGTATTTATTTTCTGCTGTGTGCAGGGGATTTTTATCTCATCGTAGTCCTCACTGTGCCACTGCTCTGCTGCTTTTTGCTGAGCTGACCGGTTGTTTCCATGCTGAGGAGCTGGATGGTTGGTTTTGGTTTTGCAGGTTTGCAGCTTTCTTTTTGTTTACCTCGTGTTTCTTTGTTCTCTTTTTCTCTTTTGACAATAGCCTGCTCAGCCTGTTCTGGTAAAGATTTTTAATTCTTACACCAGTTTTTTGATATTTTTTTTCCTTATAGTCAGAGAGAAGTTTTTACCATTTCCTGATAATCTCCTGAAAGAAGTGCTTAACCAGCAAGCACAGCTGACCTTTCAGAAGTTTTTCACCTTCCCTTGAGAGAAAAGTTTCAGGTGTCTGCAACCAGACACAGAAAACCACCAGGGGTCGTGTGTACCTCAGTCTGACCTCTTCATCCCCAGTCTGCCTCTCCTCTCTCTCCAAGCTGCCCACTCTCAGTCACAACCCTTTGCATCATGATCCAATTGCAAAACTAAAAGGATTAGAGTACTTTTGGAACTCACTCAGACTAAGCTGTTTTTTCCTTGACCTGGAGCTGAATTTTTCTTGTAATTCCTTTCCCCAAAATTCCCAGTGGTTACACAAAAAACTGAACATTATCCACAACATCGACTTTGCAGCTGCAAAATAAATCCTGATGCTGCCAGATCGGCTTGGCCATCACTTTTGCCTCTGGCAGAAAAACACCTTCAGCCCTACTAGTCCTTTGTCCACCTTTAGCCAGGGTCCCACCTTCTGAAGGCATTGTGATGCTCCCTGTAGCTGGTGCAGAGGCTGAGAGGACAGAACAGTGAAGGAGAAAATGTGGCCCTCAATTAGTCCTCACCCTTAAAACAAGCATCGGTAACCAAAAACTTGTTGAGGGTGATCTGGTTGGCGAGGTCCCCATAGCAAAATTTCCAAAGCTGGGAGGGCTTTAACCAGGGGCTGTGGGAGTGAAGGTGTTTTTGGAGATGCGCTAGCTGGACGAGCTATCAGCCTCCCCAGGAGGAAGGTGGAATGTAGTTCAACATCGTTCTACCGAGCAGAATTTTTCAAAAGCCTTTTGGGGAAAGTTTTTTTTCCACTTCCTCTTGTAATTTTCCTGAGGTCCTATTTAGGGACAACTGACCTAGCAAGCAGTGTTGCCCTTTTCCTCAGGGAATATTTATTCCTGCTCTGGACAGAGCCTGTGGGGTCCAGATGAGCACCAAGCCCAAAGCCCCCATCTCTGTGCACTCGGGGCTCTGACAGCGTGCAGGCTCCCCAGCCATCCCAAAGTGCAGCTGGTACCTTGCCCAGAGGCACAGGAGACCTCTCTCCTGCAGGCATTGGGCTGGTGAAGGTGGGCAGCTGTCCTGCAGGGAAAGAAAAGGGTGTGGGTGAATGTGTGTGTGAGGATATTGGAGTGGTGCACTCAGGCACACGGATGCTGTAGTTGTCCTGGGGTGACACTGCACATTCTGACTGGCTCTGCCCCAGCAGGGCCTGTGGCAGATACAATCCCCAGGGGAGACCCGGCTCCCTGGACAGTGACAATCTGAGCCCAAGAAGCAGGTCCTGGTCTGGTACCATGGCCCCCTCCCTGCTGGCGCCGGGGGCAGGCAGTGGAGCACATGAAAGGGGATAAATCACTTCAGTTTTTAATAAATCTGTCCAGCTGTCTACTCTTGTTCTTCTTCGGTGTCTTCTTTAGCACAGGACCAAACTGGAAGAGGGAGCTCTTGCAATTGCCTTTATCTTCCTGGACTAGGGCTAGGGAGGCAGGGAAGGGACAAGTCCCAGTGGTGTCTGGCTCTTGTGGAGCATTGCTGAAGGGAGCAGGATGTGCCTCCTTACCCACTTCTCCACATGACATGGCACAAAAGACCTGACCCTTGCTTTGTTTTCTGCTGCCTGCAAGGCAAGGTAAGGCCAGGAGCCAGAAAATACCTCTGTGGGGAGCAGCTGAACCAGTTAACCAAACCCTGTGCCCTTCTGCCCAGGGTTGGGCACCTTGCTTCCTTTTCGTCCTTTCTGTGCCAGCTCAGCCTTTGAAGGTTGCACCAGCCTGCTTAGGGAGGCATGGGGATTAGTGAGGTCTGCTGCCCTTCCTGTTGTGTTCCCAGACAATGCTGGGAACGGTGACTTTTGATGGATGACTTGGTCACTGCTGAGTCACAGCCGCTGCTCCAGCCTCCCTAAGCAGTGGGAGATGGGTCCTGCATGTGCAGAGACAGCATGGCCACTTTTTGTGGCACCAGGGAGCAGTGGCATGAGCACCAGCTGGGACAGCACCTCTCCCTCCCCAGGCAGAGCAGGACAGAGCTCAGAGTGCTGGGCACTCCCCTATACCAGGGGTAAGTTGCCAACAGCACCGACAGAGACAGCACAGCCAGAGCTGGAAATTCCCATGGTCATAGATGCTGCATCATGGGATGGCACTGGAATGGGGTGGAATGGCGTGGATGGCACTGGATGGCATTGCAGGGCACAACAAGAGCAGACAGCGTGGCACAGCGCAGCCAGGGCCTGCAGCTCCTCACCCTGCACCCAGGACAGCCCAGCACGGCTCAGCTCAGCACGGCCAGGTTCTGCCCCAGGGCTGCCCTCGCCTCCCTGAATGCAGCATCACAGGGCCAGGGTGAGCAGCAGCAGCAGCCTGGGGTCCCCATGGCAGTGGTGGCTGTGCCTGATGCCTGGGCTGTGCCGGTGCTGCTGCCCCACACCCACTCGGCCCCTTTTTTGTAGCAGAGGGGCTGAGCCTCCTGCCAAGGGACACCCGTGGGGTAGGACAGCCCTGTCCTCTGTGGGGATGCACCTGTGCAAGGCAGGGACGGGGAGCTCACCTGATCTCGGATAGAGCTGGACAGAAAAAGAGCATGAAGGACATCACAGGGAGGGCAGTGGATCTCTGTGAACACCACAGGTAGGGCAGGGCATCTCTGGGGGGCACCACAGTGAAGGGCAGGAAGGCCCTGAGGACACCACAGGGAGGGCTATCAGCTCTTTCTGTCCACATTAGAGCTTAGTGTTCCCTAAGTCCATAGCAGCCTTTAGGGCTGGGATGGGAAGCAGCCTATCCCACTTGCTGTGAGCATTCTTCCCCCACTTTTCTGCCTTGGGAGCTGCTGCAGACTGGGGATCGCCACGGTGGCCCAGGGCTGTCACTGGGTGACAAATGGCCTTTTCTTCACTCCCCAGGGGAGTGTTCCTGCAACCACATAGGCAGACAAGGAACAATACCCCGGAAGGACAGGTTGTCCTGGATGCAGCACCCCCGGAGCAGCCGGTGCCATCCTCACATGGGAAAGCCCACAGACAATGGAAAGGGATGGAGATGCCTTAGGGTCACCATGGCAAGGCTGGTGGGACAGGGTGCCAGCACATCAGTGAGGCACACCTAGGGTTCCCGCCTCCATTTGTATCCTGTTGGCAGCTTCCAGCAATAGCAGTGATGTCTTGATTCAGCTGGCAAGGAACAAGAGCAGGCATTGAAGACAGCACAGCTTCTGGCTGGACTGGTATTGCTTTGATGCATCAATCCTGCTCCTTAACACCAGGCAACATGCCTTCCAAATATTGGGGTTCAGTCTGTATAAAGGGATATTTCTGATTTCTCTTTCACTCTGGGCTGTATCACCTCCATAAATCTTGTGTCTGATAGGCTCAGCTTTTGTCAGCTTCTGCATGGATGGAGCTGAGGGCTGAGAGGACAGTCCCTGGTCACAGACATTTTGCCTGCTCCACTGTTTTTCAAGGCTGACTCAACCCCAGTTTGAGCAGCAAGTTAAATTGTTCATTAACTGGTTTTTATTATTATCCACCAGCGCTTATTTTTCACAACACCCTGAATGTACATGGGTTTTAAACACCACAGGCCTGATGACTTTTAACTTCTTCAGTGCTTTCTGCTTTGGATTTCTTCCCTGCCTGCTGGTTGCCCCCACTTCCTGCTGTGCCAGGGCTCAGGCATGGCATTGCAGAATTTAATCCTGCCGATGGTTGCCAGCTCCAAGCCACTTTACTCTCTGATCTTTGGAGGGTGCAAACCCCCTGGAGACACCTCAGCACTCAGCTGAGATCACTCAAGAAATCTGCCTGCTTGAGCACTGAGCTGGCCCCTGACCCTGCGAGATGAGCCACTGCGGTTGTTAAGTATGGGGAAAATAAAGATTATGCGAACAAATAAACAATACTGTCTGTGTGATGCTAAAAGAAACCTACACCTGTGAAGGAGCTGTGGGCTGCCATCAGCAGCATGGAGACTTTGTGCTGTGCATCCACAGGGTTCCTGCAGGACCCCCTCTGAACCATGGTGATGGACAGGGGGTGATTGGTGGAGAAGGGATGATGTCTGCCCCTCCTGGCCCCCACAGCCTTCCCAGATTGACCTTACTCGTTATCCCAAACACTGGCAATGCTCTGGGCAGTGCCTGCTTGCCAAAAAACTGCCAGAACAAATGGCAGCTATGTGGGAAAACACACCTTGTTATGCAATTTATTTCTGTGACAGAAAACACTGGGGCAGGAATGGGCAGCAGCCAGCCAGCTCTCTCACCAGGGATTTCTTCCAGGCAGGGAGCAAGAGGGCTGTAGCGCCCCTGCAGGGAGGAGAGGGGGCTATGGAGATGCCAGCAGCACAAATATGATGCTCTCCAGCCTGGATAGCAATGAGTTTTGCTGTCAGAGGGAAACCAGGGCTAAAACGTGAAATTTAAGAGTAAGCAAAGACTGAGAAAAATAAAAACAAATGCTTATTTTCTAGACGTTGCAAAGAGCTACCTTGTCTCCAGTTTACAAAAAGTATTATTTTCTGGTGAATAGGCTTAATCAGCTTTTGCTATGATGACTTGGGGAATGAAAACATGTATTTTAGGAGACTGCCTTGAAAACCATTTAGAAATGGGTGAGAAACTCTGGGCTGAATCCATTCACTTCAGCCTCCTTGGCCAGCAACAAGTATAACATAAGGGGAATGACGAAAATTTGTTCTTACAGTTGTCTAAGAATCCTTGTGTAAAATCCTTATAAATAACTTTCATCACTATTAAGATCTAATGTCCCAGATATTCAGTGAATGTTGGCTTCTCATCAAGTAAATAATTCCCTTCCAACACAAACCAGTTTGTGAAAACAACAGCTTAACGTGGACATCAGACCTTTGTAGACCCATCAGTCTGGGGGTGGGGGTGATGGGAAATCTGAGTCCCAAAAGAATCTGGGTGGTGGGTGAGTTCACATGGGCATGCCTGGTGAGGGAGAGCAGGGTGAGCTGTGCACTGCAGCCAGCCCTGAGGTCACCAGGCTGAAGGAGCCTCAAACCCTGGGTACAGAGCTGATGTGGCAAATGAGTGACACAATGGACAACAGCTCCAGAGAGGGGTTTTCCCCACTGACCATTTCCCAGCAACCACTGATCAGCAGGAGCCAGGGCCTCCCTGCAAGGTGCCAGGG
>NW_005054480.1:1292229-1298628 GCF_000277835.1 Geospiza fortis | reverse complement strand
TGCAAGGAGAACATCCCCAGCTCCATCAGCTGTCTGCCTGCTGCAGAGATGGTGCAAGCATCTCCCTTGCTCCTCGTGCTCTTCCTGGCCCTGGGGGCTCACGGCCTTGCTGTGAAAAAGGTACTGTGAAGGTGGGATGCACAGGGTGGGCTGGGCAGGGGGCTGTGGCTGCAGGCACCAGTGCTGAATTCCTGCTCTCCAGTGCTCCCTGACCGGGCGCTGGGTCAATGACCTGGGCTCCAACATGACCATCACGACCGTGAACGGCAATGGTGCCTTTGCTGGCTCCTGCCACACAGCTGTGACAGCCACCTCCAACGAGATCAAGCTGTCACCGCTGCAGGGATCCATGCAGAAGAGCCCTAACCAGAAGGGCCAACCCACCTTTGGCTTCACCGTCAACTGGAGCTTTTCAGGTACTTCTTTCCCAGCCTCCTTATGGTTTCCCGGACCTCCCCTGCCCTCCCTCTTCCGCTCTTGGAGTTTTTCTGCCCTCCCTGCAGTGCCCTTGCTGATTCCCTGCCTTCCCCTGCACTATCCCCACTGCTCTCCCTCCCTGGAGCTCCCCCATCCCTGTCCCTGGAGCCCCTCGGTTGCTGTCAGCTCCCAGTGCCAGGCTGCAGGAGAGGCAGCAGGGGCTGGAGCCTGCACTGCCTGCCCATGTCCGTGTGGCACCCCAGCGCTCTGAGCCCTGCTGCTGCTTTCCCCATGCCCGCTGTCCCCAGAGGCCGCGGACAGCAGGGGTCTGCTTGGCTCTGCTGTCCCCTGCGCTGGGGCAGCCACTGACCTGCCACCTCGGCCACGCTCCCCTCCACCTCCTGTCTTGTCCCCACAGACTCCATCACTGTTTTCACGGGCCAGTGCTTCGTGGATGAGTATGGAAAGGAGGTTTTGAAGACCATGTGGCTGCTGAGGTCACGTGTGGAGAACATCAAAAACGACTGGAACGCCACCTTGTGAGCCCCCTGTCCCTGCCCTGCACAGGTCCCCTGTGCACCCCTGAGGGGTTTGGGCTGTCACAAATGAGTGCTTTTGGTTGCTTGCAGAGCCACTCTCACAGGCATTGGCAAAAGCAGGTTTATTATCTCTTTTAAAAGCACAGCTTAACAAATCTCGGTGGTAGGGTTCACTTGATTGCTTTGTGCATGGTTAAAACACAGAAAGGAAAACCACCATCCCCGGGGGTCCTGCCAAGGTGCAGATGTGGTGTGGTTATACAGGGCTGGGTGCGTGTTTGGACGCTGTCACATCCCTCCCTCACATGTCCTCCTCCGTGTCCCCACAGGGTAGGCACCAACGTCTTCACCCGCCTGCAGGCACTGGAGTGAGGGGGCAGCGGGGGCTGCCCGGGCTGGCAGCAGCACCAGGGCGTGCCCTTGCTCCTGCAGCACCACCTGCTTCTCCCAGTAAAGCTTTGCTGCAAAACACACACAGTCTCCTGTCATGCTGTTGCAAAATGTGCGATAAGTAAAATATTTCTTTAAAAGCTTTGTTCTTTGGTGTTTGAGGTTTTTTATGCTTTCAAGCGTAACTGACAAGGAAGGACATTTGGCCTGTGAAACAGAGAGCAGCAAACAAGCTCTAAGCTGTGTGCAGGTGTTAGAAAGAGGTCTTACTTGGTAGAATTGCCTTGCTAAGGTTTAGGTCTTGATGGGCTTTAGTGATCTCAGACCTGGCTGCAGGTTACAAAACTTGGGATGAGCAATATACCACTGGTAATGGGCACAAAGAGTGCAGAATGTACAAGACTCTTGGCAGAACCCCCAAGACAAAAAACTAATAAAGACAACTGGGTCAGGAAAAACTCAGTGCTGAAGCAGCTCTGACTGGGTAGAAAGTAAATTCTGGCAGGGGTAGATCACGACTTATGGCCCACTGAGTCAAGAAACCCACCAAATCAAGAGAAGAGAAAGGCTGAGCCTGCAAATTAATTAGCATCAGATGCAAGAGAATTCTTAACCAATAGGAGAGAGAGTCGGAATTAATAAAAGAACTAAATAACTTGTTGTCAATGAACATTAATGCCTTTGTTTGCTAGATGTGTAAATAGCAAAATGTTTTGATAGTTGGTGTGCTTGATCTTTGGAATAACACTGAGTACTCAGGCTTGTGGAACTAAAACAAAAAATCAATGTCTCTCTTGGGTGCGTAATTACTGCCTTGTTATGCACCAACAAATGCAATTTTTCTGGACAACTCTGTCATGCTCAGCACACACATTCCCAATACCCCCCATGGCATCTTACTGTCCCTTCTGTCACCATACCCGAGGCCTCATGCGTATCCATTGCTGTGACCCTCCACGGCACAGAGTCCTCCTTTGCAGCCTGCCCACCCCACCATGGTCCTTGGGACCCCGCGCCCCAGCCCAGGGGAGCAGGAGCCCGTTCAGCCTGGAGCAGTGTCCAGCTACCCACCACCCCCATGGGCACCCTGGGCTGCTGCTGCTGCTCGCCCTGGCCCTGCTCATGGCCCGTGTGCAGTGTCCACAGCCAAGGAGGCTGCCAGCTCTGGCTGTGCTGTCCTTGTGGGTACTGTGGGTCTCTCCTCCCTGCCCAGGGAAGGAGAGGTGCTGTCCCAGCTGGTGCCCATGCGCTGGTCTCGGCTGTCACACAGAGGGACCATGCCATGGGACACACGTGGCACTGCTGGTGAGGGAAGGGGGAACTGTGGCTCGGCACTGCCCAAGCCACCCACACAACCCCCAGTCCCCAGTGCGCAGGGGCCTGTGGAGAAATGAGCAGGGCCTGTGGAGAAATGAGCTGGGCTCCAATATGACCACCTTGGCCACAAACAGAGCTGGGACCTTCTCAGGCTCCTGCCACACTGCAGTGGCAGCCACCAACAAGTGGATCCTGGTGTCACCCTTGTGAGGGGTCCAGCAGCATCCCAGTGCCAAGAGACCCCCACCTTTGGCTCCACTGTGCAGTGGCAGCTCTCAGCTACAGCAGTGACACTGATCCTCTGCCCATGCTGGGAGTGGGGACCCCCCTGTCTGGTGCCCCAAATCCCCTGTGGCACCCAGAGGAGGAGCCCTGGCTGTGGGCACAGATTGGCCACACGCACACATTCCTGCCTTGGGAAGGGGTGGTGGGAGAGCTTGTCTGTGGTGGGTTTCAGGGCTGTCTGGAAGAGGTGGTGGGGGTGTCCATCTGTCTGTCCAGAGGCAGGGCTGATGCCCAGCTCTCTATCCAGTGATGTGGAAGCAGTCCACCTGGCCAGTGTGGCAGGGAAGTCCATCTCTCTGTCCAGGGCATGTTTGTCTGTCTGTCTGCCAGGACCAGGTGGCCCAGGCTTCCCTGCCTTGAGCTGCAGGCTCCCACCCCGCTCTGCCTCTCAAACCTTGCCAGACTCCACCACCACCTCTGTGGGCTTCGGGGATCACCCAGGGAAGGAGACACTGGAGACCACGCGCCTCCTGCAGGAAGAGGTTCTGTGACACAGGGACACCTGGAAAGCCACAAGGGGAGCTCTGTCCCTGCCATCTCACCCCACAGCCCTCCCTCTCCCTGCTGACACATTTTCCCTGCAGACTCAGCACTTCCATCTTCAAGTGATGGGAACAGGGACCAGTGCTGCCTGCACCCCGCTGTCCTCCTGCACCCGCAGGTGTCCCCACTGTCCCAGCCCCAAGCTGAGCTCTTACCAAGGAAACAGACCCTCACTTTGCCCTGCTTCTTCCCAGTGCCTCCCAGCAGCCTCTTGGTGGGGCTCCCCACTCCCACACTTGCTGCCCTCCCACATGGAGGCAGATAAACGTTTCCCCACAGGACAGAGAGCTGTGTCCCTCGTGTCCCTGGTGCACCAGCAGCCGCGTGTGGGTGTCTCCCCATCTGTGGCCATGGGGAGAGCAAAGTGCTGCTGGGGGAACACAGGGAAGTGTTTTGGATGGCATGGAAAAGATGGGGTTGGGGGACAGTGATTCTGCTTCCTGATCATGGCTTCAGGCCTCAGCAGGGGCCTTCTTGCCTGTGCACCCATCTGGGACATTCACAGGGCTGGGTGGCTCCAGGCAGCGCCCCCAGTGTGGGGCAGCAGGACACCCCACAGCTGAGGGTAGGGGGAAAGCTGCATGCAGGCAAGCCAGCACTCTGCCCTGGCCTCACCCCGTGCCTCTGCACCCCTCTCTGCCCCATCCTCCCATCAAACTCCAATCCAGCTACTGCTCGCCTTGGGAGTCTCGGTGCTGCATGCACATATGGGGGAGAGCTGGGTGCTAGCCCTCACAGAGGGAAATCTGGGGTGTTGGAGCGGTCCAGAATCCAGGCTGGATGCTGGGGGGATCGGGAGAGAGGCCTGGGACTCCAGGGGGAGCTGCAGGGCAGAGCGGGTGGCTGAAGCCAGGTACTGCAGGTGTGCCTGTTGCATGTGTGCGGGCATAGTGTACTTCCCACTGACTGGCTGTCCCCTGATCAGCTGGGAGTGGAACAGGATGCGGATCCTTTCTGGTGTTCATGTTCACAGGATGTTATCTGAACATTAAACTTTATCAGCCCCTTAGGAAAGGAAACAAATCAAACAAGGGCCCGATGCCCTTTGCACCGGTCTGACACTGCAATTCACTAATCCATCATTTCAGCAGCTCATGAAGTTTCCAACTCATTAGTTACGTAATCCAGGATGCACAGCTCCGAGCTGCTGCTCCTGAGCACCACGGGGAGAAGCTGTGGGCAGGGAGAGGTGCAAAGGCTGTGAAGGACAATGGTGCCTGGTGGCTGCAGGGCTGCTGGGGCAAGAGACTGATGGAAGGGGCAGAAAGCACACAGTGCCCTGAGAAAGTGTCAGTGCCTGTCTGCCATCCTCTTCCTCTCACAGCGTGCCTGTCCTTCCCCAGCCTCCCTCAGCCTTTGCTCTTTTCCCTCATTCCCTGCTGGGTTCTGGGGCTGCACACAGAGCACACAGACCTGAGACTCTCCAGGGTAAGCTTGTACTGACTGACCACTGGTTGATGCGCCCGCTGGTCCAGCTTTTGGTCAAAAGTCACCATGCATCCTCATCCTCACACTTGCTCGCTCATCCTCATGCCTGCATTCTGCACAAAGCCCTCAGTTCATCCCCACTGATCCTTGGCACTGCCCTGGTTGTGCTGGGGTCGTTCTCCTGCTCCCCTCCCCAAACACCCACTGTGGCTGTCACCAGCACCACAAGCACACAAAGACTTCCCTGGGTGGCCTGTGAGGTTAAAGCCTTGGGACCCCGGTGTGAGTGTGGGATGAGGCTGGGAGCCCTGCACAGAGGGGCACGAGGCCACTGACAACCATGTTGGCCAAAGACACAAGATTTCATTTAATTTCTGTCATTTCATTACCCCAACAACTGCAAATTCCCTGGCTTCTGGTCCCTCCTAAGAAGGCAGCCAGTGGGACAGAGAATGATTTTGCTTGCTTAATAAGAAAAATGAAAGTAAAACTGTAGAGTTTTATGAGAAATCAGCAGTGGGGGCGGCACCCCCTGTGTACCACAATGTGTGTTCATCAGCTCTGTCTCACATCCTGTCCCCGACCTTGGTGTGATCCTGTCCTTTTGTTGACATTTCATTCTCCTTTTTCTCTGGCCTAGCACATGCAGCCTGGGCTGCTCACCTCCAGCCTCAATGCCCTACTCAGAAGTTTTCCTATTGCTATTGGAGCCAGTTTGCTTCATTCACCTCCCAGTTCCCTGCACCCACTGCAGATCACCTGCTGTCCCTGCACACATGCCTTGCCCAGTCCTCATGACTCTCTGTCCTTCTGTCCATCCCCTGCAGTGACCAGAGGGTGCTTTGGGACACAGGAGCTCCAGCAGGGCAGGATGGAAACTTGGACTCAGTCCTCAACCAGCAGACATGGGGCTAAATACCCCCGGGCTGGGTGATGTCAGTGGGCAGCCCCACGCAACCCCTCCTGCATTCCTGTTCTGCCCATTCCCATTCCTGTGTCCATCCCTGCTCCAGTCCGGCTGCCTCTCTCCATCCCTGCCTCTAATCCTTCATCCCTGCCCCGTCCCCATCCCTCCCACCCTTGCTTCCATCCCCATCCCTGCCCCTGTTCCCGTCCCCATCCATGTGCACATCCCCCATCCCTCATCCTTGCCCCCACCCCAGGTCCCTTTCCCATCCCACCACAACCTCTTCCTGTCTTCATCCCCAGCCCTGTGCCCATCCCCATCCTTGCTCCTGTCCCTGTCCCCACACCTCTTGCCCTCCCCGTCTCCTTCCCTTTCCTTGTGCCAGTATCGCTTCCTCTCTCAGGTACCACCCGGGGCTTTCCCGGAAAGCAGCGGCGGAGCCGAATATAAGTCTGTGACTCACGGGCACGGCGCGGTTCCCTGCCTCCGCTGCATCCCGAGCTGCATCCCGATGAGCCGCCGCGTCCTCTCCGCTCTCGCCCTGCCCGCAGGGGTGTCCGCGGCCGCGGCCGC
>NW_005054480.1:1290089-1292204 GCF_000277835.1 Geospiza fortis | reverse complement strand
CCGGAGAGGTGGAACGTGATGCGGGAGCTGCAGCCCTTGTTGGGGATGGGACACGCGCGGAAGACCCATCTGCGGGGGGAATACTCGGCAACAGGAGGATCCCCTGCTCCAGCGGGTACCCAGACGGGAAACCCACTCGAGGGAGGTGAGGGAACTGATGCTCCAGGGTAGTCCCTGTGCCCGGGAGGGATGTGCATGGAGATTCCTTCCCTGTTGCAGAAGCGATGGATGTGGAAATCCCCCGCTTCCTTCCCAGGGACTTGGAGGGGAATTGGGGTAGGGGCAGCATGGGGATCCTGCCCCCGGGGGTGCCTTGCCCCTGTCTCAGACAGTGCAGTGCAGCAGAGAGCAGGCAGTGCTTAGAACTGCGGGTGGGATGTGCAGGGCTCTGCCTGAGACAGAGCACACTGCGGACCTGAGGGCTGTGCCCATGCCAGAGAATTCCCTGTCGTGCTACACATGTGCTGAGCACAGCACAGGTACCCACAAACACGGGCAGACGTGCCCTGGACTCACACAGCTCACCTGCGCGGGCTACAGCAGGGGTTCCACCCATGTTCCTGCCTGTCCAAGGCTCCCCACCTTTCACTTTTCCTCTTCACCTCTACCCTTTGCTTGGCTTACCCCAGCTTTTGGCCCTCTTGACGTAGCTGAGATAGCAGCAACTTTATGAATCAAGTATTTAGAAATGAATGCTTGAGCACTCTCAGGACTCCAGAAACACTCAGCTGTGTCACCATCCACAGCCTGACCTGTGTTTGTGTTCTTTTCCAAGATCCTCTGCCAGGGAGTTGAGCACCCTGGTGAGAAAAAGGCCAGCAAGAAGGAGGAAAAGGCGACCGTGTGGAAGAGCAGAAGGCACATCAAGGTGAGTGCCAGCACTCATGGGCATTGAGAGGTGTGTGCAGGGGCTCAGCCTGTAAGGGCTGTATACAGGCAGCCCCCAGGGACACGCCTGCTTGTCCCCAGCCGTGCAACCTGACTGGCTGGTGGGAGAATGACCTGGGCTCCAAGATGCAAGTGTTCGAGGTTGGCAGGGACGGAACCTTCTCTGGAGAGTACCACACCGCCGTGTCAAGCACCCAAAAACCCATCCAGCCGTCCCCACTGACTGGCTCCCAACACCTGGATGAGGATGGACAGTGCACCTTTGGCTTCACTGTCAACTGGAAGAAGTTCTCAGGTCTGTGGTTGCATGATAGATGTTGTTGGGTGGAGTGGTGGGATGCAGAGGGGAGCTCAGGTAGCTCCTGGTGCTCATCCCAGTTCCTCTGTTCTCTCTGCTGTCCCCTGTCTCTCCTTCCCTGACCTCTCCTCACTGTGGATGGTGTCTGCAGACAGCAGTACACCTCCCAGAACAAGGTCTGGGGGAGGCAGCACCAAGGGTTGCTTTGACAACCCCTCTGCCACGCACCATTTCCCTCAAATATCAGGATCCACTCAGGCTCCATGAGCACTAAACTCACTGATGCCTGGGAAGCTCCAAAGTCACCTGGGGTCATGTTGGGATGCTGACAGCCACCACTGTTTCAGACTCCACAGCTGTCTTTGTGGGCCAGTGTTTCAATGGGGATGACGGGAAGGAGGTCCTGCACACCTCCTGGCTGCTGCGGGAGAAAGTGGACTCGGAGCCGGATGACTGGAAAGCCACCAGGTGAGCCAAGGAACCCCCAGTCCACCTGGGATCCCTGGGATCCCTGCCCTGCTGCTGGCTGGGCACCAATGAGAGGCTGCTTCCCCACAGGACTGGGCGCAACACCTTCACTCGAGCGGGCTGAAAGAGGGAGCAGCATCTTATCCTGGGAGACTGGAGCCCCCTCAGCAGGATCAGTGTGTACTGGCATGCCCTGATGTTTCCAGCTCTGGAGGAAGATATCCCAAAAAACAAGAAATAAAATTAAAGATATTTAAGCACAGCCTTGTGCAGTCTGTGGATATGTCCTGGAAAAGCTGAGCTAAAACACAGTGGAGGGTGGGTGTGGGATGAAACTTTCATTCTCTTATTCTGGGAATACACTGGCCCCAAGAAAGCCCCTTTTCCAGCCCAAACAGGATGGTGCATCCCCAAAGCAACCCTGTGACACTAACTGTGACCAGCACTCACTGTTTCCTGCT
>NW_005054480.1:1283774-1290074 GCF_000277835.1 Geospiza fortis | reverse complement strand
AGCCTGGTGAGTGTGATGGGAGGGCAAGCTGGGGAGCTCCTCTGCATCCCAAACACCTGGCTGGGAGGCCCCTGGCTCGGCACAGCCCTTAAGCAGGCAGGTGAGGGGCCTTGGCTGAATCCACACTCCTGAAAAGTGCCAAGGGCTGCTCTGTGCCAGCCACACAGGGCCAGTAGCTGCAGTACCCCCAGCCCAAAACTCTTTCTGGGCAATGTGATTTACTGAAAAGCTAATGGCCAGCAAATACAGCCTCTCAAATCTCTGCCCAATGGTCTGTGTGACTGACCAAAACAGGGAGTGCCTGTGCTGCCTTAGGCACCCCTCTGAGCCAAAGAAAATTACTTCCAGGAAATCAGCTCTTGGTCTGAATCTGAAACTTAGTCCTTGTGTCTTTGATTCTCAAAATAACCCAGGACAGTGCTGCATTCCCTGAGCTGGCACACTGCCTGGGATTTGATGGGTTTAAAAGTAGGACTGGGCTGCTGGGGCTGCCACCCACCTCTGCTCCCCTGGCTTTTCTGCCACAAGTGCTGTGGGTGGGAGAGCTTTCCTAACAACACCTGTGGCTTTAGCAAGTTTGCCTGCTCTCTGTTGTCAGCTGCCTTGTTGCAAACTCACATGTGGTTTGCTTCTCACCTCTTTCTCCCTGGGGCTCATCTTCCGCTTCCAGAGCAGCGCTGCTGCTCCCTTCTCCGTGCCTCGCTGGCATTTCTCCAGCTTTTTCCATTCCCTTACAGCATTTCTGACCAGAATGTCTTTACACCAGCCCTCTGCTATGCATTAATGTATCTGCACAGCTTTTTCCCTGCTTTTAGAGGAGTCTGAGAAGCGGGAAAGTGAGAGGCAGAGGGACCACAGGACTGTGCTGTCACCCAAAGTGTGACCAGCTCGGCAGCGAGGTGCCCTGCTAAGCCTCCAGCCTCACTGCATGCATCCTCCGGTCCTCATTACTGCCTTCATGCCAGCATTTCCCCAAGGCAGGGCTCTCCCAAGGCTGTGCAGCACTCTCAGAGTGCTTCAGCCAGGCAGCACTGCTGACCACAGTTGGAGCGTGCTGCAAACCCCAGCAGGCAGCCACAGTGCTGGTGAGGAACACGGCTGGCATGAGCTGGCACAGCAGTTTCCAAGGCCAGTCCCTGCATCAGGGCACCCAGCCTGGCTGCAATGCATCCCCGGCACAGCTCGGGTTTGGGGTGACAGCTGATTGGACATGCAGGGGGTGCCTGCAGGTGGCTGGGAGTGGTTAAGGATGGGGATGTTTCTCCATGGACATTTGGCGCCCCTCGGCTCTGAGTTTTATTCAGCTGCAAATCTGCTCACACTGTTCTGCAGAACACTGCTCACAGTGGGATCTGCAAATCCAGCACCGTTTCCTTCTAGCACGGCCTCATCAGCCAGGCAAACGTGAGCAGGGCTTCCCCTTCAGCCCCACTGCAGGAAAACCGCTGTTTCTGCTGGATGGCAAGCCTTGACCAGGGTCATTCACACACTGTGGATGCCTCCAGGGGCAGGAGGAGCTGGTGGAGGCAGTGAAATCACATGGGCATGGCTGTGTGGCACAGCTTTTCACACATGTAGTGTACCAGTTAAAAGGAAAAAAAAAACAAAAAGTGAATTTATTAGGATCTTGGCATGGGGTGATGCTTGCATAAGGATCAAACCCCTTCAAGCACTGAAGTCACTGTTAGAATGGAGAAGGAGCTTCAACTGCAGGCGTTCCCCAGCACTGAGAGGTCTTAACCACATGTGGGAAACTGTCCTGCGCAACCATTTCTGCGGGAACTGCTCCTGTCGGCCGTTTACAAATGTCTCAACGCTGAAATTCTTGGTGTCCAACATCTCCCAGTGCAGCTGTTGACCCCTCCTAAGCAGACAGAGGCAGGGAATTGCCAGGTCGTTCAAGGGACTGCATGGTTGGTGGGTTTGGGTGTACCAAAACCTGGTACCCTCCACTCTGCAGCAATGACAAGGGAGTAAATTTGATTTTCAAGCCATAACTTCACTGATGAGTGGAGACACATAGCTCCCATCTCCTCCACCACTGGTTCTCTGGTCAGGACCACACATTGTTCTCTGCTCTTCTGCCTCTCTCCATGGCCCTGTTCCAGCTGTAGCCTTGCCAGCCACAGACTGCCCATCCTGAGAGAATGGAGATATGTTCTTGGCCTTAGTTATGTTCTTGGCCCTTCCTGGGTCTGGCTTGGAACCAGGGCACCCTCCCAGATGTGTTTTGCCTCCCCATCCTATAGATGAGCTCATCAAATATGTCAGTATAACCCTTTGTGTGGATGAGGAGCCTGCAGTTTGTCCAGCCTTGCCCTACACGGCTCAGGGGGTTACTCACTCCTGCCACCCTGCCCCACCCAGGCTGTGCTGTGGCACCAGGGCTGAGTCCCCTCCAGTGCACGGCACCCTGGCCAGGCAGCGACTGACCTCAGCTCCAATGGAACTGTGAAAAACGCCAATCACTTGTTTTTAAAATTTTAAAATTTTAATAGTAATAAAGCGGTTATAAAAATAGTAACACGTTTAAAGTAATAATAATTTGGACAATTTGAATTAGGACAATATGAGACAACAAATACAAAGAGTTACGGACGTCTGGGTACCTTTTTCTGGGTAGCACGAGCCTGAAAAAGGACACCCGTTAACAAAGGATTATCCCTTAAAAACAATAGCCTGTTGTATATTCATACACTTCATAAATGATGCATAAATTCCACTCAAATACAGGATTCTGTCTGGTCAGTGTCAACTTCTTCCTCTGAATCCTAACCCCGCCTTTGAGGTGGGAAGAAGTTCATTTCTGCTGATAAGAGGGCAATAAATTCTTTTTCTCTGAAAGATTTAGGTGTCCTGCGGCTGCTATCTCACTGCAAGTCCTTTCTTTAAAAAAAAGTATCCTACATAGCATAGTTTCTACTTTAACATTATGTTATAACCTAAAACTATATCTAACACACTACTTAAGAGAATTAATACAGCATTACTTGCTAACACAACACATATAATATTCATTTTAATATTTGCAAAAAGCCAATCATAAAATGAGCATTTTCCACATAACCATCTTGGCTGTGAGCAGAAAAGGCAACCCCACTGGCTGCTGCCACACAGCATGAACGAGGCCTGGGTGTCACTGCTGCAGGTGACACACTCAATGAACCAGAAGAGCCAGCCCACCTTCTGCTGTCAACTGGAGCTTTTCAGGAGCTTCTCCTTTCCCAGCCTCCCTCTTGTATTCTCAGAGCTCCTCTAGTGTCCACTGGATGACCTTGGAGCATCCCTGCCCTTCCTGTGATGTCCAGTTCAGCTGGGCTCATGCCACCACACTCTGCATATCCCACGCCTGTTCAAGGTCCCACAGCACAGGAGGCTGGGGAAGGAAACATCACCCACCCACAAGGAGCCTTTCCCACTGACAAACTGGGTGCCTGAGAGGGACAGCCCCATCCCCCCCCACCCCATCCCATCCCATCCCATCCCATCCCTGGCTGCAGACTCCATCATCGCCTCCATGGGCCAAAGCTTCACAGATGAGGAGAGAAAGGAAATACTGAAGGACCACATGGATCATGCAAGATGAGGCTGACCTGCTCGAGGATGGCTGCAAAGCTATTGGGTGTGCTGCAGGGCGCTGTCCATTCTTGCTCTGTGCTGGTGCTGCCCCTGTGGGTGTTGGATGGAGCCCACAGGGGAGTGCCAAGTCCTGGCTGCTGAGAGCCAGCTGGGCAGCAAGCAAGGGACAGCAGTGTCAAGACCCCAAAGCTTTTGCAGCGAGTCCTGTCTTGGTTTGGAAAGACAGGAGTCTGCTAAGGAAGGCAGAAGCCTCTCCTGAAATGGAGAATGTAAACCCTCCCCACCCCTCCTAATTGCTATAATTTTAAATTAAGGGGCTCTCAGGCAAAAATATGGGAGCAGGAAATAACAGTTCTTTAATAGGGAAGAAATACAAATAATAAAATAAACAATGCAGTCTACTAGAACAGCACTGAAAGAGTCAGAACCCAACCTGACACCCTGTTGGTCAGGGTGTTGGTGGCAGTCTGATTGAAAATGTGGCTGCAGTCCTCTGAAGTATCAGGTGTGGTTCTGTTGGAGCAAGGAGGATCTGTAGAGAAGGATGTATCCTTTCCTCTGGAGATCCAGTGGAGGAAGAGGCAGCTGCTGTTCCTCTGGGGAATCCTGTGGAGAAAAGCCTTGCTGGAGTTTCAGAATCTCAGAGTATATCGGGGCAGCAATGCTTGGCTCCTCCCTCTGGGTGGAGCATCTCACAATGGGATGTTATAGTTCTTATCGGCCATGCAGTGACATTCAATAGTCTGTTATCAGCAGAGGTCCCCTCCCAAGGGAGGTGTGAATGTGGTCACTCAAAGAGAGAGATGAGGCAAACAGCTCACTTGACAAGGTAATCTGCCATACAGATGGTAATGGAAAACATCTTGCATGCAATCTTCGACAAGTACCCAGGATGGGAGCAGAACACAGCCCTGTAATTTTTTTATTAAAACTGAAATACAATTTGAACATAGGATCCTGCTCCCTGAGGAAGAGGAGAGTGGGTTCCCTTGTCTTCAGGCCCAGGAAAGATGAGAAGGATTGTCAAAGCAGATCTCACCCCTTGTGCTTGGGCAGGGGCCAGAGAGGCACCCCATGATCCAGACACAGCCAGATGCCGCTCCTATCTTCCATGTATGCAGTGGCATGTTCACCTGGTTAGAGTGGTGTCTCAGGGGATGTGTCCCTGTGCAAATGCCAGGCAGTCCGAGCACCCTCATTACAGTCTTGCACCATCAGGAACTCCTTGAGAAGGGTCAGACAGGGCCCTGCCCAGCCTCAGAGCATCATGCATATGGCATTGCCTCCCATGGTGTCTAGGGAGGCACTGCGCACAGAACACACCCTCAGACAGGAACAATCGAATTTTAACATCTACATTTCTTCCAGGAAAACCCTTCTGCACTTGCAAGAATGGCTGATTCAAGAGTGCCTGCTGCAGTGACAGTCTTAGGTCCCAAACCCGAGGAAGAAAAACAGTTTAGAAAGAGCAGCAGACACTCACAATGCAGGAGGGGACGGTGACAGGGATGAGCCCTGCGGGCATTCCCGTCACCAGCCGGCGCAGCAGGGCACAGCTGGCCGGACTGCTCTCGCTCCCGGTGTGTTTAGGTGGCAGCACTGGCTCGGTGGCAGTGGAACTGTGTCAGGCCGTGTCCGCCCCCCGGGCTCCGGCACCGAGCAAGGAACGGGGTCGGGAGAGCCTCTTGGACAGTGGCTGTGTAAATCATCCCTGCATCCCCAGCTCCCTGCACAGCCGTGCTCATCCCCGCGTTCCTCCGGCGCTGCCCAGGCCCGTTACAGCTCTATAAAGGGGTTTGGGATGCAGGCAGAGAGGCAGCTGGGCCGGGCATTTCGCAGCCCCGCAGCCATGGGGGGCGGTGCCTTCGTCCTGGTCCTCGCCCTCGCCGTGGCCCTGGCAAAGAGTGCTGCTCCTGCAGAGAGGAAGGTACGGGGATGGGTGACAATGGGAGCGCGGCAGACATGGCAAGGGGATGCAGTGTGGGCAGCCAGGAGCTCTCCCTTAAATGCCATTTTAGGCTTAGACAAGCAGGAGAGCCTTGCAAGAACCAAGTCCAGGCAGAGGGCAAGGTATGACTGGATCACCCTCAGCCACCTGGTGCCACCTCCAGAGCGATCTGTTCCCACAGGGGAGCCAGGCAGAGGGCATTCCTTCCCTTGGGGTTTGTGCCTGGGAGCACCATGCCTGCGGCATCCCCTCGAGGTCTGGGTCTGTGTCTGGGTGTACCCTGCGCACTGCAGGGCTGGGATATTCTGGCCTGGCTCCACCATCCCCTCAGCAGCACCCTGGGGCAGCATTTCCCCAAAGTGGGATTAGGGACAGCCAATGCCCTGCAGCTGCACTCACAGCAGGGCTTTGGCTCCCCCAGTGTGGGGCAGCAGCAGGGATGGGGTCCCTCTGCATGTGGGGGCACAGAGAGGATGTGGCTGTGTTCCCTCAGTGCCAGCTCAGCGGACTCTGGAGGAATGACCAGGACTCACTGATGGAGATTTCGATGCTGAGGGACAATGGGGACTTCCATGGACAATACCTCACACGAGTCACCGTCTCTGGAGGCTGTGCCCAAGTCTCCCCCCTGAGGGGTGCCCAGCAGCAGCTTGGAGGGGAGGGCTGGCCCACCTTTGCCTTCACTGTCCGCTGGGACAAGTTCTCCAGTAAGTGCTGGGACACCTGGGGATGGTACAGCAGAGTCAATGGAAGCCATGCTTGCAGCCAGCAGG
>NW_005054480.1:1280299-1283267 GCF_000277835.1 Geospiza fortis | reverse complement strand
TTTCGCCAGGAGTTCAGCTGGGTGATGCTCTGGTGCAGCTAAGCAGCCACAGCTGCACAGCATGGTGCTAAGGGGCAATGCTGGGCTTGAACAGGGGAGCCTCTCCTCACCCAGCATCCTTGGGGCATCCACGGTGTGTCCAGACCGTGTTAGCACAACTGGGATGTGATGCTACAAATCCTGCCTTACCTGAAGGAGCCACAGGGAAGGGAGGAGCCCCCCAGCATGGGTTTGGTGGTTGTGTGGCCATTGGAGCAGGAACAGGAACACAGCTGTGTCTGGGAGGACATGGGGGAGGGGAAGAAGCCAGTTTCCCCACGGATCTCCCAATAAGTGCTTCCCCCCAGATGCCACCACCGCCTTCGTGGGGCAATGCTTTGTGGATGCAGGTGGAAAGGAGACGCTGAGCACCATGTGGCTGCTGCGTGAAGCTGTCGGGTCCCTTGAGGAGGACTGGAAAGCCACGAGGTAGTGGGGGGATATGGGAGACACTAATCCCACAGAGGGGTCCTCACTTGAGGAAACTTGGGGGGAATTCGGGGACACCCCATCACTGCTGCGAGCGCTGGCAGCTCTGAGTGGGCAGTGTCTGTGGGTCATCCTAGCAGAACTCTCGTCTTCTCACAGGGTGGGCAGAAATGTCTTCACACGCAAACGCACCACAAAAGGAAAGATCCTGCCGAGCTTGTCCCCTCCCTGTGAGGCTGTGTCTTCACCAGGCCCATGATGGGATGGTCTGGCTGCAGCCTAACCCCCAACAATGCAAGAAAAACCTGCCTCCCAGCCGAGAATAAAATTTTAAAATCATCAGCTGTTGCTACCTTTTCTTAGAGTCTGTCCTTGCTACACCTTCTGTCCCCAAAGATGCCCCTGCTGAGGTGAGGCCTCGCCACTGCCCTGCTGCAGGGACATCTGCATTAATCCCTGATCCCACCCATCCGCCTCCCTGGGCTCATTTCCCATCTCATTTGAACGCAAACTTCCCCCCTGTGTCATCATTCCCCACCTGCCTAATGGTGGCAGGGCTAGCAGCAACATCCTGAATTCAGCTCACTTCCTTGCAGTACCTTCATATCCATTCCCACCAGACCGTTTCCAGCACTGGGAATCACTCTGTTGGATTGGGCAATGGAGGCAGCATTATCAGTAGATTTCAGATGCTGATTAACTTTGTGCTGTATGGCACCTCAAGTAAAATGCACACAAGTTAAAGACCCCATCCCACCAAATCCAATCCCATCCCATCCCATCCCCCTGGGTTACACTCAGGGATTTTCCCCTTCTCTACTATTGCATTTTGGCAGTGTCTCTCTATATGCCTCTGTGGACACTTGCCAAACTTAGTCAGCTCTTTTGGCACAAAGCTTTTGGCAGGTCCGTGGGTGAAGGGAAAGCCTCTTGCAGAAGTGTTATGAAAATACTCCAGCCCCAGGGATGACAGCACTGCAGCTGCGCAGTCCATTGAGCCTGGCCCAGCTCTAGCAAAGCTGCAGCATGGTGCCATGAACTGGGGGGAAACCTGGCACCACCCTGGGATCTCTAACAAAGTGGCTTGTCCCTGCAAACATCACAGAAAGGCAGGAGCTGGTGTCAGGCCAAAAGAACAGGGTGTGGCAACCAGGACAACAGCAAAAGGCTCCCCAGGGGGAATTTTTCAGAGTACCTATGATAGGCCAGGAATTTGGGACTGAAAAAGACAAACAGGAGGAGGGACGTGCTGGGAGAGGGATGTTTTCCACTCAGCCCAGCTTTTGAGGTTACCTAGATGAGAGAGACGTGTGCTGAGCGCAGGGTGCCAGCATGTGCCAGGGCTAGCAGTGGGCACTGAGAGGTGCCACCCCAAAGGGGCACTCCCCACCCCCAGTTTGCACACTGCAGCCCTGTTGCCGCGCCCTGCCCCAAACATTGTTGTCTTGAACACAGCAGGTCTTGATTCAGCTGAGTCCCACCTGAATTTTCAGCTGCCACAGCCATATGGCTGCTCCAGGCACCACAGCAAAGGCATGGCTCAGGGAGACAGGGACGGTGCATGCTGCATTTTTCACATCAAAGATCCTTTAGAGCAGCCAATACAGGGAAGAAGTGTGAATACAATGCTGGTTATCACACTCTGTGTTTAGCAAACACACTCACTGGGACCTCAGTAACGTTACTGCGGTTACTTCTTCCTCCAACTCTTACAAAAGTAAAAGCAAAAGCATCAAAATCAGCAGTTGACATCCAGAAAAGGCTGAAGAAATGCTACTGCTTCTAAAATGAGTAAACTTTCCCTTCTGTGCAGCGCTGCAGCATCCTCATCAGGCAGTGGCAGCAGCAAAACAGGGAGGGGGTAAATGTTGAAATAGGTGGTAATTTCCAGCCTTTGTGCATGGGAGGCAGATTCCCAAAGAAGGTATTGATGCTTTACAGGCTACTATAGGGCCTTATAAAAAACTTGTGTCCCCACCCCTCTGCCTAGCCGTGTTTATTTCTGCATTCCTTCAGCCCTGACCAGGTCATGCAGACCTGCCCACCTCCCTCGCCTGTTCCGGGCACCCTGACATCAAGCCACTCATCTCACAGCTGCCATCCTGGTGCTGGTGGGGCTCCAGTTACAGCCCTATAAAGGGCACCGGGCTGCAGGGCTGGGAGGAGCTCTTAGCAGCCTTGCACCCATGGGGAGAAGTGCCTTTGCCCTGGTCCTCGCCCTGGCCCTGGCAGTGTGTGCTGCCTCTGCGGAGAGGAAGGTATGGGGACAGATGACAGTGGGGATGTGGGGCTGATATCCTGCTAGACCCCAAAGTCTGCTGCTGGGGCACCATAGCTCAGCAGGGAGCCAGGGCTGGGCTGCTGGAGCTGGTGGGAACAGCACTGTGCTGCGCTGAGGGAAGCTGTGCTGAGGCTGGGAGGAAGGGTGCAAGGATGCTTCTTGCTGCAGGAAGTCATTCAGAGGAAGGCAAACAGAGCCATACCCCAGACAGCTCCTGTT
>NW_005054480.1:1269799-1280279 GCF_000277835.1 Geospiza fortis | reverse complement strand
CACCTGCTGCTTGAGCATGGGGGATTCACTCTCCCTTGGGTGGGTGAAACCATCCTGGACAGTAGCTGACCTGAATGTGATTATAGCTCAGGCATGATGCTCACACTGAGATGGTGATGCCGGTGGCACATCAGGTCCGTGGCATACCACCCACTGCTGCAGACATCTCTGGGCAGAGCCAGGGTGAAGGGGTGGGAGCAGGATGTTCCCCCCTCTCCCTCCCTCCAACCCACGGCACTGGCCTTGCAGTGCCTTCTCTCCGGGTCGTGGCGGAGTGACACCAGCAGCCGGATGGTTGTGTCCACCCTGAACGAGGACAACAGATTCTCTGGTTTTTACCTGCCGGGACCTGCTGCTGGCTACTCAGAACTCCTCACCTCACCACTGGAGGGGTCCCAACAAGATACAGAGCTGGTCCCACAGCCCACCTTCTCCTTCACTGTGAGCTGGAGGCTCCAAGGTAGGCAGCAGGGGGTCATCATCCTGCGGGTGGGGATGCCAACAGGACACAGGGTGACCTTGGGCCTCTCTGCCTGACTCACATCACCTTAAACCCTTCCAGACTCAGAGACTGTCCGGACAAGTGTCTTCCTGGGCCAGTGCTATGTGGACTCCAAGGGGGAGGAGACCCTGCATGCCCTGTGGCTCCTGCGAGAGGCAGCTGACAGTCCTGCAGAGGACTGGAAGGGCACCCGGTCAGTGCTGGGTCCCAGCCACTGCTCTGCCAGGGTCTTCTGCAACTCAGGCTGGAGAAGGGAGAAATCCCACAGGGTGAAGCATGGGAGGACCATGAGGGTGGAATGGGTTTGTCACCAGTGATATGCAAGGGCTATGGAGCCTCCGTGTAACGTGGTCCACCCCTGCATGCCAGATGTGCCTCAAGGTGGGGGATCCCTGGATGGGCTTTGGCTACAGAGAGCCCTCTCTGGGGCTTTCTTTCCACTCTCCACAGCAGAAAGAGAAGGAAAAGATGCCAGCACCTGGCACAGCCTCTGCTACAGGCTGTTGGAACCTGCAGTACCTCAGTCAGCCACACAGGCTTCCCCTCTACCCTCCAAAGCATGCGTGACCCCATCTGATTTGGTGTTTTCTGCAGGATTGGCACCAGCACCTTCACACGGATAAAATGACAGCAAGTGGGAAAATCCAGCAGGCTCAGGATTGCAAGGAGTGCCTAGGAGACTTTGCCTGCACCAGCATGCTGCCCTTGAGGTGCAACCTCAGCCCAGAGGTTCTTGCTTTCTTCGACAAGTTCACCAGATGCAAAATAAAGGGTTTCTGTGGGGATGCAGGGTTTGGCTCTGTCTTCTCCCTGCCTCAGACTTGTGGGGTTTGTCTCACCCAGCAGCCACGGTCCCAGATGGGAGGTTTCATGCTGCACTGAGACTGAAAAAGACAAGGCTGAGGCCAGCAGAGCCCCTGGGGATGGCGACTGTCCCAGCTCCCCTTCCTGGCAGTGTGCAGCAGGACTGTGCCTGCAAACCTGATGCCATGCTCTGGGTAACAAGTCCCTAGGCGTCACTCCCAGATGTCCCTAGAGATGGGGGACAAACCGGGCTGTGGCCAGGCAGAAGGAACACCGCAGAGCCTTCCCCGCGGGAGCCGAGCACGGGAAGCTCTCGGGTGCCCGAACGCCCGAACGGGGCGCTGCAAACGATTCTTGCAGAGCCGTCAGCCTCCGGTTCCCAGCCCCGGCGGATGCGCAGCGCGGGCCGGCTGCCAGCTGCCCTCCCATCCCGGGCCCGAGGAGAGCTCCCAAATACCCCGCCCCGAGAGTCCCTTCGGCGCGGCTGTGTCCCCCGAGCAATGCGTGGGGGTGTGTCTCCAGCCAAGATGTCCAGACATGGCCACGGAAAGAGAACAGGGGAAGGGCACATCTGGCACTGGGTGGACTTTTTTAGGCATCACAACCCAACCTCTCTGCCCTCTGCCTCGGACACTTTGCTAAAGTGCTCCTAACACGACCCCTGGGGGTCCCAGGGCTGAGGTGCCCAGCTGTGAGAGCTGGAAGGAGGCAGTGGTTCCATCACTGTATTTCCAGCTGCTTTTTAAACCAGTTTTCAGATGTTAGTTTTTCTGTTTCCACCAATATCCAGCAGCTGGTGCTAGTGGCTAAAAATAGGATGGATGATGACACAGGATTTAGATTTCCCTTGAAGAGGTGGATATATCTTGTTTCTGCTGCTGACTGAATTTTCCATCTCTCTGAGAAATCCTAATTCATTTTTTTTTTTAAAGGGCAAACCTGATTTGTTTAAAGCCACGATCAGGAAGTGTTTTGCATTGCTTACACAGCCTAGGACTTCCTTAGCAATAGAAAGCAAATTTCATTTTATGTTTTCACAATTTTCAATATATCACTATCATGGAAAGGAGAAGATACTCTAATACTTGAGGAGTCACCAAGCAGAAAAGATTATGTTTCCATCTGGCAACACCCATCTGGGACTTGCCAAGGACTGTCCAGGATATTTTGCCCTGAAAAGCTCATACTTCCAGTCTGCCAGCATAGTCCCACAATGCTGACAAAGGCACTTGCTGGGACACAGGGGAGATACAGGTCGACCTTGGGCATAACAGAGGGAACAAGGTGGGGATGCAAGCTGGGACTACACCACCGACCTAAGGCAGAGTGTGGGGCTCTGTGTGCATGCAAGCCACCCCAGTGCACATGCAGACCATGCTCTGACCCCACGGCATGCTAGGAAAAAGAGCAGGGATCTGCAGCAAAGAGGATAAGGAGGGTGGCAAGAATGTCAGTTGGCTCTTGCTCCTCTGCTTGATATAATCAAGTCCTCAGCAAAAAGACTCATTATGAGCACTTTAATCATTGCTGAACTTTAACCCAAGGCATGAGGTCCAGGCTGAGCTTCATTTCTCTCCCCAGGTCAGAGCTGCTTGCTGTGGGACTGGCACAAGAACACAGAAAGCAATGAAAAATAGCAGACTTGGGCCATTATGAGCTGAGACCATAGAGCAGTCCTCCCCAAAACTCCCAGCTCCTGGCTCCCAGCCTGCTCTCCCAGAGTTATCTCCCTTCCTGACATCTGGCCAAGCAAGTCAGACAGCTACAAAGAGCAATACTGACCCCATCATACCCAGGCAAACACCAGCTCACATGGCTGCTCCCAACTTTCCTGGCAACACCACCATGTATTACTTCAGATGGTTCATTTGATATTGATGACTGCTGGGTCAGGGACACTGTGTAACATCTGTGACACTACACACTCTGGCCTTGAACTGCAAAAAATGAAACTAAAGGGGGAACAGACCATTACACACACTGACCCTGAACTGCAAAAATGAAAGTAGGATGGGAACAGGACATTATGTACCTTGGCTTCAAACTGCAAAAAAATGAAAGTAAAGTGCGGAGGGGCATTACACACCCTGGCCTCAAACTGCAGAAAGGAAAGCAACAAATATATCAGAAAGATAGGGAAAGGAACACAGTGTATACCAAGAGCTGCAAATCCAGCGGAGATGCTGGGTCAGGGCTGTCAGTGCTGGCCAGGGCAGAGCTGTGACCCAGCCCTTTCAGAAGCATGGTGAGGCAGAGGCCCTGGAGGTGCCTCTCCCTGGTTGTCTCCCCTCTGGACACAGTACTGTCTCACATCTTGGTTGGTTTTGCTCCCTGGGTGGGATGCAAGTGTGAAGCTTCCTGCACCCACGGCCTTGCTGAGCTCCCGTGTCCCCAAATCCTACACTGGGCTCTGCAGCCTGAACTCAGGGTCTGCCAGTGCCTCCTGTGGACCCAGTGACCCCCACGACACAAAGGGACAATCCTGAATTTAGCAACCCCACAGCAGGCAAGGCCCACCCGGTGGCTGTTGCAGCACCCTGGCCCTGCTCCACTTCCTGCCATTGTGCAGCTCCCATTACGAAAGCAGCGGCGGGGCTGACACCAGCTCCCCGCGCTTCCTCCGGGGGAAGCTGCTGCTTCCGCAGCGCTGGGGGCTTGCGTGTGTGTGGTGGGTGCTGGCTGCTCACCACATACACTTTTCTCCAAGAGTGCTTTTGCACCCTTGAAGCAGGGTGAGAGAAAAGCAGCAGCCCTGCAAACCCACGCTATGCCTCAACAAGACCCTGTGCAGAGCCACAGCCAGGCGGACTTCCCCTGCAAACGCTCTGAGAGGGATTGCCCCCGAGCCTCCCCTGGGTTTCTCCCACAAGGCTCCCAGCCCCAGGTGCAGCCCCCAGCCGCCCAGCACCTCGCCAAAACAACCAGAGAGGACACAGTCACACACCATTAATATTTATTTAGACTCTATTAATAAGGAAGCTATTATTATTCTGATCCAATTTGAAGCTATCCCTGCTCATTGCACAGAGAACTGGACTAGATGACCTTTAGAGGCCCCTTCCAATCCAAACCATTCTATATGACTCTATGGAACGTCCTGCAGTAGGACAAGGAGATCTCTACAGGTACCACTAAGCTGCAGTCTGGCAAAGACACTGCTCACCAGCTCGAAGTGTTTCTGTTCAACCCAGAACCATTGACTGCATCACCAGCCAGCACAGTAAGGCTTGGGCACACAAAGACATGGCTTTGAAACTGTCCTGTGGCCAGTAAAGCCTTCCGAAGAGCAAGCAGTTCTGCTGCTCTCTGAACATGCTGCCTCAGCAGTCTGGCTCAAGGCATGCCTGCTCCTTGAAGCCCAAAAGCCTGCAGAAGATGAAAGGCTCAGCCCTTACAGTAGGCAAACAGCACACATGGCTCAGGAAGGACTCCACATTACCTCCTCTAGCCAGGCTGGGAGCTGTGGCCATGGCTCAAAAGCTAGCAGGAACAGGCGACATGCTGGGTCTGTCGCAGCAGCAGGCAGGACTACTCCTGCGAGAGCACTGAAGGTCAAATTGCTCCCTCACACCTAGAAATCAGGCAGCACTGCAGGATTAAGGGGCACTGACATGGAACATATGTTTGGGGCCACAACACAGACTAAGAAGTGTCTTCATCTCCAGCAGGGCAGTGAAGAAGCAGGGCAGCAGCCTCCACTGCCAGCTGCATCCAGTCAGACCAAGTACTGGCACCTCAGTCCAACTGCCTCCACTCTCCCTGCCACAGCCCTTCCCCACAAGCCACATCAGCAGCCATAGTGAAATTCTCAGAATTTCCTGTCCCATCTCAGATGGAGTCTGATAAAAAAAGTCAGATTGATTCCTTCCTGGTAAACCCTCTGAGTCGCTGGCAATGAGGAGAGTATTGAGAAGAAACTGCTTGGATAGATAATCTGTTACTGCAGCTCTCTCCCTGCTCCACGGGGTGTGCAGTATCATCCCAAGGAGCAGGATGCAGCACTGGTCACATCTCATTGGCATGGTGCTGCTGGATGAGAACTCTGTCAGGGTGTTCGACCCACTCCTGACCCTTGGATTTCCATGGCACCAGCACTGCTGCCGGCAAAGGGTCACTCTGGGGCGGGCCCGGCTTGGAGCCTGCTGCTGCCGGAGGGTCAGAGGATGAGTTGCTGTTGAAAGATCTGGGACTGGAGTTAAGTGGACTCTGCCCCTCTTCCCATGACTGACTGAGGTTGCCCGACAGCAAGGAGTCTCCCGGCTCTGGGCTGAAGCCCTCCAGCTCAGTGTCATGCTGCACATCAGGTGCTCCCTGGTTCGGAAACTCGCGGATCTGCCGTGACAGCACTGTAAGAGAGGTAGAGCCAACCCTGTAATTTCCAGCCTCCCACCCTCCTGTGCTGAGCATGGAGCCACCACAGAGCCCAGGAGAGAGGACAAACTGTTTAACCAGGACTTCCTCTTCCCAGGGGAGGCGGGGAGAGGATGCTGCACAGCTGCCAGGCACAAGCACAGTCTGTGCTCCAAGAGGGACCGGAACTCACTTGTCCTTGCACAGCCCCTGGCACAGGGCCCTGCTTTCAGGCAGGCCTCTGCAACAGGGCTGAGGAAGAGTCCAGAGCCGGGGCAAGACAGCAAGACAAACCTAGTGGTCACCCTAGGCAAGGGAATGCTGAGTTGGAAGCACCCCAGAGTTCAGCCTGTCTCTGGGGAAGGTGCTGTGCTCTGAAGGGCAGCACTTCACCTGGAGCCACACCTCAGCCCCAACGTGGGCACTCACTCACCCTTGAGCTCCCGCTGTGGCTCTACGCTGCCGGGCAAGCGGATGCTGGGGGACAGAATGAGGCAGAAGGACAGAACCAGGATCTGGAAACAGAAATATGAGCACAATCTCAGCAAAGGAGATGGACAGGCATCACTAAATGCAATAAATGCCTCTCTCCCAAACTTGTGAGGACAGCAGGGACTCCTCCATAGACACTGGGGCTGAAGCCACTTACCATGGTGCAGGTTTTTCTTTTGGTAGTTTTGGGGGCAGACCGTTTCACCAAGGCCTGCAGCTTCTGCAACTGCCTGAGCAGTGACCTGCAGTAGAGCAAGAAATGCAGGTTAGCAGAGCAGGTGGACCTACACCTGCACATTTCCCTCCACCCTCTGCAGCCAGGGACGGGCCACAGTCCTGAGAACAGGAACAGCCTTTCCCACCCCTTCTCCTGCCAAACTCAACAAGACAAACTCACATGTTCTGCTTCTGCAGCTGCTGCACCTTCTTCTCCAGTTCATGGTTTTCAGCTGTGCAGGCTGCCACCCTTTCCAGGACGGATGAGAGGTGTGGGGGAAAAACAGAGAGATTTTGTTGGTCAACAGTGCAGATTTTACATCAGTCACCACCTCTGGGTGGCTGGGGCAGAAAAAATTGGTCCTGGGGTCCACCTGGTATCATGTGCAGCAAAGCCCAGAGAGCACCACCTCATACCAGATATGGGGAGGAATGAAGCCCTGCCAGTCCTGCAGAGAAGCAGGAATTGATTGAATCCAGTTGATTAACCCCTATGGGTGCTGACTGCTAGCGGCACACCAGCCCTGCAGATCTGTGACATCAGGCTGCATTACTAACTAGCCTGACCTGAAAACACATTCGTCCTTGCTGGTCAGCTACGTGGCTTGACAGAGAAAGCTCTGGGCCATCTCCAAGCACAAGAGCAACAGACAGGCTTCACCCTGATGCTCTCAACCCTCTGCAGGGAGCTCTTGCCCCACAGGGCCAGCCTCACTTTTTGCTGAGGCTGACAGGAGCCCAGCAGCCAAACAGCACAGCAGCTTGTGACAGGCACCCCCTGATCCCAGACCTGGCAATGTGGTCAGCACAACTAAGGCCATGCAGGTGGGGACCAGCTATTCTTGTGACCCAACAAGTCATGTATTCATTCCCTGCCCCTTGTTATCAGGCACTGAAGGTCCTGTGCACCGAGTACCAAAACAAACAGACTTCTTCTTCCTCTCCCTGCCAGCCTGAAAGTCCCTGGGCACAGGCCCTTCCCTTACCAGTCTTGAAGGTCATAGGCACACAGCCAGCTCTGTGTTGCTGACAGCCCTATCACAGAGCAGGGAGGCACAAGTGCACAGAGTGCACTGTCCACAGAATCAAGCAATTAGAAAGTCCTAAGGGCACCTTAGGAGTAGAATTTCTGCTGGACAGCTCAGGACCCCTCTGCTCAGGGACACATCTACCATTTCCTGCTTCCTCCCATGACTGAGGGAGAGACTTGTATTATTTGTATCATTTTTGAATCTATGTTATGATCATTATATTAATACACATTATATTAATTAACCATCCATTAAGATCTGATCCAAACTGCAGAGGGCCTGGGTGACTAGAAATTTTAAGTTAAGATGTATTAGAATGAAGGTGATTAGAAATTGTAAGTTAAGCTGTATGATAGATACTGTATTACAGTGGTTACAGACTGTACTACACTGATTCTGCTAGTAAAAAATCTGCACCACTCTAATCACAAACCCTCTGCTATACTGATTGTAACATGATAGGAAAATGAGGTTCTGACTAAAATGACAATTTAGTGCCATCATCATTCTGCCAAGGATCCCTAAAAGAACATATGGGGCCCCTCAGTGCTGGATGACACTGCTATGTGAGCATACCTGTTTTCCAGGCCATCCACATAGATCTTCCTCCGGCGACGACTATCCTGAGCTGCCTGCTTGTTCCGAATCTTACGACGCACTTTCCTCAGAACTCGCTCCTCAGCCTGCAAGGATCACCTCAGTAACAGCAAGCCCAGGGTGCTGGCAATCCCACCCTCTCAGACCACCCTCACATATCAGTGCCCAGCCCTAGTTCTTGTGTCCTCTGTCCTTCCCACAACACTGAATAAACTGCAAGGCAAACCCTGGCCTGCTGATGCAGCCAGCAGCTTCCATGACTTGGCAAAAGTAAGGCGTACCTAAGGAAAATGAAAAGCACACAGACCACAAGCCACTAGGCAAGCAGGAAAAAGTAGCTGCAGGCACTTGTGATGTAACTGCCTCCTGCAAACAGCCATGAGTAGGGAGACTGACAGCAGCCAGAAGCTGCTGTGCATATGGACGACACCCTGGACTCGAAAGAAGGAAAAGGACACCAAGCCCAGATGAACACTGCCCTGAATGCAGCACCTGGACAACAATATTCTCATCAAGGCACTGTCCTGCAGTTTCAAACCCTTACACTACCTGATACATTCAAGTGGTCTGTTTGGTTCTAGTGAGAACTCACTTTGGTCAGTGGCAGACAGGTTGGTAATGTAACACCTTCCTTCTCCAGAAGCTGCTTCTCCTCCTCTGTCAGGACCAGCTCTGGGAAGTCAGACTAGAAAACAGCAAAAATAAGCCTACTGAGAACGTATAATACAGGGAGTCCATCCTGGGCCAGCAAGGGCATGCAGCAAACACAAAGAACCGGAATCAGCTCTCCCAAAGTAAAGCCATGCTTTCCTTCAGAGATACCCCTCATAGGAGCCAAGTCAGAAGAGAAGGAGAGAGATGAGAAGCAAAAGCTGGGGTCCACAGGCATAGGAGTCAGTACCTGTACCATGGATCCAGGCACAAGCTGGGGTTCATCTTCCACAGCAACAGCAACAGGGGAAGTGGTGCTCTGTTCCAGTGCCTCACTTGTGCCTTCCAAACCCACCCATGCCCCTGGGGAAGGAAAGACAAGTCAAATGCTGGGCCTCACTGAGGCAGCACCTGACCAGCCAGCTTTGAGTGGCATGAAAATAACAATTTTACAACAGCAGAGAGCCTCTACTCTTGGCTCTCTCCATCTCTGCCTGACACCCACCAAGACAAACCAGTATGGGACTGCTTTTCTCTCTTCTGCCCGCAGCCAGGTCAGAAAGAGTCCATGCACATCACTCACCTAGCTCAATGGTAACATCTCCTTCTGTCATGTCAGACCTCACACTTTCCAGTGCAGGCCAGTCCTGGTGAAGGGAGTAGTTATGATCAACCAGCACAATGTCTTGGCTGGCAAAATTGCTACCAAGGCAATGGGACAGATGCTGATCCTCAGAAATGCTGCTGTCATTGTTGGCAGGCAAATAACTGAGGCTGTCTGGTTCATCTTCTAAAGGGCCCAGCAGTGAGCTGATGAAGTCATCCATCTCCTTGTCCAGGAGCTGCAGAGGAACAGCTTTTACTCAGCAGGGAGAAAAACCTCCTAAACCTCAGCTCAGCAGCAATTCCTCACAAAGAACTCACCTCAGGCATTGGCAGGCCCCAGTCTTCCAGCAGACCATTCTGCTCCCCTGGGATTTCAGGGCAGGGAGCATCATCCTTCAAAAGAAAGTCAAGCAGATCCACATCTGCCAGGGCATCCAGTTCCTCTGGGCACGACATCTGAGCATGACACCCAAAGTGAGCACAGGCACAATGGGAGACACCAGCCTTGCTTTAAGGTGTCCCTCAGACCCTATAGACAAAGTATCCCCATGCAATGTCAACAGCAGGGATGGCCAGTTCACAAGTACTTCTCCAGCCAGGCTATCATAACATCACCAGTGACAACAATACAGTATTTTCTCCACAAGATTATTGGGACCCACAGGAGCAATGCTCCACCCAGAGCATAAAAGCTGCAGGAAGGAGAGGAAAAGTGAAACAATCCCAGACTTATTGTGTGGAGACCATGCAAGATTCTGCTGTTCCACAGAAGCCTGAAGGTGCCATAACCCCTGGTGTGCAGCCAGCAGGGAGAACTTCCTGTCCCATGAAAATTAAGAACAGTTACTGTTGACATGTTAACTAAAGGGATTCTGTTAATGATTAAATTATGATCAAATTCTAAGTAATCCATGACTGAACAAAAATTAAATGGCAATCAAATGGTGATTAAGTGATCATTGAACAGTAATTAGTGAGTGATTTGACGGACTTAGATGATGACTTAGCAATTCAGACAGCTGTACTATTTAACACACTTGTAATAAATAAGTGGATATTGTAATAAATAAATAGATGGATATATATAAATGTCACTAGCACACAATATACTTCTAGGCTGAAAGTAAAGTACTCCTTACCTCGCTGTAGAGATCAGACACTGGTAATGAGTCTCTCAGCCCTGAGGAGTGACCTGGAGAGCTGCTCCTGCTGCCAGGGACGTCAGGGTCCG
>NW_005054480.1:1267234-1268063 GCF_000277835.1 Geospiza fortis | reverse complement strand
GGCCACGTTATCCCCGGCCCTGCCCTTGCCCTGCCTCACCAGGCTCCGGCCTGAAGTCCACCGTGGAGAGGGTCGGACCGGCATCCTCACCTCGGGGGTCCCTGGGGACCGAACTGGACGAGCCTGGCCGTGGGCGAGAGTCCGGGGACCGTGGGGACTTTGGGGCAGGCCAGGCGCAGCTTTTCCCCCGGCACCTCGCTCACCCTGCCGGGACCTGGGGAAGAGCGAGTGGCAAGGGTGTCTGTGTCCTGCTGCGTGGTTTTGGGTGGGGACATGAGGGCCCAGCGCTTCCCATGGCCACACCGAAGCCGGGGAGGTCGCCGCAACAGTTCCCACCAGGACACACAGCTGGCCTTAGGCCCCGAGATGGGGCCCTGGGGTGGTTCCCAGGCAGGGTGGGACTGGTCCCAGTTGGGGAAGGCGTGGGTCCCCCTCGTGTCCCGGCCGATGCAACTAACCGAGCAGGGGAAAACGCTGCCCCATCCTCTGGCTGTTCCCTGCCGGATCCTACCCCAGCCCCTGCAAATTCCCCATCCCTTTGAATCTGCCGGCAGGATGTCTACATGCTTCTGCCGTGGCTTCATCGCTGGCTGTTAGACCCATATTTGGTAGTGATAATTGTTTACTCCCTTCTTTCTCTCCGAGCTTCGCTGCTGAGAAGGGGAGGGCACATATTTTTGGGATCTTTAGTTTTGCCAAAAGCTGTGAGTTGCCCAGTAAAGGGTTCAGACTACCTGTCTCTCCCTGGGTCATAGGGTGAAAGCACCCAAGTGCTAAGTGAATCTGTGATGGTGCATAGGAAGCACCAGTCAGGCATTCCGTTTCCTTT
>NW_005054480.1:1264417-1267185 GCF_000277835.1 Geospiza fortis | reverse complement strand
TTTAGAGAAGGGGGAGTGGGAAGGCTGAGGAAAGGGGAAGAGGGTCCTGTGGGGTGCCCTTCTTTTCAGAACTGAGCTTTGCTGGCTGCTGGGTGAAATGACCCCAGAAAGCAGCCATGCTCTTTTCTTTCTTTCACCTTTCTGGCAAGTTGCTTGTTGCGGGAACCATGGGTGCCTGTATCAGGGCACCCAGTGCTTTCCAGAGGTCATGACAGCATGAACTGCACCTCAACCCCTGCTCTCGGGGTCCTGTGCTAGAGGACCAGCTTGCTAAGGATGCAGGAGAGGCTGCGGCTGGAGTCCCACTGGTCCGCGTGCCTGCTTTTGTCATGGGCAGTCTACAGGTGCCGTGATTTGTGCTCCATTCCTTTGGAGGTCAAGGGATGGCCAGCAGGAGCAGACAGGATGTGAGATGTGTGTGAAATGTTGGCAGTCAGTAGCTGGAGCTGCTTCGGCTCAGTGCATGTGAGCAGGCAGGCAGGCTGCGGCTGCGATCCTGCAGCCCAGCTGTCTGGCCCCTGTGCATTTCCCATGCAGACTGGGGCTGCCCTCCCTGCAGGAGTGAGAGGATGCTCCTGTCCTAGCCATGGGTAACAGCAGAGTGCTCACAGGGGTGCCGTGTCTGGCCTTGACAGCCACTCATGCTCCCCAAGAGCAAACTCAGCCTCAGCTGGGAGAAACTGTCCTCCCATCTGACGTGGACATGCAGCTGGGAAAGAGGAACTGGGCTGAACGGTCTCAGCAGCGTGTGACACTAAGCCAGCTGGGGCTGCTGGCTCAGCCTTCCCATTGGTGCAGGGCTGAGCCCTGTCTACCTCAGTGCCTGCTGTGACTGTGTGTACTGGTCCTGCACTGGAGAACCCAGCCATAGCCTAGTCTGGCTTCTGATCAGCTTAATTTTTGACCCTATTGATGCTGCTGGAGTGCAGATGCTGACATGATGGCCAAGCCACTGCTGCAGACATTGCGTTTTGGTGGCCTGGTATCTTCCTAGCTGTTCCAGTGGCTGTCCTGACTGGGCTGTGCCTGTGGAAAACCCCAGCAGTGGGATGGTTTGTGGCTGATAAAGCTTCCTGCAGTCAGCTCCCAGTCCATGAGTGTCTGCAGTGGGGCCTTCCCCGGGTGAAATTTGGTATTGCCATAAGAAAAGAAGGAAAAAAACAAACGTCATTACAAAACCTCTTTTGGAGTATCCCTTAAGAGAGAATGTAATAAAAATGGCAGAACTGTTGCATCTGAAGATTTGCAGCTTTTTCTGGAAACTCATCACAAGCGTTCCAGCTACTCACAGTTGAATTTTGCTTGATTTTTTTGTCTTTTAAGACACAAACCCTTCTGTGTAACCGTTACTGCAGCAGTGAACTCCTCCGACAAAAAATAGTCATTCCATCACGTGACCAAAAAGTCGCTGTCAGTGTCCCTGGCAATGTCACAGTGGTTCCTTGGGCCACACAGGTCCCGTCTGCCCGCAGCCCTGCCTGCACTGACCCTGCTCCCAGGCAGAGCCCAGAGGCCTCTGCTGCCGTCTCGGTTTTGCTCACCTTGTGTGGGGTGTGATGGAGGAAGCCGCAGCAGCTCCTGGGGGAAGTGGTGGGACCCCACCAAGGTTAACCCCTCCCTGTCATCATTTTGGGATTGGCTCAGAAGTGTACCTGTGGTTCAAAAAGCGTTGCACACAACTTGCTATAAAATGCAGAAGTGTGTTAATCCGGCTGTTTTGGTGCCTTATCTGTTTTTGCATACTGACAATGTGATTGAAAATAGGTTTGACTGAGAATGGGTTTGCTTTCTCTGGAGGTGAGCCAGCAAAAATTTGATGTGTATTCATCAAGACTTGGTTTGTTTGGGTTTTTTGTTTTTCTTCTTTCTAGGGGGACAGCTTGAGTTTCACTGTCCTTTTTTTTTTCTGGTTTGCAGTGCCAGGCTCCCACGCTGTCTCATTTGTTACATCCAGTCCAGCTTTTCTCTCTCCACATGGTTTGCAGAGGGGAGAGATCTGTAGGGGCCAAGCCCTGCATTGATGCCCTTATACTGGGCAGCAGATTTGCAAACCCTGTGTGATTAGTTGCCACATTTTGCTGACAAACCTCACCCCAGTTTGAGAAGATGTCCTTTTGCAGCAGAGGATGTTTCTGCTCTAGACACTGCTGCCAGCAAAGTTCAGCTGCTAGAGCCCTGACTTTTTCCATAGAATATGGAAATTGAAGTGAACCATCTCCCTTTTTTCTGAGGTTTTCCTTGATGTCATCAGCGTCTTCCCTCCTGAGCTCTGTAATTTTTTTTGTGTTTGGGGGTGGGAAGGATTGAGCAGTCATCTTCTTGTGGGGTCTTGGGAAGCACAGTGACCCCTGTGAAGGGTGTGCTAAGGGGTGCCTCTCGTGCATGCCTGGTTTTGGGTGGCTTTGTGAGGGCAAGAAGAGGATGCAGAACTAGTGGCAGATGTCCTGGCTCCTCTCAGTTCCTCTCTACTGTCCTACGTCTTCCACTCCTTCCTCCGTGGTCTCTGACCTTGTCTTGTCAGTGGCATGTTCTCCTTTTCCTGCAGAGGGATTGAAAGCAGCTTTATGCTCAACTTGAGAATATTTTTAGATGTAGAGAATTTGGCCTGGTGACCGCAGCAGCCCGCCCTGCATATAAAATACTTGGAAAACCCTTTCCATGACAGGGTGTTCCTCGTTTGTTCAGCTCCACAGCTTTGCTAGTGCTTCTGGATTGATGGCAGTGGCACGGGCGGGTGCCTCTGCCACCTCCTTCCCTCCGCCGCTGGG
>NW_005054480.1:1252043-1264286 GCF_000277835.1 Geospiza fortis | reverse complement strand
ACGCTCCTTGGTCCCTGCCTCCCACCCTGCACCACCAGGGTGGCTTTGTGGCTCTGCAGGAGCAGAGCCCCTGCCCTCTGACTTGCTCCTGGCTGAAACTGGACACGGATCCTGCCCCTGGCCTGCTCAGGTCTGTGTTTGAGAGCAGCCTGCTGCTGGTGTACCCCCTCCCAGGGGGACTGGAACTGGCAGCGCTGGGCAGGGATGCACAGACTCACCAAGTGCTGCTGCACTGCAGGGAAGGCTGCCAGCACATTTTACCCAAGAACCTTCCCAGGCCAGGCTGAGGATGCAAGATCAGCTTTCCCTGACAGCCATAATAGGAAGTCTGGTAGGAGCAAATGAATCTAAAAGAGAATAAGCAGATGTGCATCCCACCAGTGCTCTTGCATCCTCCCATCACTGGAGTTTAAGGATGAGGCAGCCTGGGTCAGCAGACCAGGGGACTCACTCTGTATGAGCAGGCACTCAGGGAGGGGAAAAGGCATGTCACTGCTGGAGAGCATCGGGCTGGGACCAGACAGGGACAGGGAATTCTGAGAGGGGCATGGAGTAGTGAGGCAAGAGCAAAGGACTTGGGAGGGACTCTGAGGTGTTTGGCAACCCAGGAAAGCACTGAAAGCTGTTTCACAGTGGGTAGATCTGAAGGGAAGGGCTCTTACAAGCTGCATCAGGCAAATGGGGCACTTATGTATGACCTCCTTTTACTTTTGTTACTTCTTTCAGCTTTTACTCTGCAATACAGATATTGCAGTTCTGATTAGGTGTTATTAAAGCTCTGGTGTATTGGAGCTCTGTTGAGGAACGCTTGCTCTGAAGCTGCTCTGTGCAATCCTTTAAGCTTGAACTCTGCAACTACCTAAAAGGAGGTTGTAGTGAGATGGGGGCCAGTCTCTTCTGCCATGCCTGCAGTGAGAGCACAAGAGGAAATAGCCTTAAGTTGAGACAGGGAAGGTTCAGGTTAGATATCAGAAAAAAAAATCACTGTTAAGGTGATGAGGCATTGGAATAGGTTGCCCAGGGAGGTGGTGGAGTCGTGCTGGAGTCACCATCCCTGGAGGTGTTTAAGAGGCATCTGGATCTGGTGCTAGGTGATATGATCTAGTGATTTAAGGGTTACTGTGGTGGTGCTGTGTGGGTGGTTGGACTAGGTGATCTTCCTGATGATTCTGTGATTCTGTTCTATGAAGCTGATCCTTCAGGCTGGACCCTGATTGAGTCCGTTTTCAGATGTCATGGTGTGGCTCTTGTATGCCCATGTAATGAGACCTGTCACAGGTGGTCCCTTGCCCTCCTGTGCATTGTCCTGTGCCTTGGGTTGGTATCTGCTGCCATAGACCCTGATCTCATGAGCACACCTTGGGTGTGAGTGGTGCTTTTCCCAGGTAATTGCATTTAATGTGTGAATTCAATGCCTGGTGCCCTAATCTTGCCTCCCTGTGCAGCTTCAGGCTTTTCTGTCCCTCTGTGCTCAGGCTGCTGGCGACATGAGGGGTCCTGATAGCTGGGGCAGGGCCCTGCCAGCTCTGGGTCAAAGCTTGGTTTTCCTCTTGTGGCTTTTGTGTCATGGCAGGTTTAATTATAACCCCTTCCATCATGCTCTCACAGCTTATCTAGTGTACTCCCTCATGCTCGCTTCCTCTCCCTGGCAGTATCTTTGTTGGGTACCAGCTGCTGTAATTCCCAGAAGGCAAGTAAAATTGGCTTTAGGACCTTAGGACAAGGAGGTAGGAGTCCCAGTGCTGGTCCCAGGGTCTGGAAGGGGATCTCTGACAGGCACGCCGGCACAGGCTGCAGCCCTTCCCTGCCTCTGGAAGCTGAATCCTGGCTTTCAGGTGCTGCCGAAGGAAGAGGGAGCAAGCACACTGCGCACTGGTGGGGTCAGCAGTCAGAGCTCACCGTCTGTCTCCTCCGGCAGGTGACGCAGGAGTGGGAACAGCCCAGCTGCCACCATGGTTGCCCTCTCGCTGAAGATCAGCATCGGCAATGTGGTGAAGACGATGCAGTTTGAGCCCTCCACCATGGTGTACGACGCCTGCCGCATGATCCGTGAGCGGGTGCCTGAGGCACAGATAGGACAGTGTAAGTCCGTGGTGGGACTGGCTGCCATGCCAGGGCTGCCTTGGCTTAGCTCCTGGCATTTCACTCCTCTCCCTTTTCTTTTCTGTCTGTGCCTCTCTGGCACTTTGCCAGAGAAGAAGTGGGGTGAGGGGGAGTGGGGTCCAAGTCCTCTTGCCCAGTTGATGTGAGGGTCTAAGTTTCTCAGACTCCCTCCTCAACACCCCAGAAGAAAGTTTCTGTATTTAGAAGTTAGGAAACCACATTTGGAAGTGAAATAACTCTTTAAGCAATTTGAGTCCGCTGCCCTTTCTGTCTCTGCTCTTCTGTCCTACTTACATTCATCACCACTAGCTAGGGCTATGTGGGTTTAAACAGTTGCAGGGGTCATAGCAAACATTAATAAAACATTTGAGTTAATTTTTGATTTCTCAGGCTATATATAATCTCCCCTGGGTCTGTATCCCACTGGCAGCTCTCTGCCAGACCCCTGCTGGTGCTCCATTACCTTTCTAGGCTGCCTCAGCTCCAGTATTTTCTTGCTGCCGCTGGGCTCACAATTTAGTCTATGGCTCATGAGCTCATGATGTGACTGACACCCACGCGGATATGGCCTGTCCCCATCGTGGATGGGGGGTCGGAGCTCTGGGACGCTGTCTCAGGGGCCCTCCTGAGTCCCTGCAACCCCCAGAAGTGGCTGTGCCATGGAGGAGAGAGCAAAGTGGAGGTCAAGAGTCGTGGGAAGAGGAGGGGGAGTGCAGCGACATCTGGGAGCAGCACATTCCTTGAGGTTGAAAGGAAATGCCTTCTTACACCATGCCCAGCTGGTCAGCAGTCCAGCAGACTATGGCTTTCAGCTTCAGCAAGGGACTGGATGTGCAGGGCTATAGTGGTGTTGGAAGGAGCATTGCATTTCCTGCTCCTGGGTGTGAGCCAGCCTGTTTATAAAAAAAGCAGCAAGGGGAAGGCCTTAAAGGGAACTTCTTATTCCTGCGTTCCTTTTCAGTTGCTCACAGCCTTTCTTTTCCTATATGTTTCTTAGAGCTTTTACTTCTCTTTGGTCTCCTTACACAGTGGCACTCGGGCTCCTTTTTTGAGCTGCCCTGTTTTTTTGTCACCTTCGGGCTGGGGGAGCTTTGGTGTAAGTTTCCAGCTCTGCTCTTGCTCTGTCTCAGGAAGTGCCTCTCCCCGCCCAACCCATGGATCTGGGGCAAGCTGCTCAGTTTTCAGTGCTTTGGATTTATCCTCTTGGAATTTGCTTTGAAAACAGTTTGGTTTTTTGTTGTTCTTTTTTTACTTCAAAAATAAAATGGCAAGCTTTCATGATTTTTTTTGCTCTCTGTTTAGTACAATCTTAACAGCAGTGTTAGCCAGGCAGGCGCAGGGCGGCTCAGGAATTTGTCCCTCCCCAAAGAGAGCTGCCAACAAGATGACGAGTTATAAACATAGCCAACCAAGACAGCCTGCGGCGCAGGATTGTTGCAGAGGTGGAGGAGGACCTTTCCAGGGCAAAGCCAGGCGTGGTCCTGCCCTCTTGCTACATAAAAACGGGCCTGTCCCTGTAGGTCTGAGCTGGGGAGTCACTGGCCAGGCTCCAGCAGCAGCCTTTTCACCAGGCACCCCACCCTGAGGGAGCAGGATTTGGTGAATGATATTTACTCACCACCTCTGAGTGGTGAGTAAGGCTTGAGCTAGTTCTCATTCAGCCTCCTCTTCTGCAAAAAAAGGAGTCCCCAGCTCCTCTAGGTTCCATCATTCAAGTTGTCTCTCTGTATCTTTTCAAACTGTACTGAGTCCTGTGGAGATGCAGACCCTACCACCAGAGAGTACTCAAAGTGTGGATTGCCTAGATTTTATAGACCAGTTCCCAGCACCCTTCCTGGTGATCCCCCAGCATTTTACTACCTTATTTTCACTACTACTGTACATTGCACTGAAGATTTCAGAGAGCTGTCAGCCACAACTGCAAGCTCTTCCTTCTGTTGTGTCTGTCAGTTCCAAGTTCAACGTTGCGTAGGCATGCTGCAGATGATTTTTTCCACAGATAACTGTGGTAAAACCTCAGAGCTTGCGTGCCAGCTTTGTTTGTTTGTCATTAGATTTGGGCTCCAGCCTTCACAGGGCTGCTATGCTTCACACACTGGCTTGCACCAGTGCATATCCCTGGGCACAGAGTGGCATTATGGTGGCCTTATGCTGCTCAGGACTACCCTGTTAGAGACTGTACCTGTTTTTCAGCCAATGATTTTGGGCTCTTCCTCTCGGATGAAGATCCAAAGAAAGGGATCTGGCTGGAGGCTGGGAAGGCTCTGGACTACTACATGCTTCGCAATGGGGTAAGTATCCATCCCACATCCTTCCAGTGGTGTCCTTCACTCCGTGGTTGGATGTCTTGCTCACAGTGTGGAGGTGGTGTGGGTGCCTGCTGTGCTGCCTTGCATTGTGCCCTGCAGCATGCCCTGTCACCCCCACTATTGCGCCGGGCAGGGGGAGCTGTTTGCCTGACTGTGGGGTGTGGGTGACCTGCACTGGTGCCACTGCTGGTAGCTGTGCTCCGCTGTGCCTGCAGGATACCATGGAGTACAAGAAGAAGCAGCGGCCCCTGAAGATCCGCATGCTGGATGGGACAGTGAAAACAGTGATGGTGGATGACTCCAAAACTGTCACGGACATGCTCATGACAATATGTGCCCGGATTGGTGAGGAGAGGACAGCGACAGGGGGGAAGAAGGGAGGTGGGGAAAGAATGGCAGAATCTAACAGGCTTCTGGGGGAGCAGCAGCAGCTCTGTGGCAGGTGGCCTGGCAGCAGGGGTATCTGAGGGGTGCGTGACACTAGGGAGGGGACACTGCTCTGCACCCCTGTGTTGCTTCATGCTCTGTGTTTGGCAGAACAGTCCTTCTGAGTTTGGTTCTCTGCTCTCCTGCAGGCATCACCAACTATGATGAGTACTCACTTGTACGGGAGATCATGGAAGAGAAGAAAGAAGAGGTTACTGGCACCCTCAAGAAGGACAAGACCTTGCTGCGAGATGAGAAGAAGATGGAAAAGCTCAAACAGAAGTTGCACACAGATGATGAGTGTAGGTGTCTGGGTATACTGGGAATGGGGTCAGCCTGTGCTGACAGCTTGGGAGAGGGGAGCAGGGACCCCTGTGAGGGAAGAGGGTGTGGAGAGAAACATGTGGATGAAGGAACATGTGTCCACACTTCCTAGAATATCTTGTGCCTGGGGGCCCAGGGCAGACAGGTGAGAGCTGGGATGCATCAGGCAGACACCCATTCCTCACTCGCCATAAGCAGCCCGGGACCAGGACCAGCCGTGCCTTGGTGCCTGTCCCTGCTCACACCCTGGCATTGTCTGCAGTGAACTGGCTGGATCACGGCCGGACCCTGCGTGAACAAGGCATCGATGACAATGAAACACTGCTGCTGCGACGCAAGTTCTTCTACTCTGATCAGAACGTGGACTCGAGAGATCCTGTGCAGCTCAACCTGCTCTATGTGCAGGTACAGCTTCCCAGAGCACCTGGTTCCACTGCCTCCTGCCAGCCCCTGACAAATCTGGTGGCTGAAGGTTTTGTCAAGAGCCATGATGGGGAGGTACTTTGGGATACCCAGCTATGTCCTGGGTAAGAGCCAACAATGGCAATCCCAGCCCTGTCCTCTGTGTACTCCAGAGCTCCCCAGGGAATCCCATGTCAGCTCTGTCTGGTAGAAATCATCCTGAAGTCCTGCTGCTGTTCCTCTCCCAGGCTTGATGCCTGTAGGGAGCAGCCTGGTCCTACATACGCCTGTTTTTCAGAACTACTTCTTTTTAAGTGTGTAAAACATGTCGTGCTTGATTATGGAGGAGAGCAGTGACAGGGCTGCGTGGCTGCCCAGCCCACAATGGTGTCTTCTATTCCCAAACAGGCTCGTGATGACATTCTGAATGGTTCCCACCCTGTCTCCTTTGACAAAGCCTGTGAGTTTGCTGGCTACCAGTGCCAGATCCAGTTTGGGCCATACAATGAGCAGAAGCACAAGCCAGGCTTTCTGGAGTAAGTGTCCTGAGGAGCCCCCGGGCTTGTCTTGAGGCAGCTGGGGCAGATTGGCAGCACCCAGTGCCACACTGCATTGTGGGGCTCTGTGGGTTTGGGTGCCCCTGGTGCAATCCCTCTCCTCCCCATAGCACAGTGCCCAAGCATAGGGATCCACACCAGCTATGAGGGGTACCAGCCCCCCATCCTCTGGCAGCCCTATAGGGACATGCAGTCAGCTGCTGTGGGGGTGGCCCCAGCCCACCCCCTGCCCTGCCTTGATGCCACACAAAGGGCGGCATTATCAGCACCTTTACCCCACTCTTAACTAGGGGAACTCCAAGGACAGCTTTCATAGCTGCAGCAATATCTCCCACATTTCTACTGCTTCCAAAAACTTCAGCTTATGCCCTGGCAGGGGCTTGTCTGTGGCTTTCAGCTGGACTTCTTCATAGTCAAGGACATACACTGGCTTAGGGCTCTGTGCTAAGAACTCACTTGGCTGTCTGTTGGCAGGCTCAAGGATTTCCTGCCCAAGGAGTACATCAAGCAGAAAGGAGAACGCAAGATCTTCATGGTATGTGCAGTTGGGAGGTTGAGATCTGGACTTTTTGTTCCTCCTCACTAAAGGTTGAGGCACTTCTGTCTGAGGAGCCAGCATACACCAGTCTGGTGGGTGAGAAACAAGAGCTGGAGCTGTAGGTGGGCAGACAAGGCGGCTCCTGAGGTCTCAGAGATCAGAGCTGGTGCAGGGGATGATGGTGGGGTGGGGAGAGCTTGGAAGGGCTGTGCAGTGGTGTCAAGGCAGGACTGTGGATCTGGTGCAATGTTCTGTCTTGCTGTTGCAGGCCCACAAGCAGTGTCAGAACATAAGTGAGATCGAAGCCAAAGTTCGCTATGTGAAACTTGCCCGTTCCCTCAAGACCTACGGGGTCTCCTTCTTCTTGGTCAAGGTACAGCAGCAGCCCCCCGATCCCACTTCAGACTCACCAAAATTCTGCTTCTTCAGCATCCATCTGTTGTGTCTCCAGCTGCTTCTCCTCAACCTATGTTGCTCCAGTTTTTTTTGCATCTCCCCTGTTGCATTTCCCTGTGCACCGCCTTCCTACTCCTTGGTTCATGCTTTTTCTCATTGTCAAGTTATATTCAACATTGTCACGTTATATTCAACATTGTCAAGTTGTGATAATTGTCACCACTAGAAAGTGTGGCTTTGCGGGTGTTTTGGTAGCTATGGCAGACCTCAGATATCTCTGCCCCTGTGGATCCATCCTGGGGATAGCCCACAGACCTTCTTTTATGGCCCACAGGAGAAGATGAAGGGGAAGAACAAGCTGGTGCCACGGCTGCTGGGGATCACCAAGGAGTGCGTGATGCGCGTGGATGAGAAGACCAAAGAAGTGATTCAGGAGTGGAGCCTGACCAACATCAAGCGCTGGGCAGCCTCGCCCAAGAGCTTCACCCTGGTAGGGACCAGCACTGGTCTCCCATGCCTCCTTCCCGCCGGTACCCCTGTAGGGGGGCTGCTCTCACTCCAGCCTCTCTCTCAGCTGTTGCTCCATGGTGACACAGCCTTGCCCTCCTCTGGTGCCTCTCCCAGCCCTTGCTTTGATGGCTGGTGCTCAGGTGCTTAGTGCATACCAGAGGGGCTCAGGATGGCTGCCAGTGCCCTGCTCTGGTGCTACCCTGTGCCCTGCTGTTGCAGGATTTTGGAGATTACCAGGATGGTTACTACTCAGTGCAGACGACGGAAGGGGAACAGATCGCCCAGCTGATTGCTGGCTACATTGATATCATCCTTAAAAAGGTGAGGCTGTGCTGAGAAGGGCACTGATAGCCCCTCTCCAGAGAGGCATACAGAATGTGCCTTCCAGCTGCCTCCAAACAGCTGTTGGCAGACAGTACTGCTGGGAAAGCTGGAGGCAGGGCAGGGGGACCCTGTGACCCTGGTATGGTGTCTGGGCTGCAGGAGAAGGGGAGGACTTGTGGATATCATTTTCTCTTTCCTTTTGCAGAAAAAGAGCAAAGACCACTTTGGACTGGAGGGTGATGAGGAGTCCACCATGCTGGAAGACTCTGTGTCTCCAAAGAAGTAAGTCTTCCAGGAGCAAGACAGCTGCCAAACAAAAGTTGAATGGAGACTGTGCTCCAGCAAAGCTTGCAGCGCAGCAAGGAGGAGGAGCTGCCACGCCCACAGAGCCTGGTGCCAGTGCTGTAGGCATTCCTTTACCTGGTATTTCTCCCTGTTTCAGGTCAACAGTCGTGCAGCAGCAGTTTAACCGTGTAGGCAAGGCAGAGCTGGGCTCAGTGGCCCTGCCAGCCATCATGCGGACAGGGGCTGGAGGGCCAGAAAACTTCCAGGTGGGCACGATGCCACAGCCTCAGCTGCAAATCACCAGTGGCCAGATGCACCGAGGGCACATGCCTCCCCTGGTAAGCTCTTCTTGTGCTCACCATAGCGCACAAACTCTCAGAGGTGACTGTCAGGCTTGTGTAGACCAATCTGTTTGGGTCCATGACCAAGCATTGTCTTGCTGTGAAGAGCAGGGGCTTTGTGCCACTGGTTTTTTGTGCTTGCTGGTCTGGCTGAGCCAGCATCCTCCTGCGCCTTCTCTGCAAACTTGAGCTACATCCCAGCATTTTAGTCTGGCTAGGGACTGCAGCCTCTCATTTCAGGTCGTAACTGGACAGCCCCACTAGGTCTGTGGTTTGGAGCAGAACCCAATGCTGTGTTTTGGTACCCCCAACTCCTGTGCAGCTGGAGGAACACTTGGAAAAGGCCACGAGGAGGCCGATTTCTTTTACCCTATGCAATCTGTTGTGGGCACTTGCTGTGAAAACCATGTGGGATCTCACAGCATCTTCTCCCCATTCCCTGAGAGCTGTTTAGCTGTGAGATTTAGTTGTAACCATGGTGGCATGAGGCATTTTCCAGTGGGAGTTGCAGAGGAGAAACTCCCTTTTTGCTAAGTCCACCGCAGTTTGTGGAGACCTACCTAGAGTGGTGCCATCAGCAGCTGTAGCCAGGCTACAGGCTACATTGCAGGGGAGCATTTGAGCCAAATATGTAATCCTAGACTCCAAGCCTTTGGCATATCTCACTTATTCTGTCTCTGTGTTGCAGACCTCAGCCCAGCAAGCCCTGACTGGCACTATCAACTCGAGCATGCAGGCTGTACATGCAGCTCAGGCCACGCTGGACGACTTTGAGACCTTGCCACCTCTTGGGCAGGATGCTGTGAGTGCTGGGTGAAGGTGGGGTACTAGGGGTGGACCTTACTGGAAGCTGGGCTGGGTGAGGCTGACCACATTCCCAGAAGAAGTGTTAGCAGCTCCTGGGAAGATCTGCTGCCTGAAAAGAGATGAGGTTGTATCCCACTCTGTGGGCAGACATGGAAGAGACACTTGGTCATGTTGTTTGGTCAGGGTGGACTAGAGAATTTGGGTGGTTACAGGTCTTCCCACTCTTTTCTTTATAACCTCTTCCTTGCATTTCTCTGTGTGAGCATGTGTGCAGTTACCCACCACTTCTACCACCTTCTCCTGATCCTGTTCTCCCCACTCAGGCATCAAAAGCTTGGCGCAAAAACAAGATGGATGAGTCAAAGCATGAAATCCACTCCCAAGTGGATGCCATAACTGCTGGCACAGCCTCAGTCGTCAACCTCACTGCAGGTACATGGAGAGTTGGAGAAGAGGGATGCCCCAGTTCAGTAAAATGTTTGGTCTCTCTTGTCTGGCTGAAAGACTCCTTCTGCTCCCTGAACGGAAAACCACATCAGTGACAGGTGTGGGGATGCTCTTGGAGCATCACTTGGAGCACATCCCATCCTGACTCCTGTCTTTCCTGTGCAGGGGATCCAGCAGACACGGACTACACCGCTGTGGGCTGTGCTGTCACCACCATCTCTTCCAACCTGACGGAGATGTCTAAGGGTGTGAAACTGCTGGCTGCACTGATGGAAGACGAGGGAGGGAACGGGCGGCAGCTTCTGCAGGCAGCCAAGAACCTGGCGAGTGCCGTCTCAGACCTGCTGAAGACAGCTCAGCCTGCCAGCGCTGAGGTGGGGAGCTGGAGGGGCTGTGGGACTGAGAGGAAGGGGAAAGCCAAGGGAAACCACTGAGTGAAGTTTTTAAGGCTTGCTCATGAGCCTTGTGTCGGTTTTGCCTTGTTCCTTGCAGCCTCGCCAGAATCTCCTGCAGGCTGCTGGCCTGGTGGGGCAAACCAGCGGGGAGCTGCTGCAGCAGATAGGGGAGAGTGACACTGACCCCCGATTCCAGGTGAGTGCACCCAGCAGCAACCAAGGACAGCCGCTCTGTAGAACTATTGGCCTTTGCACAGGACCTCACAGGAGGAGTCCAAGCTGAACATTCGCCGGTGCCATTGGTGACTTTGTGAGGGAGGGGACAGACCATTGCCCATCTCTGTCTCTAGAGTGATATAACAACTCTTAATCTTGTGGATTCTGTGTAGATCCCAGAAAACCGGTGTGCTTGGATCCTGCCTTCCTCTGAACCAAAGACGGTAAAACAGGCCTGGCTTGGCTTGGTGATCCCTGCCATCTCCAGTGTGAAGGGGGCTCCTCTGGGAACTATAATCTGAAATCTTTGGAGAAAGGCTCTTGCAAAATTCTGCTTTTCTGGTGGTTGGATCAGAAGTCCATGCACTCGGGTTGCTGCTGGAGCAAGTGCTGCTCTGGAGATCACCCCTTGCAGCCACTTCAGTTACTGCCTGCTACTCCCTGCCTGTGGGAGCTGCCTGCCTGTCCCCATCAGAGACCCAGTAGGGGTGGAGCCTTGTGTGGCAGTTTTTTTTAGATGAGCTGTCTGCCAGCTGGCTTTCCCATGATTGCTCCTGCCAGCACAAAGGAGGTAGCACTGTGCTGGGGAGGACAATCCAGACGTATAGAGACCAAAATGCTCCAGAAAGAGGGGGTTTCTGTTCATGGCAGCCACACGGATTCAACTGAGTAGAGAGGCCTTGAAAGATCCAAGGGGAGCAGAAAAGCTAGGAGCAGGGCAGAAAGCCATGTTTGGCCATGCAGCAGTGCAGGATAGAATATCCCCAAAGGTCAGATTTTGGACCTGGAAGACAATTTGCAGTCAAGCAGCAGGATGTTCTGCCTCACAGTTGTCAGACCCGAGTGTATGTACTTCCTTTGATGGGCTCAGATGCCGTGGTCTGGGGACTCTTGAATTGGATGCATGCACTCTCCAGTCTTTCCTCCTGTCTCACAAGGTGATGGATTGCAGTTGGAGTAGTCTTGGCTTGCAGGAGGCGAGGGGATGCTGTGACTCTTCTGGTTTGGTGGCCGGAGGCTTACTTCTTGTGGGGTGCAGGGCTTCTTGCTGTGATCACACACACAGCGGGAGGCTGGCAGCTGCAGTAGGCAGAGAGCCCTGCCCTGCCTACCAGGATTTTTGCTATTTAGGGGTGGTGCTACCAGTTTTCACCAGCAGTGTGCCACAGGGGCTAATCCTGAAGGCTGCAGCATGCTGTCATACCTGGTGCCCTGCAGGAAAGCCGTTCACTGTGTGCTGATCCCTGCCTGTTGCCTCCTGGCACCAGTTGTGTACCTGCCACCCAGGAGAGAGGAGGCTGGTTGCCTTGTCACACCTCTCTTTTAGCTTCAGGACTAACAGCAGAGATGTATTCTAGCTTGTCAGACACAAGTTAGAATTAAAAATAAAAATAGCTGGCCTGCAATACAGGTGGCCAGCATGGAAGCATCTCCCACTTTCCTCTTGCTGGCAGCTGCCCGTGGTGTGGGTGTGCCTAGGCTGGCTTGTGCCTGTTGTTTGGCCAGGAGGGTTTGTCATCTTTTCACTGTGTTCAAATGTTTGCAAACCCAATCAAATCCAGGAAGTACCAGCAGTGCCTTGCAGTAGGTTCCTGCTGTGGTACAGCTGGGGACAGGTGGTTGTCTGGGGAATGAGTACTGCAGTGATGTTGAGCATTGCCCAAGCTCCTGTGGGTGGTGTTCATGGCAGTGCAGACTGCAGCTCAGGGCCAGGCTACAGCCTCACTGTCAGCTGTAGAACACAGTGGAGATGGGATCAAGGTGCTGCCAGCCTTTCCAGCTATTTAGTGCTGCTGGTGCTGGGACAGAGTGGATGAAAGGGCCCTGAGGGCTCACATTTCCCATCTGAATATTTCACGAGAG
>NW_005054480.1:1241171-1252001 GCF_000277835.1 Geospiza fortis | reverse complement strand
CATTGCCCTTTTCTTTCCCCTCCCAGGACATGCTTATGCAGCTGGCAAAGGCGGTGGCCAATGCTGCTGCTGCGCTGGTGCTCAAAGCCAAGAATGTGGCTCAGAAAACAGAGGATGCAGCTCTGCAGACACAGGTGATAGCAGCGGCCACCCAGTGCGCCCTCTCCACCTCCCAGCTGGTGGCCTGCACCAAGGTAAGCAGCAAGGTTAACCCCTGCCTCAGCATGGGTGTGAGCTTCACCTGGCTGGAGGGCAGCTTTGCAGCGGGGTCCTAGGTGTGCCAGGACCACATGTCCTAAGGCAGGGCATTGGGAGTCTGGAAGTGTGGGCTGCCTCTTGTTGGAGGCCCTGCCGCTGTGCCCAAGCAATGACGATCCTCTTTGGAAGAGCAGAAGTTTGGGATAGCTCCTCCATAGAGCGTACCATGCTTGCTGCCCAGCCTTTGTTCTCCCTTCTAGGTTGTGGCTCCTACAATCAGCTCCCCAGTTTGCCAGGAGCAGCTGATCGAGGCTGGCAAGTTGGTGGCCAAATCAGCTGAGGGCTGTGTGGAGGCCTCTAAGGCAGCCACCAGCGATGACCAGCTCCTGAAGCAGGTGGGGGTGGCAGCCACAGCTGTCACCCAGCCCCTGAATGACCTGCTGCAGCACATCAAGCAGCATGCCTTGGGTGGGCAGCCCATCGGGCGCTACGACCAGGCCACTGACACCATCCTCAACGTCACTGAGAATATATTCAGCTCCATGGGCGATGCAGGTGAGAGTGAGACACCCAGGGCAGAGCACAAGGGATAGGGAGGTATCAGAGAGCCCCTGGGACTTGCTAACAGGCCACACTTCCATTCTGTTCCAGGGGAAATGGTGCGTCAGGCTCGTATTCTGGCCCAGGCCACCTCTGACCTTGTCAATGCCATCAAAGCTGATGCTGAGGGAGAGACAGACCTGGAGAATTCACGCAAGCTTCTGAGTGCAGCCAAGATCCTGGCTGATGCCACTGCCAAGATGGTGGAGGCTGCAAAGGTCAGTGTGTGGGGAAAGGTGGATGCTGGGTTTGGCCCCAGCCCTGTCTAATGCTATTGGCTCAGTGCTGGGTAGGAGATGAGCAGCCCCTGGTTGAGCAGCAGTTCCCAGAGCAAGGTCTTGCATTGAGCCAGGGACCTGTGGCGTGGACTCCTCCTGTGAAGGAGCCTCAGAAAGCAGAGGAGCTGTTATTGCTCCTGCTGCTGGACTCTTCCAGAGGGGCTGTGAACATCTCCCAAGTACTATAAACAGGTCTGTCTTGTGGGGGCCAGAGCAGAGGTTCTGCTCCAGGAGGAGAAGTGACTCTGTGGTCCCTGAGAGGTGTGATGGGTTTTCTGTTTTCTCTAGGGAGCTGCAGCTCACCAGGACAGCGAGGGGCAGCAGCAGCGGCTGCGTGAGGCAGCAGAAGGGCTCCGCATGGCAACCAATGCTGCAGCCCAGAACGCCATCAAGAAGAAGCTTGTGCACAAGCTGGAGGTGAGATGCTGGGCAAGGATCAGCAAAGGGCAAGCAAGCAGAGTCAGTGAGCAAGGCCTGTCCAGGAACCCCCATACAACTCCTCTTTCCAGAGGGATAAAGTCCTTTTCAAGTACAGTGTCCATGCTGCGTCACAGAGAAATCTTCCTTCCCTTGTGTGCACTGTGTTGTTTTGGGGTACTGGGAATGCTTGGGTGCCACAGGAGTAGGCACAGGTGAAGTTGTTTGGGGGATCTGGGCCCTGATCATGGCAGGGGGGCTCAATACAGACTGCCAGTGTAAACCTGTGCCTCCCTGTGCTAGCACGCAGCCAAGCAGGCCGCCGCCTCGGCCACACAGACCATCGCCGCTGCTCAGCACGCCTCCTCCTCCAACAAGAACCCCGCTGCTCAGCAGCAGCTGGTGCAGAGCTGCAAGGTAAGGGCCTGGGCCTGATCCCAGCATCTCCTGTGCTCCCTCTCCCTGTCTCATCTCCCCTTAGCTATGCTGGTACTTCCTGCTCCGCCACAGTGGTCAGACTGGACCCTGGGGTTCTGACTTAGGTCCTGTAGGAGCTGGTCTTTCGATCACTGGTCCTGGGTTGAATCCATGTGTGATCCTCTCCAGTAACCCTGTTCTCTGGCAGGTGGTGGCAGAGCAGATCCCAATGCTGGTGCAAGGTGTGCGAGGAAGCCAGTCCCAGCCGGACAGCCCCAGTGCCCAGCTGGCTCTCATTGCTGCCAGCCAGAACTTCCTGCAGGTACCCGTGCTGCCCAGAGCCTCCCATGTCAGCTCTGGCATTACAGCCTTCCTACCGTGCCTGTCCCTTTTAAGACACGAGGAAATCTTCTGCACACAGGCAGCTGAGATGCTGCCTGTTTGTTCCCTTCTCACTGCTTTTTTTTCTGGCCCAACAGCCCGGTGGGAAGATGGTAGCTGCAGCCAAGGCCACTGTCCCCACCATAACGGACCAAGCCTCTGCTATGCAGCTCAGCCAGTGTGCCAAGAACTTGGCCGCAGCTCTGGCTGAGCTCCGCACAGCAGCCCAGAAGGTGAGAGGCTGAGCCTCATCCTGCAGTGAGACACCAGCTGTGCACAGTGGTGGGGAATGGTGGGGACAGCCTGGTGGCAGGTTCTAGTCTCTGCCACAACCAGCTGGGCTCAGTGGTCACCTTCTCACCTTCCCTTCTGCTCTGTCACAGGCTCAGGAGGCGTGTGGACCCCTGGAGATAGACTCTGCACTGGGTCTGGTGCAGAGCCTGGAGAGGGACTTGCAGGAAGCCAAGGCAGCTGCCCGTGATGGCAAGCTCAAGCCTCTTCCAGGAGAGACGGTGAGGGTGCAGGGAAGGGTGGCTCAGGAAAGGGTGGCTCAGGGTGGACTCTGAGGCAGTGGAGTTGCCAAAGGTGCAGCTCACCAGCATGTCTCAACTCGGCCCCCTGCAGATGGAGAAGTGTGCCCAGGACCTGGGGAACAGCACCAAAGCTGTCAGCTCTGCCATCGCTCACCTCTTGGGAGAGGTGGCCCAGGGCAATGAGAACTACACAGGTACTGGCCTCCACAACAGGGCTGAGGGAAGGGGCACTGACCTGACAGACATTGACCTCTCCATCCCCCCAGGAATTGCTGCCCGGGAAGTGGCCCAGGCCCTGCGCTCACTCAGCCAGGCTGCCCGTGGTGTGGCAGCCAACACCTCCGACCCGCAGGCACAGAGTGCCATGCTGGAGTGTGCCAGTGATGTCATGGACAAAGCCAACAACCTCATTGAGGAGGCCCGGAAAGCAGTGGCCAAGCCTGGTGACCCAGAGAGCCAGCAGCGCCTGGCCCAGGTGGGTACAGGGAGTACACCAGTGTGCCCCATCAGGCTGTGGGAAGGTTATGGGGCTGGCTGGGTGGTGGTGAGGTGAGGTGGTGACCTCTCTTTGCTTCCCTTCAGGTGGCCAAGGCAGTGTCACAGGCCCTGACCCGCTGTGTTAACTGCCTGCCAGGGCAGCGGGACGTGGATGCTGCCATCCGCATGGTGGGAGAGGCCAGCAAGAGGCTGCTCTCAGATTCGGTGAGCTGAGCTAGGGCAGGAGGGGAAGGGGAAAATCTGGCAATGCAGGCTGGTCCAACTGCATTGGGTCACTCTTGCATATCCCCAGGCATGTGCCAGACTTTCATCTGCCATCTCCACTCATTTCTGTGCCTCTCCTAAACTCTCTTCTTCCTTCCAGTTCCCTCCTAGCACCAAGAGCTTCCAGGAGGCACAGAGCCAGCTGAACCAGGCAGCAGCAGGGCTCAATCAGTCTGCCAATGAGCTGGTTCAGGCGTCGCGTGGCACCCCTCAAGACCTGGCCAAGTCCTCTGGCAAATTCGGACATGACTTCAATGAATTCCTGCAGGCAGCTGTGGAGATGGCCAGCCAGTCCCCGGTGAGAGGAAATGCTTGTTGGGGTATCCTAAATCAAGGCAGACATTTGGGATATCTGAGAAATTAGCTGACCAAAGGCAGAGTGGCAAGGCAGTGGTGGTTAGGGTGACTGTGGCCAATGCAGCCAGGGAGATGGGGAGTGGAGCTGTGCAAAACCACAGCAACAGGGAGAAGGTGGCTTAGGTTAGTTCGGCAAGAATTCATATTTCCTTGCTGTTGGCGGACAAGTTGGATGAAGGGAACTAGCTCAGCTTGAAAATCCCCAGAGAAGACCCAGGATGGATGTAGGCTTTAAAAGGTGCTGCAGAAAACTCATTTTGGCTTATTGCAGAATAAGGAGGACCAGGCACAGGTAGTGTCGAACTTGAAGAGCATTTCCATGTCCTCCAGCAAGCTGCTGCTGGCTGCAAAGGCTCTCTCTGCTGACCCTGCTGCTCCCAACCTCAAGAATCAGCTGGCAGCAGCAGCACGGTAAGAGGAGCTGCTGCCTTAGAGCAGCTGGCCATAGACAGTAGTGGGGCTGGGTGGTGGGGCATGCATTGATCTGTGGATCTTTCTCCCATGTCCCTGGCAGGGCTGTGACTGACAGCATTAACCAGCTGATCACCATGTGCACCCAGCAGGCCCCAGGCCAGAAGGAGTGTGACAATGCCCTGCGAGAGCTGGAGGTAAGAAGCCACATATTGACAAGGCACTGGAAGGGTTGAGATGTTGGGTATGGGGGAGCTGCACCCCACTGCAAAGAACAGGAGGGAATGAAGAAGAGATGCAAGTGGAGGATGCAGAACTTTCCTCTGGGTGTGACACCTGTGTCCCTGCAGACGGTGAAGGAATTGTTGGAGAACCCCACCCAGACTGTCAATGACATGTCCTACTTCAACTGCCTTGACAGTGTCATGGAGAACTCCAAGGTAAGCCCTGAATGGAGGTTTGAAGAAGAACAGGGAGGGCTTGGGAAGGATATGTGAACAAAGAGAAAGGTGATTCCTCCCCTACCAATCAAACACAGTGAACTCTGATCCTGGGAGCACTGTGGGAGTCAGAGGCCGTCTCCATAACCAGTGTGTGGTGTGTCCTGCAGGTGCTGGGAGAGTCCATGGCTGGCATCTCCCAGAATGCCAAGAACAGCAAACTGCCTGAGTTTGGTGACTCCATCAGTGCCGCCTCCAAAGCTCTCTGTGGGCTGACAGAGGCAGCTGCCCAGGTGAGACACACTCAGTCCCAGCCCTGAGCCTTACCCCAGGGGCATAGTTGTTGCATGCACCCCCACCCCTGCCTTTCCAAATCAGTGGGAAATGCTGCAGACTCCTCAGCAGCCCGTGCTCTCTGTCAGCCTCCCTGCAGTGTGCAGGCTCTCTCTCACCACATCTCCCATGTTCCTAGGCTGCCTACCTTGTGGGGGTCTCAGACCCCAACAGCCAGCCAGGACAGCAGGGCTTGGTGGATCCCACTCAGTTTGCTAGAGCTAACCAAGCCATCCAGATGGCCTGCCAGAACCTGGTGGACCCTGCCTGTACTCAGTCCCAGGTGAGTGTGGGGTGGCGTTCCATTATAGGCATTTGATTGCATCAAAAGGAGTATGAAGCTAGTTGGAAGTGCCACATCCCAAGAGTTGGCCAAGATGATGACTAGTGTCTCATCAGGCCCCATCAGCTGCACTGGGAGCCAGCTGTCAGCTTTGGTGCAGTGGTGACAGTCCAGACAGGGCATGCAGGATCTTGGTGATCCTTCTTGGGTCCCAAAAGGGATACCTGTGGTCACTGGTGCCCTACACAGGGTGGGTGAGAAGGGAGAGCTGTAGGAATAACGCGTGAATCCTGCCTTAACTCCGCTTTCCCCTGCAGGTGCTGTCAGCAGCCACCATCGTAGCAAAGCACACCTCAGCCCTGTGCAACACGTGCCGTCTGGCGTCCTCCCGCACTGCCAATCCTGTGGCCAAGCGCCAGTTTGTCCAGTCGGCCAAGGAGGTGGCCAACAGCACTGCCAACCTGGTGAAGACCATCAAGGTGTGGAGTCCCTTCTGAGGCAGTGCACTGGTGATGGGTTTTGGGGTGCAGTGGGGGTTGGATAACTGCTCTGGTCTCTCCACACCAGGCCCTGGATGGCGAGTTCAACAAAGAGAACCGGGAGCGGTGCCGTGCTGCCACCGCCCCTCTCATAGAGGCTGTGGATAACCTGACAGCCTTCGCTTCCAACCCAGAGTTCGCCACCGTTCCTGCTCAGATCAGCCCAGAGGTGGGATGCTGCTCGGACAGGGAGGATGGAGCCTGGCTGTGACAGGCTCTGCTCGGGTGGAGAGAAGCTGTGTCTTCCCCTGAGCCTGGGGAGCCTGCGCTGAGGGGGTGTGATGGGGAGATGGCAGCAAGCCTTGGGCTTCAAGGGGCTGCTCCAGGGTAAAGGTCATGGGAGAGGGGGCAACTTCCCATGCACTCTCCCTTGCCTCACCTGTTGTCTCCCTGTGCAGGGGCGCAGAGCCATGGAGCCCATTGTCATTTCAGCCAAGACCATGCTGGAGAGCTCTGCTGGCCTCATCCAGACTGCCCGCTCTCTGGCTGTCAACCCCAAGGACCCACCACAGTGGTCAGTGCTCGCTGGCCACTCGCGCACAGTCTCAGACTCCATCAAGAAGCTGATCACCAACATGAGGTGAGCAGAGTCCTTCTCTGGCTGTAGCCGTGGCTCTGTCCCTGCTGGCACATACCCCTGCCCTGAGCAAGCATTCCTGGGGATGTTTTGGCTCATCATCTCCTTGAAGACAGCTGGTGCAGGCAGGCAAGGGACAGGATGGAAGACGCTGTCCCTTTTGTCCTTCCTGGAAGCTGCTTCTCCAGTTCTCACAAGGGTTGATGGGAACACACATTGATGTGCCCAGGCTCTATCACACTGGGTTGCCCCAAAGCCTGGGAGAGGGGTCTTGCCCCTCACCAGCACCAGCCAAGGCTGGGGGTGAAGGGATGGTGTAGCAGCTGCCAGTGCTTGGCTGATTCATCTGTCACTCAGGGACAAAGCTCCAGGACAGCGGGAGTGCGATGAGGCTATTGAGGTCCTGAACAGATGCCTGCGGGAGGTGGACCAGGCATCCCTTGCTGCCATCAGCCAGCAGCTGGCCCCCCGACAAGATATCTCCCAGGAGGTGGGTCAGGGACATGCTGTGGGCAAGCCTAAGGGACTGGGCATCCTCCCACAGACTCTTAGCAGCATGAAGGGACCTCAGCCCTGCTGCAGCCTCATGCAACACCCTCTCTTTGCACAGGCATTGCACAATCAGATGATCACAGCTGTCCAAGAGATCAGCAACCTGATCGAGCCTGTGGCTGCTGCGGCACGGGCCGAGGCCTCACAGCTGGGGCACAAGGTAATGGGAGTATGGCACTTGATGCCTGGGAAGGAGAGGTACAATGCAGCTGGGGCTGGAAGCTGCTGGTGCTGACACTGCTCTTCCCTAGGTGTCCCAGATGGCTCAGTATTTTGAGCCACTCATTATGGCAGCTGTTGGCGCTGCCTCCAAAACACCCAACCACCAGCAGCAGATGAACCTCCTGGACCAGACCAAAACACTGGCTGAATCTGCCTTGCAGATGCTGTACACAGCCAAGGAGGCTGGTGGGAACCCCAAGGTGAGCAGGAGGGGCACGTGTCAGTGCTGTGCCCTCCTTTGCATGTGGGTGCTGCATGGTGCACACACGTGAGCCAGACATGGAAAACCCAGAGTCAGTGTGCAGCATCCCTGTTGGGAGGGGAGCCACCACCTGTCTTCCCTCACTCTGGCTTCTCCTTGCAGCAAGCTGCCCACACTCAGGAGGCTCTGGAAGAGGCTGTGCAAATGATGAAGGAAGCAGTGGAGGACCTGACCACCACCCTGAATGAGGCAGCCAGTGCTGCAGGTGTCGTGGGGGGCATGGTGGACTCCATCACCCAAGCCATCAACCAGGTGAGGGGAGCAAGGAGAGGACCTGGACAGAGCTGGATGTGGGAGAGAGGGAGAGTCAGGGTCAAACCCTACAAGCTAAAGACCTTGTGGGTCAGAGCTGGATCCAGAATCTCCTGGTGTTCTCTTTCAGCTGGACGAAGGACCCATGGGTGAACCAGAAGGTACCTTTGTGGATTACCAGACCACAATGGTGAAGACAGCCAAGGCTATTGCAGTGACTGTGCAGGAAATGGTGGGTGCAAGCAAGCCTGTCACTCTAGAATGCACTGCCTGCCACTGAGTCAGGCTACTGCCCTCCTTGCCCTGTCCAACTCCTGCTCTTCTTCCATCAACAGGTCACCAAATCCACCACCAACCCAGATGAGCTGGGCATACTGGCCAACCAACTCACCCATGGCCATGGGCAGCTGGCACAAGAGGCCAAGCCAGCTGCCCTCACTGCCGAGAATGAGGAGGTGCGAGCCCAGGGGAGGTGCTGGAGTGTGATGTGGGGCAGAGCAGGGGCTGTTGGGGCGTGAGAACAGAGAACAGGGACATTTGAACCTCCCATTGGAGCTGGGGACAGGCAGCTTTCACACCTCCCCTGAAACATGACATAGAAACAAGGAGCAAAGCTGCGTTTCCTTTTTCCTTCCCCTGAGTGGGAGGATTGGGAAAGAGGAGCTGGGTGGCGGGTGTTTCCCAGCGGGTGTCACAGATGCAGGGCCTAGTTCCCTGCTGACTCTGTCACACACACATTCTTCTGCAGATCGGCTCCCACATCAAGCACCGGGTGCAGGAGCTGGGTCATGGCTGTGCTGCCCTGGTCACCAAGGCTGGAGCCCTGCAGTGCAGCCCCAGCGATGCCTACACCAAGAAGGAGCTGATAGAAAGTGCACGCAAGGTTTCTGAGAAGGTAGGTGGTCAAGATGTCAATGGTGAGGTGGGAGGGATACTGGATTCAGCCATGTGCCCCTGGAGCCACCACTCCAAGGGTGGTTTCCTGGTCCTGTTGGAATCTGTTGGCTTTCTTGACCACACTCCCCCTGCCCAGCTGATGGGGTGGAGGATGGATTCCCCTCTGCAGACACTGTAACAGCAGCTGGTGGGTGAGTGTGATGCCCAGGTGCTGCAGCCTGGGAAAACTGATCTACACACTGGTGACAGGCCAGGGCTCTCCAGATCAGTTCTTGCAGAGTTGGGCAAAGCATCTGCAAGCAATGCTTGCAGCTCACACTCAGTGATCAGTCTCCCCTTCACCTTTTGCTGGCATCCTGTCCATCAAGCCAATCTAAAGAGCACACTTCTGACAGACAGATGAAAAAATGTGGCTTAAAAAGTCCAGTTGATATGGGTAGAGAGCAGTGCTTGTCAGCAAAAACACAACAATAAACACTTGTCAGCCTGGCATCTGCAACTCTTACTAATTTGAAAACTAGCTGAGTCCAGCATCTCTTAGACCACCAAACATGATAGTTGCAAGGTAAAAATAAATAACTCTAAGCTAAGAAGGGGTGTGCAGACCAAAATATTCCCAGTTCCTCTCCTTGGTATGAAGCAGCGCCACCCTTGGGGGTGTTGGAGGTGTGTGCAGTGAGGGTTCCCTGAACCTGCTGTACTCCCCCAGTCACTTTACTCGTACCCCACAGGTGTCTCATGTGCTGGCAGCTCTTCAGGCAGGGAACCGTGGGACACAAGCCTGCATCACAGCAGCCAGCGCTGTCTCCGGCATCATTGCTGACCTTGACACCACCATCATGTTTGCTACAGCAGGAACTCTCAACCGGGAGAACTCTGAGACCTTTGCTGACCACAGGTACCCAGGCACCCTGTCCAGCCTCTGCTCAGCCAGAGACAGGGGTGTCAAGCTGTGTCCCATGTTTTTTCTGAGCTGTGGACCAGTCCCAAGCAGAGCTTCAAGCTCAAGTTGTGCTGGCTCTATTTCTCAAAACTCCAGCTTGTACATGGGAAAAGCAGGATCCACAGTCTCTCTGTACCCCAAGGACCATGTGTGCAGTAGAGAGCTGTGTCATGCCTGACACACATTTTCTCTCCAGGGAGGGCATCTTGAAGACAGCCAAGGCACTGGTGGAGGACACCAAGGTGTTGGTGCAGAATGCCACAGCCAGCCAGGAGAAGCTAGCCCAGGCAGCCCAGTCCTCTGTGTCCACCATCACCCGCCTGGCGGAGGTGGTGAAGCTGGGTGCTGCCAGCCTGGGATCTGAAGACCCCGAAACCCAGGTGTGGTTGGGTGTGTGGGCTGAGTGGAGACTGCTGGTAGCTTGCTTGGAGGGGTTGAGGGATGCAGACGTCATGTGGTGCTTAGGCTGGATCCCAGGAGTTGGGGAGAGAGGGGGCTGGGCTTTGGCTGGTGCTAGCTGAGCTGGACTCCCTGTGTGGCCTCTGGTGCCCAAATTTTCCCTGCTGAGCCACACCAAGTGTGACTTTAGTTCAGCCATTCCCCTGATCTTGCTCTCCCCAGGTGGTCCTAATCAATGCTGTGAAGGATGTGGCCAAGGCACTTGGAGACTTGATTGGTGCCACCAAAGCAGCTGCTGGCAAAGCTGGAGATGATCCTGCTGTCTACCAGCTGAAGAACTCTGCCAAGGTCTGTGCTGATTGTGATGGGAAGAAGGAGGGGAGGCAGTGGGGTTGGAGAAAGAGAAGTTTTCTTCTGCCTGTTTGGGCACAGGAACACAACTCGGGTGCAGTTCAGGACAGAAGGGTAGGAAGGGACACATAAAAGGTGGAGCACAGCTTGCAGAGGAGCAGTTGAGGCAGTTTGAGTGGAGTATGGGGATGGGGCAGTTTGGAACCAGTCCAGAGGGGAAGGACAGGTGCTGGCAACAGGCCAGAGCTTGTGTGGGAATTCACCTGGCTCTCTCTCTCCTCCCATAGGTGATGGTGACAAATGTCACTTCCTTGCTGAAGACAGTGAAGGCTGTCGAGGACGAGGCCACGAAGGGGACACGGGCACTGGAGGCCACCATCGAGCACATTCGCCAGGAGCTGGCGGTGCGTACGGCCGCGGGGCTGT
>NW_005054480.1:1233421-1241081 GCF_000277835.1 Geospiza fortis | reverse complement strand
TGTCATTGCCACGGCCAACCTGAGCCGCCGGGCCATTGCAGACATGCTGCGCTCCTGCAAGGTGGGGCGGGCAGTGGGGGTGGATCTGTAGCACGGATTTGTGGGTGGAGGGGGATGGTGCTGGATGTGAATAGGGGTTTCCCTGTGCCCTGCAGGAAGCAGCCTACCACCCGGAGGTGAGCGGGGACGTGCGGCAACGGGCGCTGCGCTTCGGCAAGGAGTGTGCTGATGGCTACCTGGAGCTGCTGGAGCATGTGCTGGTGGTGAGTGTCCCCACTCCGGTTCCCAGGGTGGGCAGAGGCTGACTGTGGATTGCCTGGGTGTTCCCCAGATCCCCAAGGTCCTCTAGGCTCTTCACCTCTTCCCACTGAGCCCTTTGCACAGCCCACGTTGCTGCCTGTGCTGGCACAGCGTGTGTCCATGCCCCTGCCATGGAAGCAGATGTCAGAGAGCTCAACAGGCTCTAAGAAAGGTATTTTGCTAAGAACAGATGGAGATTAACTGACTGCAAACAGATGGAGGCTGGAAATCAATAACATGGTAGCATAATCTTGTAAAAATACAGCTTCCAGTAAAAGTGATAGGAATAATGGACCTCAGGCAGTGGGAAAACAGTGTCATGCCGACAGCACTATGTGTGGGAGATGAACAGTGCCTCCCATAGCAAAGATAATGACTGGAAGCGCCCACTGCACCCTTTTGATCCAGTCTCCCTCTGCCTGAGTCCTCCCAAGGACTTCAGCTGCAACATTAGTTTACAAGAAGTAAATTAAGCCTCTAGCATGGTAGGAAAGATCCAGTGAAGTCCTTCCAACAGCTTGCATTCTTGGCAAGACCACAGAAGTGGAGTCAGGGCACTGGGGGGATGTGCACACTCAACCCATGGTGCTGTGAGATCTCTCAAACAAGACAAAGACTGACAGTGATTCAGCTCTGTCAAGGTTGCACTAAGCTGGTTAGTGAGAGTCTGCTGTCTGGGATCACCAGCTACAAAGTGGTGGAGCCTAAACTGTGGTTTCCTGCAGGGAAAGCCCCCTTAGGCAGAGGGTAACCAGCACTGGCAGCAGTAGGGGGAAGTGGGCAGGAATCAATGGCTAGAAATCGAAGCTGCGTAGAGGAGAAGTCAAAGAGTGGTTTTATTCAAGGGAGGCAACCACTGGGGTACAGTTCCAAGGGGAGCAGTGGGTTTTCCATCCTCTGCATCTAGATCAAATGTCTGCCTGGAAGATGCTTCAGGCACACATGAATCATGGCAGCCAAGGCTGAAGTGCTGAGTAGAAATTCTCTGGCTGACCTGTTGTTAACAGATGATTAGGCTAATGACTTAGTGTGGCGGTGCCCGAGGTCAGCCTACTTGCAGGAACACGCCATTCCCCTGTATTTTGGGTGTTACCATCCTGCTGCTGTGCAATGTTTTGACTATCATACATTGGAACATCCTTAAAAATGTTCACTGGAGGTGCCTCTTAGTAAGCTCGTAGCCTCCAGGGTGCCTTCAGCTCCAGACCGAGATCATTTAGCAGTTTTAAACATGTTGTCAGACCAGACAGCACGCTTAATAATAAGGCATTTAGACTAGATGTGCCCATGAGGGCAAACCAGACATCACTGTGTGCCATCACTCTGAGCCTCATGCTGCTCTGGTCTCTCTGCCGGGATGGCCCAACACAAGGGCAGGAAAAAGCCACGACTCAGTCTCCAGAGCACTGTGGTCTGTGAAGGCAGGAGTGAAGCTCACGGGTCCTGTTTATCAAAGGACAGCAGGTTCCTGGGAAACCACAAGCAGGAAGGATCTAGGGGAATGGGAAGGGAGATGGCAGATGGCAGATGGGGTGCTGCCTCATTCCCCAGCAGCAGCAAGGTCATTGCTGTACACTTTGTCCCCAAGCGAACCAGTGTCTTCTGCAGAGCATGAACAAGTATGGTTAGGGTTCAAGAATAAGGGTTATTTGTCTCAGGCTGGAAAACATGGCTCCCGGCAGAGGAGTGGGAAAGCCTGCATATTTCACTGGGGAGGGGTAGGAATTTGAACCTCCATGGGGACTTGGTATTTGGTAACAATAGGTCTCTCCCTCCAAAAGCAGAGAGATTCCGTGGCTCAAAACTGCAGTGAAGCAATGCAGGGTGGGGAGAACTAAGGTGCAAAGGGTGTGAGGAGGAGAGTGGATCCATGGCTACTCTGAGTGTAGGTGGCTCCTCTGGCTGTGGGAGCCTCATCCAGGTGCCCTGTCTTGCCTGGCCCTGCAAGGCTGAAGTAAGAGCTAATACTGGCAGCACAGCTCCCTAGAATCTCTGATCCTTTGTTCCCACTGCTCCTCTTGGCTGCTCTTCAACCCTCACCAAAAAGCACCCACCTTCCCCTACCCTCCCCTATCTCCCCTCCTTCTTGCTGGGGTGTTCACTGCTTTCTTTTCTCTCTTCTCCCTCCTCTCTGTCAGCCGGTGAGTAAGGCAACACTGGGGTGCCTGCTGGTCTCTAACCTCAGCATGAGCCTTGCTCATGGTGTGTCTGTGTGCCCAGCCCAGTGCTGGGGTGGGACTTGCGTGTGTCCACAGGGACCCTGGGGTCCTTGTGTTTGTGTTTGTGTACTCACCCCTGCTCTAGCTGATGGGCAGCTGCTGCCTGTCTGGTGCAAGTTGGGCCAGCAGTGAGCTCTGCTTGTGCATACAGACCCTGTGTGCGTGCACATGTGTGCTGTGGTGTGTGCATGTGTCCCTCCAACCCAGGGGAGGAACCCTTAGGGCACTGTCTGCCACCTCATCCTGATGGGCCAGCCCTCCTTGGCTGGGATGTCACTCCAGGGTATGCCCCTTGGCCCACCTTATGTTTGCAAACAAACCTCCAAAATGGGGACAGCAAAGGAGATATGGAGCTTGACATTATTTGAAAGGGAGAAATCTTGGTATGGGTAGCTGCTCAGTGCAGAAAGGCTTGTGCTGAGGGTCTTGTGTATGTAAGATGTCCCAGAAGCTGTGGATGCAGGAGGGCCCTGGGGAAGCTCATCCTATCCTGGGGCACAAAGAGAATAGCCAGACTCACCTGAGAAAGTATCTCAGACAGTGCCTGACGTGTACACATGTGGGAGGGGGCTGGGGGATCCCACCCTACTTCCCTGGGGAGCGCACCCCAAACAGACCCATGAAGTTTCCCTTTTTCCAGTTGCTTACATCTGCTCCTTCCCCCCAGATCCTGCAGAAGCCGACCCACGAGCTGAAGCAGCAGCTGGCAGGCTTCTCCAAGCGCGTGGCCAGCTCTGTCACTGAGCTCATCCAGGCAGCCGAGGCCATGAAAGGTAAGGAAAGGTCCTGCTCAGAGGGGCATAAACAAGGGCTGGGATTAGGGTGGAGGGCTCAGCAGCTGCTGGAGGAGGCAAGGAAACTCAGAAATTAGACTGCATGCAGGTGTAACCTGCCTGGCTTCCCGGTGTTCATAGGGACGGAGTGGGTTGACCCAGAAGACCCCACTGTCATCGCTGAGAATGAGCTGCTGGGGGCAGCAGCTGCCATTGAGGCTGCAGCCAAGAAGCTGGAGCAGCTGAAACCGAGAGCCAAGCCCAAGGTAGCAGTGCTGAGCCTTGTCTGATCTTCGTGCTCAGCTTGGGGTGGGCTGGGGCTCCCCTGTCTGTGCTTTAGGTTTGAAGGCCCATCTGACAGCTGGTCCCTCTTCCTGTACTCCTGCTACCTCCCACATCCCCAGCTGAACTTTCCTTGGGTAGCCCATTTCCCACTGCACCCCATAGCCCTTAATCCAGCTTTATATGTTTGCCCTCAGCCCCCTGCAGCCATCCTCCTGTTCTGCTCCATCTGTCCCAGCACTCCTGCTTGGGACTCACACTCTGCTTTTGCCCACAGCAAGCAGACGAGAGCCTGAACTTTGAGGAGCAGATCCTGGAAGCTGCCAAATCCATTGCTGCAGCCACGAGTGCCCTGGTGAAGGCAGCTTCAGCAGCCCAGCGGGAATTAGTGGCCCAAGGAAAAGTAAGGCCATAAGAGGGGAAGAAGAAAATGTAGTGAAGGGTTCTCCCTTCTTCTGGGGCTGCTTGTAACCCTCATGCCTGTGACAAGAGGTGTGCAGGATGGTGACCCTTACTCCTTCCCTCCTTCTTCATAGGTGGGTGCCATCCCAGCCAATGCAGTGGATGATGGACAGTGGTCCCAGGGTCTCATTTCAGCTGTAAGTATCAAGGTCATGCTGAGGGGTTGAGGGGGAAACTTTCCTCTTGACTCCTGCTGTAAACACAAGGATGCTTTGCCCTTTTGCTTGTCCTCAGTGGAAGAAGCAGCCATGCCTCTTCCTTCCTCTCCCACATGCTGTGGAAGCTGGTTCTTACCATCCCATGCCCCTACCACCTCCCTGGAGCCAATCAGAGCTCCTGTACCTCCCCTGACAGCCTCTCTTGCCACAGGCACGCATGGTGGCTGCTGCCACCAACAACCTGTGTGAAGCCGCCAACGCCGCGGTGCAGGGCCATGCCAGTGAGGAGAAGCTCATCTCCTCTGCCAAGCAGGTGGCTGCTTCCACAGCCCAGCTCCTGGTGGCCTGCAAGGTGAAGGCTGACCATGACTCAGAGGCCATGAAGCGGCTCCAGGTGAGTCCTAGGCTGCCTTTTCAGCCCCGGCTGTTTGAAGGGTGGCTGGGAGTGGCATGACGGCATGTGGATGCTTTCCGGGGCTCATGCTCCCTGCCTGTATGCCATCAGTGGGAAGTTCATTGGAACACAGGCTCCAGGTTGCTTGGATTTCACTGCTAGCTGTGTGCCAGGCATGTGAGTGATGCTGGGCTGCTCAGCCTGGCAGCATTCAGAAACAACAACCTGGCACAGGAATACCTGAAATGGGTGCGCTTCCTCACTGGTATTCAAGAGGTTAATGTGTGGAAGGCATGTTCTGTAGCACCGTTAAACCTCAGAGGCCATGGCACATAAGAGGTTAATGCCTGTGTGTTGGGGAGTTAACATGGGGTCTCAGCACTGGGGCCAAGGGCTGGGGAGAGGCAGCAGGGCTGCCTCCCAGTCCCTGCCCTGCTGCTCAGAGAGGAGCCAGAGCCTGCCTGGGAGCAGAAACGCCTGAAATGGTCATGAGCGGGTGACAAGGCAGCGAGCCATGTAAAGGAATCCCTGCCAGCAGCTCCCAGCACTCCTGGCTGCTGGTCCTGCCTGCTGCCCAGCCTGGGGCAGGAGTTCCTTCACACCCCTGGACAGCAATCATACTCTGGGGCTGTGACTCACACTGATGCTCTTCTCCTGCCTGCTGCAGGCCGCTGGAAATGCCGTGAAGAGGGCATCAGACAATCTGGTGAAGGCAGCGCAGAAGGCAGCTGCTTTCCAGGACCATGATGAAACGGTGGTGGTGAAGGAGAAGATGGTGGGAGGAATTGCACAGGTGAGGAGTGAGGGCAGGAGCAGCTCTAGGTGCCCCCACAACCTGTGTGTGCCAGTCTCAGAAGCATGTCCTACCACCCACCAGCACAGGTCATGTCTTGAGAGAACCTCACAAAAATGCTGTGATTTCACCCATCCCACTGTATCATTGCAACGGGCCCCTGGCCGGGTAATAATTGGCATAGACTCCATGTATTAAAGAAGGCTGATTAATATATCTTTATTAAGAAACCCATACTTTTATACCTTAGTTTGCTACAGGTGTACTTGATTGGTCCTTTAGTCCAAACACCATCACCACTGGTTAATTAAGAAACCACCCTTTGGTAAACAATCTCCATAAGACATTCCACATGTTCACAATACAAGGTACAGCAAGTTAGGAATTGTTTATCATTCTTTTCTCTGATTTTCTCACGGACTTTTCCCATAACAATGCCTGGAGAGGTGTTTTGCTCTGTGGCCAGAGAGCTGCTGCCACACCACTGAGCACCAGTTAAACAATGAGGCCTCACCTTATCCTGCCACAAGTAGCAGTGGGTGATGGTGCATGCACTCTCAGGAGTGTAAAGCCCTGGCTTCTCCTTAGTGCAGAGCCCACAGTATCCTTTGTGACACAAGGAAAAAGCAGAGCAGTGGGTAGAGGGCAAGATCTGCCTAGTGTGGGATATCACAGTGCTGGCTCCCTGCAGCTGAGACTCTTTACACAGCACATGGGGCAGAGCTCAGAAGCTGTGCTGTTCTGCTTTATGTCCAGAGTACCATGCTCCCACCCCAGGGACAAACAGTCCTCATGCCCAGTGAGGCAGTGCCTGTGATGGGAGGGCAGCAGCAGCCAGAGAAAGCAGCTGTGGCATTGGCACAGCTGTGGCAGAGGCTCTGGCCATCCCTGTGGGAGGCAGTTGTGACCTTGGGGCTCTCTCCTGGCAGATTATCGCCGCCCAGGAGGAGATGCTGCGCAAGGAGCGGGAGCTGGAGGAGGCACGGAAGAAGCTGGCAATGATCCGGCAGCAGCAGTACAAGTTCCTGCCCTCGGAGCTAAGGGACGAGGAGCAGAACTGAGCCGCACGCCCTCCGCTCACCGCACAGACTGCCGCCTGCCCACCTGCCTGCTCCTATTTAAGACAACCTGCCACAAGCGAAGGGCTGTCTGGGCTAGACCAGAGCTCTGCCCGCACCCAGAGCAACGGGACTAACTCAGCTGCCCCTCCAAGCCGGTGCCGCACGGGGCTGCACTGGCTCAGGGCTCACCCGCCAGCCCCGGGGTGCGGGCCCACAGAGCTCTCCACTGCAAGGGGATATTTACTTGTGCCTTCTTCCTTCCCTCTCATGCCCCTTTTTTTCTCTCCTCCACGCGGGATGGGGACAGGTGGGTGGCTTGCCCTCTCCTGTGCCATGGCATGCAGGGAGCAGCCACCCCTCGCTGAGCTATCGCGTGGAGCTGCCTTTCACCTCCAATGCCTTATTGCTGGCTGAATCTTCCTCTGCAGCTACCCTGGAAGACCCTGAGTCCCCCTCATGAGTATGAGTATTTTTTTCAGCCCAGACCCCTCTGGGGCAGCAGGCAGCAGGGCTGGAAGCCACAGTGCCTCCACTCAGGATGGGGGATGATGTGATGAATTCACCCCCAGAGCTGTTTTTTGCCTTCCTGCAGGGCTTCCCCCCAGCTGCAGCCCCAGCCAGCTCTGCCTTCCTTCTTCTTCCCAAGTGCCTGCATTGTTTTCCAAGGTTTGCAGTATTTTTGTAACTTTTCCATTTCTCTAGTATTGAGCCTGCAGCTTCCAAAGTTCATTTATTTCCCTGCCTGCCCATGCCCTGCACACTAACACCCAGCTCTTGCTGGGGTCCCGTAGCCCAGCATCCCACCCCTCCTTGGCTCCAGGACCCCTTCCTTCCCCTTTGCACTCGCTGAGGCTTCTCTCACCATTTTGATACTTTTAAGCATCCCATATTAAAGATTGAAGGAAACCAGCTCCCTCCCACCCCGGGATGGGGTGGGGGATGCCAGTGTCTCCTCAGAAAGACGCATTCATCAATAAAATCTGGTTTTCCTGCTTTCTTGCCAACTGGGTATCAATGGGCCTCTCCAGGAGAAGGGGAGGGCAGGGGGGCCTGGGCGCCTTCCCTCCCAGCAAAGGGAGGGGGGGAGTGTACCACGGGTGCTTATACAGCATGGAAAATATTTGAGGCACGTCCAGCCCCAGGCACCCGGCAGGCCGGACCCCCGCTGCCAGCCATGTGCTGGCCTCGCAGGTGCTGCCGGGGGGCCACCGCTGCACG
>NW_005054480.1:1226648-1233083 GCF_000277835.1 Geospiza fortis | reverse complement strand
GGGCAGGCAGAGGTGATGTGGGGTGCAACAGGGGCACGGGCAGGTTGGCACATGTCCTTTGCCTCTGGGGCTGTTCTGATACTGTGAGCTACAAACATCAGTGGCAAGGACAGCATCCTGCACTATTCCCAACAGCAACCCCCATCCCCCTGTGGTCATGTCCCTGGGGGTGTGGAGGGGCTCTTTCTCCTAAGACACTTACCCCTGGCCAGGCTCCAGGGTGGATTTGTGGCTCTCACAGGCATCCCAGTCCTCCCAGCTGTCCCCTGACAATCTGCGCTGGCCTGACCCAGGCTCTCACCCAGGTACCAGCTTGGACATGGGGCCCTTTGGAGTGTCCAGCAAGGACAGCGAGCAGGCACGGCATGGCAGCAGCTCTGGCCTCATCCTGGCATCCTGGGGACAAGGGAGCTCCAGCACCCCCTGCACAGGGCTGTAAGCACATCCACTGCTGTGTCCTCCAGCTTGAGTACAAGCAAGAGGTGGTGGCATAAATACCATGGGAGGGACACAGGGGTGTGATTAACCACTGCCCCTCAGTCTCACACACTGATCAAAGGGTTATTTTGGCAGGCAGGTTCAGGAAAGCACATACAGAAGTTTGGAGCTGGGATGACCAAATCTTAAGGTGCCAGGCCACCACAGGGATCCAAATTCAGCTAAGCTGGAGGTTAGTGGGCAAACCACGTCCCAGCTTCTTGGGGAGCTCAGGGATGGGGCAATGGGGGACTGCACCTGGAAAGGTCCCATTAGTCATCAGGACAAGATTTTCTTTGGAAGTAAGGTCTGACCCTAGTGTGAAATATGGAGGGGACTGCCATCCTTGGAGACCTTAGCCCATACAAGGCTAGGCATGGGGCAGCAAAGGGAGGGATGTGCACCCACGCCCCTCTGCACCCTCTTCTCTCACAGGTTACCACAGAGGTCAGGCTTAAGGGCAGAATCATGGACCTTGGCTCCCGGATGATTCCAGCAGTGTCCATCAGACATGGCTATGATGCCTGGAGCAAAGAGAGCAGAGAGAGAGAGACCAGCATCCTTTGTGGGCACATCTGAGGGCTGGCCTGGTTCCAGGGCAGTTTCCTTGCTGCTTGCACCATGCCCATTATTATATTTGCCCCATGCACTGAGCACATGAAGATGTTCAAGGCCATGAAGCTGCTTCAGGCTGAAACATCTCGCAGAAAAACAATTATTCTCTCCCAGGAATCATGGGAGATGAATCTTCCCCCTCCCGTCAGAAGCCGCACGCTGGCAGTTACAGACTCTCCTAGTCCAAATATGTGCCTAATTTATCAGTACTAATAGCTTCTCTCCAGAGTCCAGCAGTGGCTCTTCTGCTTTCCCCATGGAGCCAGCAGCCTGCTGGTCCTTGACTGCTCCCACCCCTCCTATGCCCTCCACCATCTGGGCCTGAGGGCTCCTAAAAGGCACTTTCTCCAGCTGTCAAAAACTTTTCGTTCCTCTCTTCTTGGAGCACTGGTGCCCAGAAGTTGCATCAAGCAAGGGTTGGCTGCAGCCCAGGGGCAATGGGCTGGGGGAGCCTGCGCACCCCTCCTGTCCCCATCCCATCCCAGCCTTCCACACGTGCCACACGGCTCCCATGGTCCCTCCACCAGCTCCTTCCAGCCCCCCCAGCCCACAGCCCACCCTGCAGCTGGGAATGTGCCAGAAGCATTTACGATCGTTATTAAAGTACAGGTTATTTTTGGAGGAGCTGGGATTTGAAGGGTTTGCATTTTTTTGCCTGTGGAATACAGTTTATTTAGAGCAGAAAGACGAAGAGGGGCAGTGAGCTGCCTGTATGCCCTGTGTCACTCTAAAATGCCACTCTAGGGGCTGTGCATGTGCCAAGCATCCTTGTGGGTGCCAGGGACAATGGCACCAAGGTGCAAGACAGAAGGACGGTGGGTGCCAAGGTTTGCACAGAGCTCCGGCCCTCCTGCCCCACCAGCAGCTGGATGGGGAAGTCAGGGGCTCTGCTCACTTCTCCCCTGGGAGATTTTCCCCATGTGGGCAGTGACAGCCAAACGTGTCCCTCGGTGCAATCACAGCCTGAGTGTGTCCCCTACAATCCAATGCCAGCCCACTGGTGTTCCCAAGTTCCACCCTGGAGGTGCCCCCCAGCCAGTGCCAGCAAGCAGGGTCCCTCAGGCCCCAGGGTGCTGTGACAGGGTGTGTGGGGTACCTAGGGCACTAGCACAAGGACAGCTCTAACTGGGGCCAGTGCCACCGGGGTACCCCTACTCAGTGCCCCAGGATGTCCCCTGCCCGGTGCCACTGGGGTACCCCAGCCCAGTGCCACGGTGTCCCTCATCCAGTATCACGGGGTACCACCGCAGCGTTGCCCCGGGGTGTCCATCACCCTGTGCCACCAGGCTGCCCACAGCACACTATCCCGGGGTGTCCCTTGCCCAGTGCCACCAGACTGTCCCCAGCGCCGTGACCCGGGGTGTCCCTCGCCCTGTTCCCCGGTGGGTGCCGGGTGCCCGCCCGGCACGGCCCCTCCCCAGCTTTTAGGCAGCTCGGCGGGGCGGGGAACTCAGTGCCGGTGCTCCCTCCGCTCCCGGTGCTCCCGCCGCTCCCGGTGCTCCGCGTCCCTCTGCCGTCCCGCGCCTCGTCGCCGACACCCCGCCACCATGGAGGCCATCAAGAAGAAGATGCAGATGCTGAAATTGGACAAGGAGAATGCCATCGACCGCGCCGAGCAAGCGGAGGCTGATAAGAAGCAGGCAGAGGATCGCTGCAAGCAGGTGGGTCTCCCAAGGGCTTCCCCGGCACTACCTGGGTACCCTCCACTCTAGGGGTGTCCAGCCCCAAGACCCTGTTCTTCTGGGAATCCAGCATGGGGACCCTCCACCCTAGGGTTGTCCAGTTCTGGAAACCCTGTCCCGCTGGGTGCCCAGCCCTGGGGATGCCATCCCACTGATTGTCCAGCCTGGGGACACTGCAGTCACACTCTAGGATCACACAATCCCCACACTGAGCTCCCCACACTGGTTCCCCAGCCTGGAGTCCCCTGTCCTAAGCATGTCCTGGCCCAAGGACCTTGCCCCACTGGGTGTCCTGCTTGTGGATGCCAGCTCTAGGGATTGACAGCCCTTAAGACCTTCCCTCTCTGCAACCATGTCCCCAAGGACATCACCCCATGCAGATCCAGGAACCCCATGTTCCCCAGGAACCAGCACTTTCCCTTGACCCCTTACACTGGTCCCCCCAAACTGGACGCCCCAGTTCCACCTCCCTATCCCTGTGCCAGGGAGAGCCCTGGGGACTGCATACTCCCACTGCAACCACAGAGATGGGAACAGAGACTGGTGTCCCCCAGAGCTGTGTCCCCAAGACAGGAGTTCTCCAGTCCCCTATACAGGGAAGGAGACCACCACCCCCTTACCTCCACCATGCTCAGGGATGATGGGGGTCCAGGAGGCTGCTGTACACCAAGAGCCCCCCAAGGACCCGTAGACCCAAAGCTGTCAGAGGACACGTCCATGTCCATGTTTTCCTGCCGTGCCCCACACAGGCTGGGTGTCCCCAGGAGGAGAATGGGAGGACAGATCCCCTTCCAGCCTTGCAGACACTGCCATTGCCCTGAACCCCACCCTTTGTCCTTTCCCCAGCTGGAGGAGGAACAGCAGGGCCTGCAGAAGAAGCTGAAGGGCACTGAGGATGAGGTGGAGAAGTACTCCGAGTCTGTCAAGGAGGCCCAGGAGAAGCTGGAGCAGGCGGAGAAGAAAGCTACAGATGTAAGTAGGCACGCCAGCAGCTCCTCCCTTGCACAGGCTCTGGACCTCGGGGGGGTTAAAGGAAGAGGGGGCCCTTATATGGAAAGCGTCCGAGGGGAAGACTGTCAGGATCCCATTCCTTCGATGTTGACACTGAACCGGGCTGATGGATCCTGTGTGGGCTGGGGGGGCAGGCCAGCTGTGGTGAGCAGTGCTGGTTGCTGGTCCTGTCTTGAACTTTGTGGGGTAGCCTACAGCCTGGCTCCCCAAAGCTAACGGGAACAAGTGTCCCAAGCTGTGTCACAAGTGCCCCAGCGCACACCTCCTCAATGCTCGTAGGAAAAACTGTGGTGCTTGCTAAACTGTGGCAGATCAGAGAAACAGAAAAATCTCTTGCAGTGCTGGCTACAAGGAAGAATGCTTGGGGTGTATGGAAGGGGATTTGGGTAGATTTAGGGTTCAGTGTGCTACTTTGTACCCAGAGAAGGGCAAGGCCAGGAAGAGTTTTATTTAGTGCCATGACTGATGTTTCTCCTGGGAAATAGATCCCTCTGGGGAGATGTTAGGAAGGTGTTGAAATTGGCTTGTGCCTGGCCAGGATGAAGGGTGGAACAGCTGTGTGCGGCCACGGGGCCGTTTGGGAATGGGGTATAACGACCTGTGGTGCCACACAGGGTATTTGACACCCTATAAATAAATACTCCTTTTGATAGCCAGCCCCTCTTTGATGAAAACCAACCCTGGAAATTGGAGGAGAAGCTAAAGGAGAGCCGTCTGGAGCGCAGCCAGCAGGGCATGGCCAGGCTTTTCAGGATTGAGAACAAAAAATTCAATCCCAGCTGGTTTATGGAGCTAAATGGGGGAGATGCGTCAAATCTCTGAGGCCGCCGCCAAGGACAGGGGTGAGCAGACAAGGACGAGCAATGGCAGCACCAGTCCTGTGGCAGCCCAGAGCCCCTGGGCTGCAGCCAGGGGTCTCCTCAGACCTCTTTGCTGATCCTACAGATGACTCTCCTTCAAAACATTGAGAATCCTCTGGAAGGGCACGTTTAACCTAGTATGGGGCAGGCATGTAAAGCTGGGCAAGGTGGCTGCTGTGTGCAGTGGGGTTCACACTGATCTAATGGTTCTGTGCTGGTATGGGACAGGGCAAACTCAGTGTGGCTGAGAGTGGATGTGACATTCCCAGTGCAGGGCTCAGAGGAAGGGGCAGACAAAGGTACTGGGCAGATGTCAGCTGTGGGGTGTAGAGTGGTTTGCTGCTGGCAGTGGGCTGTGCGATGCCATCCTGGGCAGGGAGGGTGTTTCCCTGAGCTTGGTCCACAGCAATTTGGCAAATCCGTGAGCTTGTAGAGTCCCATACCAGAAGATACAGAGGATGGGAGCCACCGGGAAAGGGCCAGAGCAGGAGCCATGGTGAAGGAGCCATGTCAGGCTGGAGGCTGGCTGCATCTAGGGCTAGGGCTCCATCACCAGCACAGCCCTCCCAGGTCCATGCCAAAGCCTGCGCCATGTATGGGGCTCTGGGAGTCTCCCCTCCTCGCCAGGGGTGAATGTGCTGACAGCTCTAAGTGCCAGGGCTGGTGTCACCTCCTCCCTGGTGCGAGGTGCAGCACAGCTCCTGCTTCCACCAGAGGAAGCGCTGGGTGGACCCCAGAGCACACTCACCCCAGGCACCCCTGTGTCCTCCCTGGCTGCCAGGACAGTGGGTGCTGTGAGCACAGCGTGTCCCAATTCCTCAGACAGCTCAGGCTCATATCAGCCATCCAGGCAGCCTCCTGCTCTTGGCAAAAATGTCATTGCCTTAAAAGAATAAACACCCACCTCAGTATGGCCCTGCCCTGCTGCTGGCACTGGATGGTGGGGCAGGAAAGCCATGGGGACTGCACTAAAGGGTGCAAAGACGTTGCCCCAGGCACCTGGAGAGGTGTCAGATAGTGCAGAGCAGGGAATACCTGACTCTTGATCAGCAACTCCACAGAGCTTCCCAGCAGCTCTGCAAGCCCACCATGGTCCTAGAACTTCTTGTCACCAGTAGGGACAGCCCATGGTGCCCAGGTCAGGATGGGCAAGGGCTGCTGGAAACGGTGCAGCTGGGACAAGAGGTTTAGGCCAGAACAGCCCTCTCCACCGCCCCACATCCCCAGCATTGGCCTGTCCCCAGCCACCCCGGAGGGGCCTTAAGGAAACTCTGTCGTTCCCAGGCCATGATCCCAAAAGCTTCCCCCGTGTTCCCGCCCCAGCTGCTTTCCCCAGCCAAGACTTTGCTCTTATTTGGCGATTCCCTGAGCTGGTGGGAGGGAACTGGACTCTGCTGGGAAGTGACTGCATCTCGGGGTGGGGCCACCGCAGGAGGCACCTAGCCTGGCTACTGGGAGATCGGGGTGGCTGCCCCCTAACCCGCCCCCCTTCTGCCTGCAGCTGGCTCGTCCCTGCCCCACTGCTGCCAGGAGCCCTTGTTCCTGCTCTGGGCCCCATGTCCTGGCTTGTGCATTGCTGACATCCAGGCCTTGGACTGGGAAGGGTCAGGACCAGCTAAGCCCACAGCCAAGCCCAAGGCTGTGTGCTCCCAGGGGACCCACAGTATCGCCTCTTCCGCTGCCTCTTGGCAAGGGGACACAGATCTGCAGGGTGCAGATAGCAGTGGGGCTGAGTCACCCCCAGGACCCCTGGCCCTGGAGCTGATGCCAGCTGGTGAGGGCAGCCTGGG
>NW_005054480.1:1225669-1226630 GCF_000277835.1 Geospiza fortis | reverse complement strand
ACGCCACCCAGGGAGCTGTCAGTACATCTTAAGGGAGGATGGAGTGCCAGCAGCTCCAACTTCATCTGATGGATCAAGACATGTGCCCCAGCCAAGACGGAGAGCCAGGAGCTGGAGCTTTGACCTCCCCCATAGGGCACAGTCCCCAAGGCAGGAGGTGCCAGGGATTCCATGGCCCCCATGGTCCCCATGAGTCTCTGTGGGGCTGCAGGACAGGTCCTCACATTGGGGAGCAGACACCAAGGGATGGGTGCTGGGCACCTGGCTGCAGCCCAGGTTCCCCCAGAGAAAGCCCAGGAGCAGGCTCTGCTCATGCCTCTTACTGACTTGCCATAACAAAAAAGTCCCCAACTCTCCTTAACTCTGCAGCAATGGCTGGGGAGAGCAGGACTTGGGGACTTGCTCCTGACACATGGGTATGTTGCTCCTGTGGCCATGGGCGTTCCACAGGACAGGCTCCAGCACTCACAGACTCCATGGACTGCTGGAAAGGAGTCTGTTTCCCTGGGCTCCTCTCCGTTGCTCTGGGGGATTTCAATGTGACTGTGCACCCCTGCTTAGGGGGCAGCATGCATCCTGGGCATGGAGAGAAGTGTGTGCCCTGCCTTGGGGCCAATGTGTGCCCTCTCTGGGGTACCATGTACCCCCTCAGGGGACCATGCACCCACCTGGGACCATGCGTGCTGACCCAGGGTGGGGGGACACTGTGCCCTGCCCAGAAGCAGCTATGCATCTTGCCTTGGCGGGGATGTAGGGACAGTGACCAAAGCCTGGGAAGGACCACGCACTCCTCCCGGGGGCACCCTCTGTCCTGTTGGGGATGAGGGGCACTGTGCATCCCTCCCGGCGTGGGAACTCTCTCCTGCCGTGGGTGAGCACCGCACGCCTCGCTCGGGGGAGCGGCAGAGCAGATCGGCCGGAGGCAGCACAGCAGGAGCAGGAGCAGCAGCAGGGGGAGGGG
>NW_005054480.1:1224180-1225158 GCF_000277835.1 Geospiza fortis | reverse complement strand
GTCCGGCTTCCAGCGGACTCTGCCGTTCTGGCTGCAGAGCTTTAGCTCCAGCCTGTCCCTTTGCGGGGACAAGCCACCCCTCCACACTGCCTCAGGCCAAAATTTCCATTTCGGCAGCGGGATGGTATGCCTAAGCTGCAGCTTTTTCCTGGTTTGTCTTTGTAGTTGTTGGAGCTTTCTGTTTTCTTCCTTTCTTTCCTTTTCCTATGCCCACTCATTCAACATTCTCACCATATCAGGAGCGGCAGAGCTGGGTGCGGTACCCGGGTTGTTGTCACTCGGGCTGTGTGCGGAGGAAATGGCCCCTTCCTGCAGCCTCAGATCGGGTTCCCTGGTCACTGGGAGCTGCCGGGAGAGCTCATATTCCCAAGTGTCCATCCGGGCAGTTCTGACCCACTTTGGGGGTGATTCCCCGGGAAAAAAAATCTGCCGACGCAGTGAGGGTGATGCTGCAGGCAGAGCGCTGCCCTGTGGGCGCCAGCTCCGGTTCCCCATTGGGCGTTCTGGCAAGGGACGAGGTCTCTGAGTGTCTGTAGAAAGGGCGATCATGGGGCGGAGGTGCCTGTGGGGCCGGCAGCTGTGGGGCTGGCAGCCGCCTCAAAGAGGTGCCGGCTGTGCCTGTCCCCACCCCGCCAACTCCCCACAGGGGATTGCTCAGTGGGGCCATGCAGGGTGACAGCCCCTTGCTGCTCCCATAGTCCCTGTGCTTGGCTAGTATTCCCTGGGGCATTCCCAGTGCTGGAGCATGAGGCTGGCTGTGTCCAGGCACTGCAGCCAGCCAGTCCTGCTGCAGCCTGTGAATATAAGCAGGAGCCTCTGTCTCCTGGGTTGGCGCATGGAGCTGCTCCTCACAGTGAGGTGTTATTGCCACCCATCCTTTGATATTCGGGGGTTTGTCTTCCTCGCACCCTCCTAGTGGGAAGCGGGGCTGAGAGCTGCTGAGGCAGCATTTCCTGACTGTGCCGATGGAGCAGGAGG
>NW_005054480.1:1223444-1223969 GCF_000277835.1 Geospiza fortis | reverse complement strand
GCGGCTGGGGGGGCTCCGTGCTCGGCTTCAGGCTGCCCTGTTGCACAGGGCTCTGGGGGTTCCTGCAGGAGAAGCTCCCGGCTCACTCCACCGCCTCTGTAAACAGGAAATCCACAAGCAGCTCTGATCTCCTTTTCGGGAGTGAAGCCGCACAGGGCATTCCTCCCCCTTTACTCACTGCTCTGCAAACCCCAAATACCATCCCTGTGACGGCACGGCTGCTATGGCCACCCTGCCCCAGCGAACGTGCCCTGTCCCCCTCCAGGGTGGGAGCTGGAAGTGTGAGGACATGGTGGGGCTGCACATGGCAAGGCTGGGAGAAGCCAGCATCAAACAGCCACTAGGGGTGGAGATAACCCTATAGAGAGGTGAGGGAATGCATGGTCAGGCAAGCCATTCCAGTGAACATGGGCTTGTCACACAGTGCCAAGGGGCATTCTGGATGGTAAATAGGAGTAATCATTGAAAATGCTTTTTTCAATTTATGTATTTGACATGGGATGACTGAGGGGTTTCTGTTCCCCC
>NW_005054480.1:1212631-1223355 GCF_000277835.1 Geospiza fortis | reverse complement strand
TGCAGAAGCTGGAGGAAGCTGAGCAGGCAGCTGATGAGAGCGAGAGGTGGGATGGAAAGGGACAGTGGGAGTGGTGTCAGTCACCATGGATGCAGACAGCCCCCTTAGTTTTGCACTGGGGTCCCTCTGAGGTGACCTTCTTGGGGTTTCTGTTCACTTTCCTGCAGACTTCAAAGGGAGAGAGCAAAGCCACAATGCAAAGAAGTCCCGCAGATACAGACACTCTTATGCAGAGCCCACATAAAATCCTGAAAAATTTTATCTGGTATTTATAAAAGCACCAGACTGTAAGCAAAGCCAGAGGACAATATTTATTCCTCAGCATGTTTTATTTCTCAGAGCAGCTTTAGACGCTCAAGGACAAAATAAGAGCCCAAAAGGAAACCTCTGTGCTGGTAACTAAGGTCAGATTTGAGGACCAGACAGCCTCATTCAAAAAGAGTTCTAGAGGGGGTATGTTGCCCCATCCTCAGGGCAAGTAGGCTTCCCAGACTGGAGCTGTGCAGGCAAGGACACTCAGGTTGTATGGCAGCACCCAGCATGTCACAGTGTTCCTGGCAGTTATGTGAGCTCTTCCCTCACTGGCAAAGATCACTATGAGCAACCGCATTTGAGTGAGAGAAGAAGAGTCTTCTTCTGTGGGGGTTTAGTAATCCCCTATTTGTGAGCATCACCTTGAATGAAAAAGGCTTTGCCACAGGATGTTTTCCAATATTTCCTAAGGGCTTCCAGCTTGTCAGGCTGTTTTTGTGGAGGTTGTGGCTGGCTCATCCTGGGCTGGACACCTTTTCCCAACAAACATGGGGTCAGAACCTGCCTGCTTGAGTGCCACCATGGACATACCTCACTCTGGAACATAGGCCTGGCGCCAGTTCCACTGTAATTCTGCACAGGAGCATTTTTGGGTACTGGTGGTGTGATCCTACTGTATGCAATCCTCCCCAAGCAATGTACCATGTCCCTGAATCTAGAGGGTGGTGTTGTTAGGGTACAGGACGTGCAGATGGGCAGGCAGGATGTGCAAATGACACCTTGACCCACAAGCAGTAAAATCATCTGGCATGGTCTTTCCTCAGAGGCATGAAGGTCATCGAAAACAGGGCCATGAAAGATGAAGAGAAGATGGAACTCCAGGAAATGCAGCTGAAGGAGGCGAAGCACATAGCAGAGGAGGCTGACCGCAAATATGAGGAGGTGTGTACCCCATTCCCCAGTCCTGACACCCTGGCAGCACCCAGAGCCATTTCCTTATAGCCCTGTGCCCCCAGCTGGGGCAGGCACAGGGCTAACATGGGTCACTTGCTTCCATCAACAGGTTGCCCGCAAGCTGGTCGTTCTTGAGGGAGAGCTGGAGCGCTCAGAGGAGAGGGCAGAGGTGGCGGAGAGGTGAGTGGGGCTCCTGGTAGGCAGCATGCAGGGGCCCCACACAGCCCTTGTCCCAAATCCCTGGCAGACATGGGGATGGGGATGTCTGTCCCTGGAAGAAGCAGGGTCTATCACTGGGGTGGTCTTTGGGATTGCAGGCTGGGGGTAGGGGTGTGCCAACCCACTGGCATCATATCCTTGACCCTGTTCTCTGCTGTTCCCCTCCGGGGGTGCCCCTCTTCCACCCCAGCCGAGTGAGACAGTTGGAAGAAGAGCTGCGGACCATGGACCAGTCTCTCAAATCCCTCATTGCCTCAGAGGAAGAGGTACTGGGGCAGGGGCGCGGGGCGATGTGCAGCAGCCCCCTCTCTCTGTCGCTGTCTTTCGAACCATGCGAGCCACCTCTCTCCTTTCTGCACCACTGCCTCCAGCACCAGCCTCCCCTCGCCCCCCTCTCCAGCAGGCGCAGGCTGGGCACGCTCCTCCATCCCTCCATCCCTGCTTCCCCGGCGGGGCCAGCGAAAGCTGGGCTGGTGGTGATGCACGAGGTATCCGTGCAAGGAAGCACAAGGAAAGGATGAACAGATGCGTCCTGGCAGCTCCTGCTCCCAGTGGCTCTGCTCCTGGTCCACCTGCACTGAGTTTTCTCCTTTCTCAACTTGTTTTCTCTCTTTCTTTCCTGCTTCTCCGTGCCTGTTCTTTCTGCTCCTGCCTCTCTCCTGCCCTCTGGCCCCACTCCCCCCCTCCTGCCGGCTCTGCTTGGGATGTAGTAAATGTGGTGACCTAGAGGAGGAGCTGAAAATTGTCACCAACAACTTGAAGTCCCTGGAGGCCCAGGCTGACAAGGTAGGACCCAGGGAGGCTGCTAGGGTTGGGAAGAATGCGTGGGGTCTGGGAATGCTGTGGTCTCCTGCTGGGGTGGAGGACAGCTGGAGATATGCCTTGGGACTCACAGGTGCTTGTCTCTGTCTCTGCAGTATTCCACCAAGGAGGATAAGTACGAGGAGGAAATCAAGCTTCTAGGGGAAAAGCTGAAGGAGGTAAGGGTTGTAGGGCTGCCACAGAATGAGTGCTTGCCATCTTGAATGGGTTTTGACCCCATTATGCCTATGTCCTCTACCAGTTTCCTAAATTGCAGCCCAGCATCATAGCAGTTACCTGGGTCTGGGATGACTTTCATTAGTCTGTTCTGATTTATGGTGTGAGGCTTCATGGAGTCTTAGTCCCTTCTTGTCCCTTGCCTTTTCCACGGGAGGGCTTCTGGAGAAGGGTACCAGAGATGCAAATGGGGCAGATTTGGAGTGCAGTGCAGCCTGCACCACCTGCTGTGTCCTGCAGCTCACCCTTTCCCCGCTGTGCTTCCCACAGGCTGAGACCCGGGCGGAGTTTGCTGAGAGGTCTGTGGCGAAGCTGGAGAAAACCATTGATGACCTAGAAGGTAAAATGTCCCCACCAGCCCCATGTCCTTCTTTCCTGGGGTGGCACTGGACACACCATGCTCCTGGTGGGGCTGGACAGTGCTTGGCCAGAGGGAGGGGCGGTCAGGATTTCTGGGAGCAGAGCGGCTGGATGCTGTGGCATCTGATGTGGGAGCACAGAGCTCCTGGGGTCTGGGCCCTGCCCTCGGGTAGGCAATAGGGTCACATCCATGCTGCCTGTGCCCGCACACCCCTGCTGCCCTCAGCCCGCTGCTCACAGCCACTCTCTCTCTCCACCTTGTGTCCTGCACTCTATTCCACCATCTGCTCCCTGCCTGCCTTCACCTGCAGACGAAGTGTATGCGCAGAAGATGAAGTACAAAGCCATCAGTGAGGAGCTGGACAATGCACTTAATGACATCACCTCCCTCTGAGCCCCACGCTGGGCACCAGCACTGCACCTGCTCCCTGCCTGTCTCTCCCCAGCTCGGCTGTTTGCCTGCCTGGCCATCCCACCTCTCTCCCTACCCTCTCTGTCCTCCTCTGTCCTACCTAGCCTGTGCCTGTCCATCAGCTCCTTTGGGACAGGAGCTGACCCGGGGTGTTCCCGCTGTACCCCTCTTTGGGGAGACAAGGTGTAGGTGCTTAGAGCTGTTTGTTCAGGGCAGGAGAGCAGCCCCACATACTGACTGGACAGTGTAGTTGTAGGCCCATGCCACAGCATTGCCCTGGGGATCAGGACTGTGCCCAGAAGCCCTTTGTTCCAGCAGCTCCCTCCTTGGCTCCCCAGCAGCAGAAGCACTGGGGACCCTGCAGCTCCGGGGCTGGGGGGCCATTTCCCCCCCCATATACTTCCAGCGAAGTCCCCTGGTGCTGCTTGCTGGCCCCAGCATGGGGATGACCTGCATTGGGGAAGCGGCACCTCCACTGCCAAAGCTCAGGCCTGGGGGATAGAGGGTTGGATCCAACTGTGCAGACACCTTGTTCCCCGGCAGGCAGGCGACCCTCACTCCTCCCTCACCCTTCTGTCCTTTGCACATTGCTCTTCAGTTTGCATCTCACGACTTTTCTTTTGTGTTCTGTCACTCTGGGTTAATGAGTTGATATCAATAAAAATTTAACATTGGTTTCTCCTTTGTTTTCTTCATGCCACTCTGTCCCTCATCTCCTGCCTGTCTCATGTGGGTGCTGTCAGCAGTGTGGTAGGAGTTGGTTGCAGGCAGCTCACAGCCACGGGCTCTCCAGGCTGAGTATGGCTGAGACCCAAGAGGCTCCCGTGCTGTCAGGCTGAGCGGGACGGGGCCATTGTGCTGACCCCTGCCACCCCCTGACTCTCGTACGCAGCTTTCCCCATCTCATGCCATCTTCTCCATGAGTCTTTTGGTGTGAAATGTCAGGGTTAGACCTGGTCCTGTCCATTCCCTGTCTCTACTCTCAGACATTGCCTACAAGCAGCAATCTCATCCCTGTCATGGCTCCTGCATCACCTTCTCTTGGTGAAGAGGCTTGTGCTACCCTTCAGTAGTGATCTCTTGTGACCTCTAAATTGGTCCTGATCCACCTCCTCCTTCCTCACCACCCTACCCTGTCCCAGAACCCAGTTTCCAAATTGGTGGACCTACAGCCTTGTCCCTGCACAAATACTGGCTGCCTCCTGCCAGTCCAGCTGTATCCCACCACTGGCTGGGTGGCTTGTGGTGTTTCCTGTGAAGGCTTTCAGAAATGCTGTCTCTTTTCACTAACTCACTTTTTTCTCTCTCTTTCCTGTGCTGCGTTGATGTCTCTCCATTTTCTCTAGAGCGCTCTCAGCAGGAGGCCGAGAAAAACCGTGTTCTCACTAACGAGCTGCGGGTCATCCTTACTGAACTTAACAACTGAGCTGCCCAGAGCTCCTGGCCCCGGCCCAGCCTCCCTGCCCCATTTTGGCCCGGCTGGCTCCAAGCTGGGAGCCCCTCCCCGCTGGGGTGAGGCAGGGTGTAAAGCCTTGCCTTATCCTCATAGGGGTAACTACCCTGATTGGGCAGGACAGGGCGCCCCTCTGGAGTTGATCAGTTTTTGTGGGAGAGATATGAAAGGTTTTGGGAAGTCCTGGGATGCCCATGTAGTCATGGATGTCCTCTGGCATCATCCTGGCTCTGCTGGGGAGGGATGCAGTGGTTTGTACTGTTGCCTTCCTCCCCATGTCCTGGGAGTCAGTGGGCAGCCTCTTCCTCCTCACTCTGGTCACCCTAAATTGTACAGGATGGATTCCCTTAGAAAGAGGTCCTTGGAGGGTGCTGGGAAGGCTGGGAAAAGAGCTGGGGATCCAGCAGCACCTGCTGCCCCAAACTTGGGACAGGGAAGAGGCTAGCAAGGGCACACTGGGAGATGGGGCTGGGTGGACAGCAGTCTTGTTCCATCCCCATGTCTGGGGGAAGGAGGATGCCATTTGGAAGTGAACACCAGAGGGAGGCTGCCTTGGCAGAAGGCTGCCTGGCAGAGCTTATCCTTGTAGCCTTGTTAGCTCTGCTCCTTATCTCTGTTGTCCTCTGCCCACTCTCCTGGGCTGTTAATGGGCTGCTTTCTCACTTCTTTTCTTCACGGAGCGCTGCTGGGTCATGCAGCAGGCATTGGTTCTCCGCTTCTGCTGGCCAAGGGTTTGTGCATGTGCCTGCAGCTGGCCAGTGGTGATGCCCCAGTGTCTGGCCAAATAATGGTACTCGCCAGCGGCACCTGTGCTGCAGAGTGCTCAGCCACGGGCAACGGGGCAGCCTGGGAAGATGGAAATGCTGAAGAGTGGTAACTGCCTGTCCCAGTGACCAGCCTGACTGGCCTGGCTTCCCTGGCAGATCCCAGAGTGGCTGGACTCATCCCTGCCAGAAATGGGGCTACCTGCGTGGACTATGCTCCACAGGGGATGCCCCATTTGACTGGGGGCTCTTGCTGTACTGAAATGTCCATCTGTGTGTGTGTGTGTGCTTGTGTGGTGTGCGTGCGTCCCGCTGCACCTGGGTACATTTGGGCTGTGTCTGTGTGCGTGGCTGGGTGTCCCTTGTATTCACAGAGAGCCTGGCCAGTGCCAAAGAGGAGAACGTGGGGATACACCAGGTCCTGGACCAGACCTTACTGGAGCTGAACAACCTCTGAGCTGCCCTCGCAAGCCCCTATCCCTTTTCCCTACCCAACACATGCACCCCACTGGCATGCTCAGGATGCAGTCATCAGCTGAACTGCATCTTGGCCAAACCCACACCTCCATTGAGAAGGGAAGCTCAGCAGCCTTGCACTGTTGCTCAAGGGGATCTTGTTTGTGCACAGCCTAACTGGCTCTGTCCTGTCTTTATGTCCAAATATTAAAGCAGTTTGACAAGATGGATGCCTGTGTTTGGTCCTTTGGGTGGGTACAGGCACTGGGAGAGGAGGTGTGGGTCTCCCGCCCCAGGCTGATGCATGGAGGGTCTGCATGCATCTGTGGCTGTGGTGGGCTTGGAATGATAACCACATGGTTTGGACTGTGTTCCCTCATCTCCATCTCTTCCTTGGAACACAGAGGAGACCTCCAGCTCTCAAGCTCAAACTCACCATCCTCTTCAAGTACACAGTGATAAACCATGTCACTGGTGTGTCCCCTTCCACAGTCTGCATGCTACTGGCTTGGCAGCTGGGGAAACCACAAGGTTCTTGACATCTCCATGGAGGGTTCATGTTTATGACAATGAGGAAACACACAAGCACATGATCATGCATGCACACATTATTAGTTGTCAGGGTCTTCTCCAAGTATGGGATTAGCTGCTCACCCTTTGTACTAGTTGCAATTTCTTTTACCAGTGACTGAATGCCTGCCTGAGGGACAGCTGTAGAAGCTAGCAAATATTAATGCAGCAGACAAATGTTCAGGAAGTTTCTTCCTGGCTTGCTGTATTTTCTCCAACTCAAATTGAAGAGCAGCCGGATGTGTCTCATTGCTGTTACCAAAATGGGCTGGATTTCCTGGGGATGCCCAAAGCCATTATCTAGTCCTGCCCTTCACTTCAGGCCCCTCCATGAAGTAGACCAAGCCCTGTTGTCCCATGCTACCCAGCGGATATCCCTCTAAAAGCACATACACACACTGCCAGGAAACACAATTCATGCTGACCCCTTGTTGAGCCAGACCCAGCAAGAGCCTGACAGGGATAGCTTTTGTTATCTGCTTTCCTTTTTTTGCTGCGCCTCTTGGGTCAGGAAAGGAGGGTGTTGAGATTGCATCTCTTTCCTGCCCAGGTGCTGCTGGCCTCCTGCCCTCTCCATGGCCCAGCAATTCTGTTTTGTGGTTCTAAGGCCTTCTACAGCAGGGAAAAAAGCTCCCTGTGCACGGGGTGCTCATCTTCAGTTCATCTTTTCAAGGCTGCAAAGTCTGCTGTGAGCTGCAGCCTCCCACCCTGGGCCTGGAGGAGCTGGAGGGGAGGACAGTACATGGTGTCTTGGACTGCTGAGCTGTTGCTGCGCAAGGGCTGGAGCTCCTCCTTGGGCCTGCCTTCCTCTTCTGCAGTGCATCAGCTGAGACATTCTGTTGTTCAGTCAAAGCACCTTCCAGGCAGGGGGTTGTCTGGTTTCAAAAAGAACCAGCATGTAAAAGCACCTCTTCTCTGGAAGCCTGCACCCTGCACTACAAACAAGGCTGCCCTGTGCCCCGGTCAGGGTGCGTCCCAGTGCCCAGCCTCTGGGCGCCCTTCGCCTTCCTGCCAGGACAAAGAACCCTTTCACACCCACTGTTTTTTCCCCATTAGCTACTGCTGCTGCCTCCTGGTTTGGACCAGTCCACTTAACTAAACTGTTTACACCTCGCTGCAAGGGGCTTTTTATTCCTTTGAATGGCCTGTGATTTGGCAGTGGGATCCTGACTGCTGTTCCCAGGTGTTGCTCAGCCTGAGAAAGACATGAGCTACGTCATGGGTCAGCAAAGCTTTGCACTTCCTCCATTCTTCCACCCACCTCCTTTCCCCTGCGGCCTCATGGAGAAATAGGCAGGCCAGGGAAAGTCCTGGGAGCACAGGGCACTGTGGAACTGCTGGCATGGGAGCATGTCTCCCCACAGGTGTCACAGCCCCACAATGAGAACTGAAGCGCCTCTGCCCTCCTCCATTCCTGTCTCTCCACCTCTCCCATGGAATTTCAACCTTTGGATCTCTTTATTTTGGCCTGGCAGACTGAAGATCTCCCCAGAGAGTTTTCAGCCCTGCTGTTGGTTGCCACCCCATTGACATATCAGCACATGAACTTTCAGCAGCCTCTCCCCTCTGCTCTCCGCTCCAGTTTTCTCATCTCTCCAGTGCCTCATTCCATCTCTGAATCCTTGCCGTTCAATGCCCTCGAACTACATGGTGGAGTGGGAGGACCACACAAAGAGCATCTGAGACACTTCGATGAGACTTGTCAAGCTGTGCAGAGCCAGGCACAGACTACTGCCACCCCTCAGGCTCTCCCTGCATCTACAGCTTAAGACATTGGGGAGAGGGACAGAAAAACTGTGTTGCCAAATCATGAGGGTTTTGCAAAGCTCTGGGGGATTTCAAAACAGGTCAGGCCCCCTAAAGCCAAGTGCCACATAAATCTCCCAGTCGCCAAATCTGTGTTACTGACTTGTCAAAGTCAGCAGAGGACAAGGCAGCTAGAGGGAAGCATGGATGGCCATGACCACGTGGGGCCATCTCAATTTTGTATGAGCCTGCCCCATATGCAGTGCTTGGGGCTATGCTGCCTGGGAGAGCGGAGTGTGTAGTACAGAAGCACATGTGGCCTCTGCTTCTCTTGCTCAGGGGAGCAGCACTGGAGCATCTCTGCTGCAAGACAGGGTGACAGGCAGAAAGGGACAATTCATTGCATTGGTTTAGCAGTTGTTTGTGACAAAGTTGATTTATTCCCTTCAGAGCAAAAGAAAGTAAATAAAAACCACTTGTTATCAGGGCTGTGTTATGCAATGCCTTTCTTGCAGGATGTCTCCCCTGTGCTGTTTATTGTCTTTGTGGATTGGGCTAGGATCATCATTTTGGTGAACTGCATAGTATTATTTTTGAAGATGATAAAATTACTGGTCTTGATTCTATCACGCTGGCCCATGCTTCAAGCGCTGGGCAGGTCCTGCTTTAGAATCACAGAACAGCTGGGGTCAGAAGGGATCTCTAAAGATTATTGCCACAATGAGGAGGGGCACTCTCAACTAAATCATGTTACCCACAGCCCCATCCAGCCTTAGCTTGAATGTTTCCATTGGTGATGGATGTGGTGATTACAAAGATCTGGGACTATTGTGAGCACCTTTGAACTTCTTCTGGTCATTGTCCTCCTCCTTGATGCTGGAGCTCTCCTGCTTCCTGTAGCTGGCAGAGGCATGCTTCCTTCATCTGTCCAGTCAGCAGCCCACAGTGACCTGGACCAGGGCTGCTCCAGCATCTTAAAACAGCCACTGCTGCTGCACTGCAGAAAGGAGTGGGGCTTCCACAGTGCCCCCCTTCCCCTCTATCACCTGCAGCAGCCAAGTCACCTCATGATGCAGATATTCCTCACACACTTCTATCCGTTTGGCTGTGTCCATGTTGGCCTGGTCACAGTGCTGCAATCTGGACAGGATGGTCAGCAGAGCCAGGAAGAACACAAGGCTTGGAGCCAAGGCCTGGTGGATGAAAAAGGAGCTTATCAGGTTTGTGTGGGAGGTAGCAGGGGGCTGGGAACACCCAGGATGTCCCCAAAGCCTCTCTGAGCACCTGCCGCCATTGAGAGCCCTAAGCTCCTCTTCCAGCCCAAGCACAGTTCTGTGGCCTGTCCTGCCCTGAGGCACTTTTGTTTTTTCTCATTAGAAACACCCTGGGCATTGCCCCCATCCCTGTCTAGCCCAGCATTCCTCTGCATGCACACTCACTGGTCACCAGAATCCAGGTGTGCTGGGGCCGGTGACACCTCCTGCTGTGACCCATCCTCCCTGATGTCGCAGCCAGCAGAGCCACATCTCCCAGCTGGCAAGCCCCAGCCTTCATCTCCACCCCTCAGTGGGTCCTGGCCATCCTCACCAAGCTCCCTGAGGCCCTCTAGGCCCACTGGGCAGAACCCTGGGGCTGTAAGTAACACAGGGGCTGTAAGTGGATGTCCCTGGCTTACAGAGTGAGCTGCGACTTTCTCTGGGCCAGGTAAGCTGACTCTGGGCTGTTTTGCTAAGAAGTTATGAAATCTTAGGCAGGGACAAAACTATTCCCCTCTCTCCTTTTTGGGGATCCCTTGTGCTGGAAGCACAACCTGGCCTTGTAAACCTTGGTAATCAAATATCAGTCATGTCCCCAGAACAAGTAGAAAAGATCCTGTAATTCTCACTTCCAGCTACCAACTCGCTGGCTGTGAGGGCAAGCCCATGAGCTGGTGGGGATATGCCAGGACCCACATCTCACTGCTCCCCTGGGATTCCCCTTGTTCAGGAGAGCCCTCTGTACTCCACGTTGGAGTGCTCTGCTGTGAATTGTGCCTCCTACAAACAGGGTCTGTTTTCCACGATGTAACAAAAGCCTTTCCAGACCCCACAAAAGCCTTCTGCTGCATGTGTGCCAAGCCTGGCATGGGTGCAGCGTTTCTGCCGGGTCAGCAGAACTCTACACCCAGTGCTCCTGTCCAAAGTCTCCCGGAGGCAGGAAGAATGTGTGTTGGGGTGTGGGTGCCTGTAAGTGCGAAGTGCCCTGAAGCGCCTTTCCGTGTCAACCTCGAGGTGGACTGGAGGTGCCAAGCGGAGGGAGCACAGAACCACCAAGGGCGGGACAAGCTGCACACCTGGCCCAGGCCCTGCTCCTCGGGGTGGCCGTGGGGACGAGGCCAAGCTCCCCTGGGCGCGGCTGCGCTCCCACAGGATCTCGGGGCCTGCCGAGCTCGGGGGGACCCACGGGGACCATCGCGTCCGGCTCCTGCACACGCCCCCCCGCGGGTCACACCGTGCGCCGG
>NW_005054480.1:1211566-1211851 GCF_000277835.1 Geospiza fortis | reverse complement strand
TGGGACCAGCTCTGGTGCTGCTGCCGGAACGATGGTGGCGAGGGCGCTGATTCTGCTGCTGGTGCTGGTCCCAGTTCGGGTGTAGTGGGCTGCTGGTCCCAGTGCCTCAGCACGATCGCTGTAGTCGCGACAGGGGAGCTGGTACCAGTGCCGGTGCTGGTACGGTATGGGCGTGACAGGGGTGCTGGTACCAGTATGGGTGTGACAGGCTGGTGATGGCATCAGGGCTGTGATAGGCATGTGACTGGTGCTGGCTGAGGCACCCTGGGGGCCGTCGCCGGGGCC
>NW_005054480.1:1203974-1211510 GCF_000277835.1 Geospiza fortis | reverse complement strand
CTGGTGCTGTTGTGGGCTCACTGGAGTCACCAGTGCTCCCACTGGTGCTGATGTGGGCTCACTGGAGTCACCAGTGCTCACGCTGGTGCTGATGTGGGCTCACTGGAGTCACCAGTGCTCACTCTGGTGCTGATGTGGGCTCACTGGAGTCACCAGTGCTCACGCTGGTGCTGTTGTGGGCTCACTGGAGTCACCAGTGCTCCCACTGGTGCTGCTGCTTGCATGACAGGAGCACCAATATTGTTTGTTGCACAGCACATTGTAGACATGACAACTCATACAGTACCAGTGGAGGGTTGGTAATGGTACTGGTGCGTGTGTGCGCTGAGAAACTGGTACCAGTACCACTGTGGGACCAGAAGGATGCGGTACTGGAAGTGGTACTGGCATGGATATAAGCCTGGCACAGGTGCTGCTACTGCTGTGGGCACAACAGGGGCACTGGTGCCAGTTCTGGTGACCAGTGGGGCAGGTGTGCAGGCGCAGCACAGCAGTGAGACCCATCTGGGCACCACCTGCCCAGCACCAGTACCAGAGTGGCACTGGTGCTGGTTGGAGAGTGGGCATGGCTGGGGCACAGCTGCCAGTGCCAGTCCCAGCAGGGCAGGGGCTCTGGCACAGCACTGGTGCCAGCAAGCTCTGTCTCTTACAGGGCTTTCTTCTGGCTGGTGTCACTGCTGCTCTCATCCCTCATCTGGTTTATCGCAGTGAAAGCCAGCGACCCCCAGGATGAGCGGCTGCAGAAGGGGCTCCTGATTTTTGGGGTGATGTTCTCTGTGCTGCTGCAGGAGGCCTTCCGCTTCCTCTACTACAAGCTCCTCAGGTAATGGCATCTCCCCCACTGTGCCAGCACTGCTGGATGCTCTTCCCAGCTGTGGTGGTGCCAGGTTTTGCCTGTGAGCTGCTGGACTGGGGGGAGTGTCAGGTGTGGTGGGAAGCTGCCTCAGTGCTTACCCTGAGCACGTGGGTGGCACTTGTTTCGGTGTGTTGACCTTAGTGGGTCTCAGGTGGTGGGGCAGAGCAGCCCTAAGGTCTGGAGCATCTGGTGCCCTGATTGAGTAGCCTGGGTGACAGTCTCAGAGCAGCCTGGGCAGCTTCCAGCTTTCCTGATACCATTGTCTTGGAGTGCAGGGGTTTTTGCTGCCGGGGAGGACATGCTGCACCCTGTCCTGTGGATGGACAGACACTGTGCTGGGGCTGGGCAGGCAGGCACAGGGAGGTGTCCTTCATACTCCCTGGTCCTCCAGGCAGAATGCCGGTGGGGAGCCGTGTGGGCAGGCTCCCTGCAGCAGGGCACTGCCGGAGGCGGACAGGCAGGGGGTAGCAGAGCTCCACGGAGCAGCCTCTGACATAAAACCACCACGTTTCCTTTGCCTTGTGGATCTCCGGTCCCAAGCACTGCTGTCCTCCCTAGGCTGAGGACCTGCCTGGCATCCTCCTGACCTATCACACCTCTAGTTGGTACAAATTATGAAGCCTCTCTTCTCGCAGTTTCTCTCCCCACTGAATTTTTCTAACTCTTCGAACTCTTCCTGCACCTCCTCCATTGTTAGTCAACACCCTTTTTAAGTGTGGAGATCAGGTACAGCCTCCCACGCCTGCAGTGGGGCTGCTTTCCATGCGGGGGTGCTGCTTGCCTTACACCCAACGTCCTGCTCACACCAGCCCTGCTCTGCAGGGCTGGCTGGCACCCACATTCCTCTGTGGAAAATCTTTCTGTGTGGCCTCACGTGATTTTCACATGCCTGGTTTGTCTGGTGGTACAGTCACACGGACAGTCTCTGTGATGGGTGTTGCTCGGGGAGGGGGAGGTTGCCAGGAAGGTGGCATGGTGCAGAGTGAACACTGCACCGTGCCTCGGGAGATGGCTTGGCTGTGCTGGGCTCCAGTGTGCTCTCACTCCACAGGAAGGCCATTGAGGGGCTGGTGGCCCTCAGTGAGGATGGCTGCTCCCCCATTTCCATTCAGCAAATGGCATATGGTGAGTGCTGTGCAGAGTGGAGCATCCTGACCGTGGGGCAGGGGCCGAGGCTGGGCAGGGCTGAGGATGGTGCTGGGAGCAAAGGGAGGTTTCTCATGCCAAAGCTCGCTCAGAGGTGCATGGGGTGACCCTTGGGAGGTTCAGGGTTTAACAGTGTCCCTGTCCTGGCAGTGGCTGGCGTGGGCTTTGGTCTCATGAGCGGCGCCTTCTCCATGATCAATCTCCTGGCAGATGCATTAGGGCCTGGCACTGTGGGCATCCATGGGGATTCACAGCTGTATTTCCTGACCTCAGGTGAGTAACTGGCACCCTTGGCTCACATCTCTGCCCAACCTCAGATGCAGCAGATGAGGTGCTGGAGTTTTCCCTCTTACGTTGTCTTGTCCATGCTGCACCCTCACTTACCTGAGACCCTTATAGTCCCCTGTCACATATCTCTGTGGCAAACCCTTCTTGCTGTTCCCTGTGGCCCTTCCTGCTCTTCTTTTCATGTTTCCCACATGTGGAGTCTGACCCAGCACCTCCCAATCCAGCCAAGCTGTTTCTCTACCCTCCCTTTACTGATTCATCTCCATCCCTTCCCCAAGTCTGCTGGCCAGGTCAAGTGGGTGATTCCCTGGTGACACCTCTTCTTCTCCCTGCAGCTTTTATGACCATGGTGCTGATTTTCCTTCACACCTTCTGGGGGATCCTCTTCTTTCATGGCTGCGAACACCGGCGCTGGTGGGAGATCGCAGCAGTTGTTATCATGCATCTCACTGTTTCGGGGTTGGTGAGTAACGGGGAGCAGGGCTCTGTGCTGGGACATTCAGAGTACTGGTCCCTGTGCTGGCAGGAAATAGGCTTTGGCACTAGCAAAGGGGCTGGCCCTTAACAAACCAAATCCTGAGGTTGGTGCCGCCTGTCTCACTCCATTTGCTGAGGTGATGACACTGCCACACATCCTGTCCCTGTCCTCTCCTGCCTGCTCACCCTTCTCTTCTCGTGCCTCTCTCTGCAGTCGTTTTGCAACCCGCTGTACGTGGGCAGCCTGGTGCCCTCCTACCTGCTGATGGCTGCTGCCGCTGCCTGGGCTTACCTACTCTCGGGGGGATCCGTGCAGAACCTGCGGCGCTTCCTGCTCTGTAAGTGCTCCTCCAGAGAGGGGGTGGGGGACACTTTGGGTCTCATGGGGTACCCAGACTGGTGCTGGGATGGTGAGAGGTTGTCGCAATGTCACAAGCAAGGGCATCATCCCCTTGTCTCCCAGAGCAGAGGAGCAGGTGGTTTTTGAGGCCATTGTCAAGTTATTGCCTCTCCTGGGGGAAGTGGGGTAGAGTTTGGTGAAAACTCACTGTTTCTCTTGTTGGTTCCTGCAGGTTTACGGAGCGGAGCCAGCCCCCAGCCAGGATCCTGAGGCCCAGCAGGATGTTCCGGTCCCCAGTCCCCCCTCCCCTCCCCTCCTATCCTGGCGGCAGGATCGGCCATCACCTTCTTTGCAATATCTTTTCTCCTGGACTGGGGGACCCTAACGCCCCTTTGGGAGTCCCCATAAAACACCTCAGTTTTGGGGGACCCAACTTTGCTGGCCCTGCTGTGAGCTCAGCCCCAGTTAGCCTGCCTGTGACTGCCGGAGGCTTGAGCCCAAAGAAACCCATCGCTTCTCCCCCCGCTGCCACAGATGTGCTGCCCCCCATGCCAGGGCAGGGGGCCCGCATTGCCTCCTCACTGCAGGGTGGAGGAAGGGGCTTTGCAAAGTGCTGCCGTGCCCTGGGTCGTGGCTGACTGCTGTAGTGCTCCTTTCTCCACCTCTCTGCCCAGTCCTGCTGCCCCAGGAGCCACAGCCCTGGCAGGGCTGAGCTGGCATCCTGGTGCAGCAGGATGGTGCTGGGGGACCCGTGGGTACTGACACCATGCAGGATGGGAGGAGGAGAGGGAAAAAGACAGTGTCCAAGGACCCAGTGGGCATGGAGGGTGGTGGAGGGCTTGGGAGGAGATGCAATGCCACAGCTGTTGCCGGCACAGATTTGGGAGGGGGTTCAAGGGACCATTCCAATGGATCATTGCCCTCTCCTGTTCTTGGGGATTTTCAGGCGGGTACCAGCCCTGGTTCTGTGCCACAGGGCTGGGAGGGAGAAACTGCCATCGGGCTGAAAAGGCAGTTTTATCCACAGTGGGCTTTTATACCAATAAAATTAAGTACCACAGACAAGTGGGGTTCTGTGTGGCCTGCAGTGCTGCCCTTGTGGGGAGGGTACAAGCAGTGGTAACAATGGCTTGTGGTGGTGTGGCTGGAGGGGGATGGTCTGGCAGTTGCAGACCCTGTTTGCCTGCCGGCCTTGCTCCTGCTCTGTCCATCCTAGCAGTGGCTGAGCTGTAATTTTACAGCTTTGGGGTGGAGGCTGCTGAGGGCTGGGGATTGGCAGGTTTCTCTCCTCTCCCACACAGGGCCAGTTTATTTCGGTTTTGTCACAGCCATAAAGCTCCCTGGGACTTGGCACTAGCTCCACAGGAGCCATCATGAAAGGTGGGAGGTAGCCACGGATCTAGGGTTGTCCTGGCTAATCTAGCTGTGATAAAGCCAGAGGTGAGCTGGGTGGGGGCTGCCCAGCAAGCAACCGGTGGCTCTGCCACCTTCAGCTCTGCCTTTCTTCAGCCTTACCAAGACACAGCTATGTTTTTCCAATGCTTTGCACAAATAAGAGGAGGAAGAAGTCCCAGAGTGATGGAGGGCAGGGCTGGGCTGTAGAAGAAGCCTTGTGCTGCTTACTCTGGAGCTCTGCCCAGTGCACAGAGGCTGATGCTGTCTTTGCCGGTTGGGAAGGGGTCCCTGCCCACCCCTCTCCACTGTGATCCCAGCTGAACCAGGGTGCTCTGTCCTGCCCCACAGCTTCCCACAAAGGCAGCAGAGACAGCTGGTACCATGGGAGGATTTTACTTTTTTTTTAAGAGTTTTTACCTTTTTTATAACAAAAATATCTATTGGGGCCAAATGCTGCCCCCCAGACAAACAGTCCATGTGGGCAGCCCGTGCAGCCAAGGCGTGCTGGAGCACTGGTCTTCCTTGACCTGGGATGGGAGTGAGGGGAGGTGGGGTGAGAGGCTGAGCCAGTGGGGCTGGGACTGCCACAGAGGTGTGGAGTTTACGCAGTGTTCTCGGTGCTGGCTGCCGTGTAGATGACCTTGGATTTGGTCGGTGAGTCCAGCCTGGTGGGGAAAGAAAGGGGGAGACTGTTAGACTAGGAGGGAGGTCTTGTTGCCTGAAACCACCATTAATCTCTCGTCTTGTGGGGGCCCTGGACCCATCCTGTCCCCATGCACTGTCCTGCTGTGTCTCCCCATTGCTCACCGTGCGTTCTGGCTGCGGTGCTTATAGATGTACAGCAGGAAGGCCAGTGCTGTGACAGCAAAGAGCACCCCGAAGAGCACAGCCAGCACATCTCCTGCAAACCAAGCACAGCCGTGTTACTCTAGGGGAGGTCCCCTGCAACTACTGGCTGAGTAAGAGGAGGCAAGGAGCAGGCTGGTAGCCCAAGGGCAGAGGGGACACAAAGAACCAGCCTTGGCTGGGCACGCTTACCTGCATGAAATGAGCTGGAGTGTCCTTCTGAAAAGGAGACAAAGACTGGAAGATAAGAACCAGCAGCATGGATGCTAGAGCAGCCCTACAAACCCGCTGTGGCTGCCCGCCCCCAGCTCAGCACATGGCTTGCACAAGACCCCAGTTCCCAGGCAGGTACACCCCCTGCCTGCCTTCCCCTGCTTTGTGCCAGCCCCCCACCTACCTGCTGTTGCTGAATCATCACTACCTGTAAAGAGAGACAACACAATCAGGGCACAGCCTTTGGAGCATTTGGGGAGGGAAGTCTCAAGCCTGAAGGCCTTTGGGTTCCACTTCCAAAGTAGGGCTGCCTATAAGACTCCCATCAGCTGCCGCATCCCCAGCAGCTCACAGCATCTTGCTGCAGGAAGCCCAGCCCTGACACCCTGCCAGAAGCATAAGAAAAGGGGAGAAAAAAGGATCCCTGAACCACAGCCCACAGCTGAGCCTCACTGAGCCCAGCTAGAAACTCCCCCCGTTGTTGTTGCTACAGCCAAGGAAGCAGGCAGGGTGCTGAGCACTGCAGCACTCCATGACTGCACAGGAGACCCCAGAGAGGCACCTGGGCAGAGCCCAGCAGGCAGCAGCCATGGGGACAGTTGTCTGCAGTGAGATGGTCAGCAGCTCCCAGGGAGGAGGCAGCCACACATTGCAGGTAGGGCACCTGGCATGGGGCTGGCTTGGTGGCCCTACATGCTGGGAGGGAGCTGTGCTGGACAAATGTTTGCCCAGCATGAAAGCATGGCTTTTAAAGAGCTGCATTATCATCTGTACATGTCTCAGGTATGGTGCACAGAGTGGCACTATCTATGGGCTCTATCCAGCCACATCGCTGCTGCAGGAAAGCTGCCACCTCCACCCAGCAGCTGGGGACAGGAGGGCTTATCCCGAGCTGGGGGTGACTGGCAAAAAGATCAACAAGCAATGGCACAGAAGGTGCAGCTGCAAGCCAAACAAGATGTGATTCCACAGCACTCCATCTCAGTGCTCAGCAGCCCCAAGGGCTAAAGCAGGCAGTTAGCACTGACGTGGGGAGAAACCCCCAACAATCCTGTTGGGGGCAGGGGACCGGTAACCTCATCCAGGAGTACTAGGACATTCTCCTGGCACTTCTGGAACAAGACCTTTGTCTTTTTGTTACAGTGGGGATTTTTGTATAGAAATAGCAAATAATGAAAAAGAAAAAAAAAAGAGTAAAGTTGGCCAACTCCCCCCTTGCCCCAGTGTTGGGAGGCTTTGGAACAGCTTCTGCAAGAAAGTAGTAAAAGAAAGGCTTGGAGGTAAATGGAAAATATGATAAAGTATCTAAGAGGTTTACCAAAGATAGAGCATGCCAGCCTAACCCGATATCCTTCTTTGATAAGTGATATTCTAGACAAAGAAAATGCGGTAGATTTTATCTCTCCCAGTTTCAGTGAAGCATTTGATGCAGTGCCACATGGGAAACTGCTAGCCAGGCTGAAGACCACAGTGAATAAAAGCCTAGAGCCATTAGCAAGCAGGCTGCAGGTGGAACGGTGAGGGAAGTGCCTTGCACCACATTGTGTGGTTATTGAGGCATTGCCCAGAGGCCTGGGACCAACCCTGTGCTGTTTCTATTAGTCACCTTCACAGAAGGTGTAGAAAATGCCATCAGAACAGAAAAGGAACAGGATGTTGAACAGAAAACCCCCAGTGACCTCAGGGAGTAGCAATGGGCAAAAACTCAGCGATGCAGAGCAATAGTCACACCTGATGATTAATAGTGATTTCTTCTCATGCCTGGAAATCACCAATGCAAGAAAGGCCTTCAAGGAGAAACAGAGGGTGGGCATTCAGGGACCCCTCAGGCAGGGGACTGTGTGCCTGGCCAGGATGTGTGAGGCTGTGCTGACAGAGCACAGCCTTCAGCAGGGGTCCCAGCACTGCCCATCCTGCAGGATTTGGGGGAGGGTTGTTCACTGTGAGCTTGTACCTCCGGCAGCTCCTGCTTACT
>NW_005054480.1:1191957-1203964 GCF_000277835.1 Geospiza fortis | reverse complement strand
GATTGAAGTAGCTAGCTGGAGTGCTAGGACCTGCCTCTTTTCTCCTGACCATGCATCCCCTAGTCCTGCTACTGTTACATCTGCAAGACTCAGGATAAAAATAAGTTTCTATAAACCAGTCTTCCCCAGGCAGGGTGAAGGAAGTGCAGAAATGAGAGAGAGCAGGACCTCAAGACCATTGCTGCCACATGTCACTTGCTGGGCAGGTCTGAGCCGTGCTGTGTTTCTGTAGGATACACAAAGCACTGAATCCTGCTGCTGCCCCATTACTCTGTCCCTGCTGCTGGGAGCAGCCTGAGCACACTCAGTCACTCCTTACCAGGAGTGTGTTTCACTGAAGGGGTGGTCTGGAAACTCGCCAGCACCTGCCGCCCGTGCAGGGTCTGCACTGGCCGGTAGTTGTTCTGCAAAAGCTCGTCCTCAGGGCTTTTCAGGGTTGAAACCAGCACTGACATCTGGAAGGAGAACAGTGTGAGCAGAATAGCATGTAATGTATGAGGGAACAACATCCCGCTTTTGTGAGCAGATGAGCTGCAGAGCCCTGGCACAGGGCACCCGCTCACGGGGAGGGGCTGGGAAAGACCTCGTGTGGAGCCCATTGCCCTGACAGACCTGGTGATGAGAGAGCAGCATGGTCTGATTGAAGACTGTCCACTTGACTGTCTGGTAGCAGGGAGGGGTGGTCAGAGAGCCATTATAGTGGAAGTAGAGTTTCAGGTTGGCAGGCAGCAGACCTGCAATGTTGAATCCGGGCACCAAGGTTTCTTGTCCTGGGAGAGGAAACATAATGGGAGTGAGACTGGTACAAACCCCTTGGAGGACAGCAGCATGAAGATCATGGGCAGTGTGGCACTGGATGTGCTGCAGCTTTGCTGAGCAGCTGATTTCTCTGCTGGTCTGCAGTCTCTGACACAGAGTACGAGGTGGGACAGGGCCTTACCTACTTCTTGGATTTCATGCAGATGCTTGAGTATTTCATGGTAGTATTGGTTCTCCCCATGCCCCACCTGCAACACAGAGACCCCAGTGTAACAGGAAGGCCATGGGACAAGGCGGTGATGGCGGCAGGGAGGTACTGCTCCTTTAGAGAGGCACCCTATCCCAGTCACCCCTTCATTCTTATCAGGGTTGATCTGCCCTTTCTCCCTCCTTCTTCCAAAGTATATTTGCACCTCTGTCCATCCCCAAAACCCTGTCCAACTCTGCCCACCCCAGTCCCATCCTCCTGCTGCTGATCCATGAAACTCACCTCCAGAAAGGCTCCCAGTACAGCCAGGCCATCTGGGTGAACCATTGCCTCTGTAAAGCTGTCATACTTGGTATTGTAGTGGACCACATGGATCTGGAAGGGAAAAATGCAATCCCAGTGCTCGATGGACACCACTGGGAGATGCTTACTCCCACAGGGCTACAGCCCACTGACACAAGGGCTGTGAGACATATGCAGGTGTGATGAGTACCACTGCAGGGAAGGGAAAATGCTGTTGGGTCCAAGAAAGTCTGCTGGTGCAAAGCAGCCAGCATGAAGCTCTGCCTGCAGGAACTTCCCTGCTCATGAACAAAATCAGCACTCAGTCCTGTATAATAGGGGCTAATACTGCAGAGCTAGGCTCAGTTTGAGGACAGCAGCTAGAGAAGGAGGGATAAAATCAGATGGGAGCTGGCAGAGCAAGAGGACAGTGTGTACAGAGTAAACAGTCCCTGTAGCTCCCAAAGCAGGCTCACAGCCTCCAGAAAAGCTGGCTTCCACAGCCTGGGGACTGCCACAGCTCCTGCACCATCAGCCCAGAACCAGGCTTCTGCATGAGTCTGGCTCAGCATCGAAGTGTGGCCTGCTTCATTGAACTCCACTGCTGCAGAGCTGCCCAGGATCCTGGCCAGGAGTTACAGCCCACATCCAGCGACAGCCAGAGCCATGGGCGAGGAGCATGACAGCATTCCAGTGCCTTCTGTGCCCAGCACCATGAGGGGAAAGGTGCATGCAGCACCGTGAGGGCTCCTCACCTCGGCAGCAAAGCGGCGCCCATTGACGGTGTGCTCCGAGCCGGGTCCTGCCGGGGAGCCCCAGTGCAGGTGCAGCTGTGCAGCTCGGTACTGCTGGGCATAGCCACCAGCCAGGGCCAGCGAGTCGGGCAGCTCAAGGACAACTGCAGAGCCAGAAGGAAGAGGTCAGTAATACAACACAAAGCCCAGCCCATTCCACAGGTATGCAAAGGAGGCGTCTTGAGTGAAGCAGTCGCTCTGGGCTTCTAGAAGCTGGTCATATCAGAAAAACCTTGCTTTCCATTTGTCATGAGGCTGTGGGCAGGCCTGCCAATGTGGCAGGGTTCAGCTTCTGACCTAAGGTTGTAGGATACTGCAGTAAATATATCAGCTTCAAAAAAAGCTGCTACGAAAATGCTGGAAAGTGAAGAGCCCCTCCATAAAGACTCCTGGGGCCAGCTCCAAGCCAAATGTTATCCAACAATTAATTCAGTAAGTGAGAATAATATAAAGAGACCGTGAACAAAATTCATGGAGAAGGATACTGGCAGAGTGGTGAATATCTATGAGAGAAGGGCAAGGGGACAGGGAGCTGCAACTCTTGGCAAGCTAGGACCTTTCAAATAAAGCAGCCTGCGAGTGTATGACAGAACTGGAGCTAGTGCCACAGAAGAATTAAATATTTTGAAAGTACTTAGAGCTAAACCTTTTGCCTCTTTGGATATCATAAATTCATACTTTGATTTTTCTTTAGTGTGATTTGTCCAGCTACTTTGGACTTCTGCAACACTGTGCCAAATATAAAACTGAGTTACATGGACATGTGGCAAAAATATCAGGAGCATGCTTGAACCCTGAGAAAGGCTGTCCTATTCTTTTAAGCACCTTTTCCTAATTTTTAATGTAAGATCTTTTCCTTTTTCCTTTATTAAATGGGGTGTCCCTTAGTTACATCACTAATAGGGCACAGATTTGAGATTAATCATGTAACAGGGCTGTGATGAGTCATTGGCCATCTCAAGTTCCTTGCCACTGGGTTCAGAGATAGAAAACTCAAATACAGGAAGTGAGAAACTGTTCCCTCCCTATGAATGTATCTGCTTTTATGCTTTTGTATAGGTAAACCATTGTCTTCTTTCTCCTAACTACCTGAGTAATTTTCAGGCCCTCAAAAAACCTTATATAACATATACACTTTGTTACCAAAATGAGTAACAGTACAAATAGCTAACTAGGCTTGCAACTTTTTATTTATTTATGGCTTTTCATAAGGCAGGCCAGTGGTTGCCACAATAAAAAAGGCGTCTTAAAAGCCTTGTGAGAAAGTACTTCCCCTCTCCCCAATGAAAATGCTCTCACTGCTTTTCTAAACACCAAGCAACACCAGATGCCAGGGTGTCTAAAATAGCAACTACTGAGCTCAACTAGTTTAACTCTGCAGGCACATTAGGGCAGGAGGCCACAGTATAGAGCTCTGTGCATGCAGCACGCAGCTGATCTGACCATACACAGCAAGCCTGACCTGTCAAGTTTGCTGTATACACAGGTCAGCTCCATCTCTCCGGCTACCAGGGCAAGGAGGTGCCTTATCACACCATCAGCAAGTTCTTAAGGCCCTTTCTCCATAACCCTTTCTTAGCTCAGGGGCTGGCAGACATCAGCGTGCACAAAACATTCTGCCTCCTCCAAGAAAAATCTGGTAACAACCAGGTCCAACCATCCTCAGCTGTGGAAAAAAGTGGTTTTCCTCCATATCTGGAATACCGAGGCTGATACTAAAATAACATGAATAAGTCGTGTCCTAAAAGTTGTTTACAAAAACCATGCTAGTATTGGAGAAGGGAAAACAAAAACCTATGAAAATTTCTTAAGATCTTGAGATAGAATCCTCAAGTACAGACAAAGGAGGGTGGTCAATGTTGTGCCCTAAAAGACAGGTGTAAGTAGCTTAAAGTCTAAGCCACATCCAGAGACTGATGAGTCCTTTGAAAGGGAAATGCAGGGGAGGAACCAGTGGCTGAAAATACACATCAGAAATGTCAGGGACACATTTTTAAAGAAAATGTGGAGTTAACAAATTTCTGGAGCCGGCTCCCAATGGTTCTGGACACCTTGGGGCTTCTCCCCTTGTCCAGGAAAACAAATGGACATGTAAAATTTCTACAGCCTGTTGCTTCCCTTTTGGCCTAGAAGGCAACAGGGTCACAGCCTGCAAGACAGTCTGCTTCCCAAAGCCCAGGGGAAGGGCATCAGAGGGGCCCAGTCCTGCTGGGAGAGTCCGAGCATCCTCTCCTTGTGCCCCAGCCCCTGCAGCTGCCTCTGCCCCCCACCTGTGTGCCCATTGTTCTTCAGCTTGAGCAGCTGGTTGGCGGGCAGGCTGTATCCAGAGAGCTGAATGGGCCGCAGGTCAGGGCTGAAGATGGCCTGGGCTGTGTCAACATTGATGGGTGACTGCTTGGTGCCCCCGCACTCCGGGTAGTCCGTGCTCCAGTGCTTCAGGTCTGGAGAGAGAAGGAAGGGAGGGACTGTCAGTGAGATCCTCAGGGTGAGGAGACCTCCAGAAAGAATGTTTGGGGGTGCTGGGGAAGGGGACTTGCACTGGCCAGGGAAGTAGCCATGCACATAGGTTTAGTTTCCATGAAGTTAGCTTGGGAGCAGCTTTATGTCAACATGTGACTGAACGCAGCTGTATCAGGAAAGGTCTCGGAGCATGGTGAGCTGCCAGGAAAGTCTATTTTTGGGGTGTTTAGGAAGAGTGCAAGAAGATCATTTACAAGTGGATTTGGCAAGCGGAGGAGCTGCTGCCCTGCAGCTCATCACACACTGGCTGCCCTGCACAGCCTGGCCCCTGGCAGGTACCACCCCAGTGCTGCTGGAGCAAGGTACCACAGCACTCCTGGGCTCTGTGGCAAAGGGCCAGCTGACATGGCTGGGCTGGCTGCTGAAATGGCCACCTCTTCCCAGCACCACAGCTGGGATAAGCACGGCTGATGCCTCAGAAGCCTCCCTTTGCACCGCAGAGGGCTGCTTCTAGTGTGTCACAGCCCAGTGCAAACCCAGGCTTGTCCCCAGGCCAGCCCCTCACAGGACCCCTGTAAATATGGAGCAGGGTGTGAGCAGCTGAGCCAAACCCCAGAGTGATGGGGCAGTAAAGGGTGTATCTGCCACAGCACTGTGGTGATGCCCATCATGGGTGCTGTGGAGCAGCCCCCCAGGCCTTGCTGTAAGGGCAGGGCCAGGCAGGATGGGGAGGGAGGGTGACAGAGGGCAGAGGTGAAGACAAGCTAATCCCTGGGCTGGTCAAAGTCCCAGCATGGGCTGCAAGTCCAGCCTGGGGAGAGCAGCCTTTTCCCCCGCTCGGCACAGGGTCGGGGAGCTCTCATTCAGGGAGGAGCCCTTCCCTGAGGGTCATCCCCCATACCCACGGGACTGGGAAAGCCCTCATTGGAGCTGCTGCTTCCTGGCGAAATCAGATCAACCTCTGGCTCTTCAGCCCATCCATGCCTGAGTGCGGGCACTGTGTCAGGGTCAGGCAGGAGGGAAGGGTGAGTCGTGGAGTGTGCATGGAAGCCTTGTAATAATTAACCACAGCTGGCTCCGTTCCAGGATCTGCTGGGTAGTAGGAAAAAAGCCGAAGTAACTGCAGGGTATTTACCTTCATAGCTCCAGTGGCTGTGGCCTTGAAAAAAAAGGAAAGAAAGAACCACATGAATGGAAGGGAAAGGTTGTCAGCAAACACACCTCTGCCAGGCAGCAGGTCTCTGGGCTCCCACTGCCTTCCATCCCCCTCCCCACCTTTGCTTTCCCACTTCTCCCTGTCCCAGCAAATGTCATGTTCCCAGAGGGTATTGCCTCCTTGGAGCACAAGTCCCTTGCAGTTGTCAGTCAGAGGGAAAACCCCAGGGCTGACATTTTCTCGTCCTTAAAAAAGAAAAATCAGAGCCACTGGCTTCCATTACTGAGCAGCTGTACCAGCAGCTGCTCCAGAGCAGCCAAAGCGTCCCACTGCCCAAATACAAGGCACTTCACAGGTGCAGATCTCACACTCACGAGGAGTTTGGACAGCAAGATGCACTGCACTGTGCAGACACCCTCCTCCCACCTGGGAAAGTTACCCTGGCACTGACAGCAGAGGAAAGAAATGAGCATTAAAACCTTCTCCTTACATCAGTGAGTGCCCCTGCACTGCGGATGGACTTTCACACGAAAATGTGCCAGGCCAAATGCTCAGCTCTTGTCCCCAGTTTTAGTTCATATGACCACCCAAATGCCCACACAGAGGTTCATAAGGTCCTACCATGCAAAACCCTTTCCTTTGGAAAAGCAGGAGGGAGGATGGGGCACCCCATGCCAGGACCTCTGCATTTCTTGTGTCACCCATGGGTCACACTGTGACCACACCAGAGCAAGGGGTGACCTGAGCTTCCCACAGCTGGTGGTGTACCAGATCTCTAGACCTAATGTGCAAATCTAGAGGGGAAAGAACCCTCCTGGGAAGGTCCTGAGAGTACCCAATACTTAAAAGGCTGGCCCTCGCACTGTCACTCTCCTCCAGGGCTGCCAGCAATGCCTGGATTCTTGGTACATCACTGGGGCTGGCCCTAGAAGTGCACCAGAACCTCTTCTCAGATGCCCCTGACCAAACACCTTAGCCATCACCAGCCCTTCTAAGCAACCAGCTCCAGGTAAAGGAATGTGGGGCTCAAATTTGCCCCAAGCAGGAAAACACAGCCCAAAAGGATAATGTGCCTGCTGATTTATCCTTACCAGCAAGCTTATCACTGCAGACAGGCTGTTGGCACTTCCCAGCCCTTGAGTGCAGGAGCAGAGAGTGCCAGGGTGGGACAGGTTTGGGGCAAAGGGGGGCATTCATACAGCAGCAATGACATGGAGGAGCATTTAAGAGGTACAGCTGAGCCCAAATATCATCTCTGTCCCTCGGTGGGGCCATATGGTGGGGTCTGCCAGCCTGGCCAGGATGCAGGAGGGTGGCTGTTGGCACTTCCCAGCCCTTGAGTGCAGGAGCAGAGAGTGCCAGGGTGGGACAGGTTTGGGGCAAAGGGGGGCATTCATACAGCAGCAATGACATGGAGGAGCATTTAAGAGGTACAGCTGAGCCCAAATATCATCTCTGTCCCTCGGTGGGGCCATATGGTGGGGTCTGCCAGCCTGGCCAGGATGCAGGAGGGTGTCAGCAGGAGGGTGGGGTCTGCCAGCCTGGCCAGGCTGCAGGTGGGTCTCAGCAGGAGCTGCTCCAGCCCCCATCCCTGCTGCAGACAAGAGTTATCGACACGCCACTGCTATTAATAGGAGTGGATTCCAGCTCAGGGGTGAGAAATGAGGAGTCAAGCTTTCCCAGGCCCAGATGTCCCATGCAAGGCCCTAAGCCCAGCAGGATCCTGCCCTGCGCTCAGTGAGGATCCAGGCATGGGCACTGCTGGGGGTCTTGGTGCATCTGCTCCTCAGCAGCGTGGGTGATCACAGCCAGGCTGGAATGGGAAGGCTGGAGGGTGTTCGGGGGCACTGTGTATCGCAGAGATGGGAACAGATCTTGGGGCTCTGTCCTGTGTGACTGGTGACTCACTTCTGTCACATTTCTGATGCTCAGGAGCAATGCTTAGGAATCTCTTTGGTATTCCCAAAGGCATAGGAAGAAGGAGTAGCAAGCAGAGGACCGGGCAACCTCCCCTGCGTGCACCAGGACACGTGTGCTGTGGGACAGACTGCAGTGCCCTCTCCATGTCTGCTTGCATGGCACTGCCCAGGGATGCACCCAGCTGTGCTACAGCAAGCTGAGATTCACTTATCCTGCCCACCTTGCTCACACAAAGGGTACCTGCTACCCAGACACTGAGTTTGCACAACATCCAGAGAACATGGACCCTTCTCCAGAAACACCATATGTCTTCTCTCACACTGTTCCCACTCTCCTTCCTCTCCTGGCACTATCTGCACAAAGAAACACTCACAGTGGGGCAGTCCTGGCACAGGTAAGGCACAGCACCCCAGGGCTGGCACATGGTTCACTGCACATGCCTCTACTGGCACAGCCTGCCCTGACACCCCACTTTTTGCTCACCTCCAGGGCCTCTGCCTGGACAGAAAGCAGCTCCAACATCATATCACAGATTGAGCAATAGCCCCGTGCTGACACCTGCCCTGCTGTGTCAGCACTGTACCGATTACCTCAGGTTCCCACATCTCCCAGCACATGCCTATTCCCACAGCCGAGGGGGCTCTGGACCCTCCTCACAGCCTCCTGCCAGCTCAGCTCGGCAGCTTTGGACACCCCAAATGCTGTAACTGCACCCAGGAGCCAGTTAACCCACCCCAACACAACAGACTTCCTTAGGGATGTCTCGGCATCAAAATTAAAAGGATCCATGAGCTCTTATCCACCCACTGAAGCCCCCTTGAGTATGTTTTTCCATCCCATGGATCTGGGTGCAGTGATGGCACAGCCAGGCCACCCCCTCAGGCAGGCATCTCTCAAGGGCAGGGTTGGGCCCCCCGGGCACACGCACCGAGCGCCGCAGGAGAGCGCCGAGGCGAGCCCTGGGTCCGGCTCTCAGCACCAGCCCCTGCCTCGGCACGGCTCGGAGCAGCCCTGCACCAACTCCTCCGATCCCTTCCACCTGGGGGCATTTGCAATCTCGCATCCCTTTTCCGTGAACATTAACCCACTGCCCTGCCCAAGTGCCGATTTGCATAACTCAGCCTGCCTCCCACACCTCCCGCCGGAGCACGTCTGCTCCTCCGAAGAGCCGTGCGATGCCAGGTCTCCCTCATGCCGGGCTGCTGCCGCTCGCCGCTAAAGACGTGTCTGCCCCTCGGCAGCGGGTGCTGCAGCTCTTGGCATGCCCTGCCTTTCCTCGGAGCACCCACTGGCCCGCGGGGACTGCAGAGCGCTCCCAAAAGCGTGGGGGGACACAGCCCCGGTGAGGCGATGCGCACAGCGGGAGATAACGTGCAAGAAGAGAGTTCCTTGCAGGGGTTCCAGCAGGAGAACACAACAGGGTGCTGACAGGATCTGCCTGCCCTTGCAGGCAAGAACGCCTCCGTTCCCAGCCGCCCAGAGCCCGCCGGTTCACCTGAGTGCCTCCTGCCACCCGCCTCTCCCCAGCGGCCCGCGATCCAGCCAAGTTTCCCACGAGATTCCCCCTTCACACCCTCCCTTTGTGCTTTCTCCCGCTGTTCCTTGCTCCCACTCAGCCCTCCCATTCTGGGATACAGGCTTCCCTGCAAGTGCCAGCTCCCTTCCCTCCTTGACATCCAACACCATCCAACAACACTTTCCCGCCGAGCTCAGGCGGACGCTGCCATTACCAGCGTGCTGCTCCGCATGTCCTGCAGTCCGGGAGGAAGGGTAGGAGCAGCTTTTGGCAGCGTGAGGAGCCAGCTCAACCACTGGCTGCTGTGAATTTCACATAGGAAAGGCACTGATGCAGCAAGCTGTGCCCAGGAGACCTCACCAAGGGCACACAGGGATGGACTGTGCACCCAAAGGACTCAGGATCATTTGCACAGACCAGGAGGCAACCTGCAGCAGGGCCAAACAATAAGGAAGGAGACCAAGCGTTTGCCCTATGGGTCTGCACCTCCCATCCTGACCTTTTCATATTTTAGGGTCTATGCAGTCTGAGGCTGCTGCAGAGCACCTGATAACACTGAAATGTGTGCTGCTCACAGCGTGGATGCCGCCTGACAGCAGCACAGCCACTCGTGCTCTCTGCTTGCCTTGAACTCTAGAAGCTCAATGGCTCGTGTGTGGCACGTAGGACAGCAAGATCACTTCCAGCTCTTCCCTCCTGCTCTCTTAACAGCTGGGCACGCTGTGCCTGGTGCACAGCCACGGGCAGTGCTGGCATCCTGCCAGAGCCTCCTCTTCCCACTGGGACCCAATGCTGAGCCACACCTGGCTCAAAGCCCCACAGGAGGAGTTCCGCTCACAGATGCCAGACCAGGACCACCTTGCGGTCCCAGGCTACGAAGGGATCAGTGGAGCTCACGGCCCAGAAGAGAGGGTAAATAGGGTGTTATTCCCGAAGGTCAGTAGGCCAGGAGGTGCCAGGCCATGCAGAGATGCACAGAGGCAGGTCCCAAAGTAGGCACCAGCCACAGCAGCCAGGTCCCAGCCTACAAAACACATCCAAACACCATGTCCCTCTAAGGCAGTGACCTGATTGTGGAACCTGGACTGTGCCACTGTGCTTATGCTGTCCAAAGCCAGCTCTCCAGTCTGTGGCAAACATGGCACAGGCATAGGGTCTGGGCAGGGGGGTGCATAACCCAAGCATCCTTCTGCCAAGCCCCGCAGAAAGTGTCTCTATGGGAGGCTGTGCCATCCCAGCCCCATCTTTTCCCTGGTTTCTCCATCCAGACCCACTCCGTGCAGCAGCACCTGTGTACTTTCAGCCCAGGACATCACCCCATGTGCTGCCCATGGGGACACTGATCCCTCCCAAGCCTGGCTGCATTAAAGCCCCTTTGTGTTTATAAACTCTGACCCACCGCAAGCCTTTGGGATCAGCCTTTAATCTGCCACTGGCAGCACAGGTGGCTGCAGGGATTGTTCTTTGTTCTCCTGGTGGAGTATTGCTTGGGCTGTGGAGCCCAACTGTGCCAGCTCCCCCCAGGAGGGGCAAGAGTTTGAGTGGAGGAAGGCATAGGACAGGCTTTACTCCAGGGCACGTTCCTGCTCCTTCCAAACCCAGCTGCCCCAGCTAGTGTTGGGGGAAACAGGAAACAATCAGAGTGCTGCGAGAAAGGGCCATCCCAACAAAAGGGATGAAAATGGGGAAATCCCAGAGGACAGATCAGTGCTTGGAGCTGGGGAGAGAAATGAATAAGAAGCATTAAGCAAGAAAAATAGGTTCACTTGGAGAAAAAGGACATTGGAGAATGAGCAACAAGAGGACGCTGAGAGCAAGACACATCTGAATAAGAGGGAAAGGAAGCAGGGAAAGGGAGATACTGTTTCCCAAAGACACACTTAGAGGGGGACTCAGGTCTCTGGGGAAGCCAGAGTCTTCTCAGGGAACAACCCCATGGCAAATCCCTGAGCACGTGCCGAGTCCATGGGCTGGGAAGCCACCAGCCCTACCTCATGCACTAGCCTGGAGGAAGAGGGAACCAGCTCACCACCCAGAAGAGGTGCTGAGACACGCAGGTCCTGGCAGCTGGCAGGAGCCTTGCAGGGTTCCAGCCATGACCTGCTTCCCATGGGATTCCATCCAGAACTTCAGCCTCTTTACACTGGTATAGCATGGGCTAACTTGCCTGTTCCCCGCTGATCTCCTGGCCACCTCCTTTCCCCTTCTCCATCCCAGTCCTCCCACCCAGCCATCCCAAGCCTCACGCAGTGTCCAGCCCCTTGGCCAGCGCAGCACACCGGCATGCTGAACGCCCGACACCCTCCCACCCTGTGGCCTGGGTTACTTAATCTCTGTGGCAAGAACTGTCTGCATCCCCATCTCTGTCCAGGGCTTTGCCGGCAAGAGCGGCTCTGGTAAGAAAAGTGATTCATTGGAATAACAAAAGCAGCTCCTGGCACAAAACAATTCTTGGTCCTTACCACAGGGCAGCTGTCCTGGTACAGGTCAGGACAACTCCTTACCAGGGGCAAAACCAAGGACACGCTTTGAGGCTGAGCCCGGGAAACAAACCTGTGGGCAAAGCGGGAACAAGGAGCATGAACAGGTACAACAACGTCCCTGTGCAGGACTCAGCCCCAGAAGAGCAAATCCACAGCACGCCCCCAAAATCCCGGCAGAGCGCTGGCAGTGCTGTAGCCTCCAATCAGAAAAGGGACCAAGACCTAAGACCCAGGACTTTTCCTCTGAACCTGTAACTCTGGAAGCCCCCACAACACCAGCAAGACATCTCACGGGGAGGAGGAGGGGCACACAACCCTGCAGCCCTGCGTTCTGTCACGTCCCCCGTCCCCCATTGTCAGCCCCCCTCCAGCTCTGCAGCAGGGCCAGACCCCGTTCCCAGTGGGCCGCAGGGGGACGAGGAGGGCGCA
>NW_005054480.1:1168873-1191843 GCF_000277835.1 Geospiza fortis | reverse complement strand
GGAGTCGGCGGGAGCAGGGACAAAGGCAGGGACGTGCTGGGGGGTGCAGCGCCCGCAGCTGGGCGACGATGGGGGAGCGCATCTCCGCAGGGGCACCTCATCCTGGGGCGCACCTGGAGCCCTAACAAGGAGGCAGCAGGAGGTACAGCAGCCCCTCCACCCCCAAACCAAGCAAGGGGAGAACTCTCTGCCATTGGGGATACCTCTCCACAAAGCACCAGACATCCCAAATCCAGCACGACTTGCACTGGGGCGGTCCACTCGTCAAAGACCCCCAGCCCAGCAAGGGAGGGAACCCTGTACATCACGACACCCCATGTATCAGAGACCCCAAACTCAGCATTGGGGTGCTGCACGCATCAGGCTGCTGAGGCACTGGCGATCCCAAACTAAGCTCCGAGGCGCCTCGTGCACGGGGACCCCAAACGAGCAGCGGGGCGCCCCACGCCTCGTGGAGCCCCGCGCACCGAGGGACCCCCCGCTCACCTTTCCCGGCGGAATGCTGGGTTTCTTCGCCGCCGTGTTCCTGTTCGGAATCGGCACGGCCCAGGGCGGGCAGGAGCAGGAGCGGGAGTAGGAGCGAGACCCGCAGCGCGGCGCGGTTCATCTCCGGCAAGTGCGCCCAAAGTCTGCCGCCGCACGGTCCAGGCAGGTGAGCCGCCCGGCGCGGGACTGCCCCGGGGGTGCCCCCAGCCCAGCCCAGTCCCCCGCCAGGACACGCGGGGCAGCCGGGGCGGGGGAGAGCTCAGTCGGCTCCTCAGCCCCTTCAGCTACGGGTGTTGCCTCTCCTCACCGACGCTTCAAGGATCCCTCACGGGTCGGGGGTCCCTCTCCCCAGCAGTTGGTGAAAGACCCCTCAGCCGTTGGGTGTCCCCTCTCCTCAGTGATGAGTGAATGGGCTCTCAGTAGTCGATATCCCTCTCCTCAGTGATGAGTCTGGGAGCTGTCAGCCATGGGTTTCCACTCTCCTCAGCAGTGGTTGTCTGCTCTCCCCAGCCATGAAGTTGGCATCCCTTGGCTGTGACTGTCCCCTCTCCTCAGTGGTCAGTCAGGGACCCCTCCATCATGGATGTCCTCTCTCCTCAGAGCTGAGTGAAGAGCCCTTTGATAGTGGCTGTCCCCTGCCCTCAGTAATGGTGTTGGGACCCCTGAGCAAAGGGCCTCTCAGTGGTGAGAGTCCACTCTCCTCAGGAATGGGTGAAGGACCCTGCTCTATCGAGGTGCAGACCCTCCATAGGTGTCCCCTCTCCTCAGTGGTGAGTGAGGGACTCCTCAGTGGTGGTGTCTCCTCTGCCTGCTGATGGATAGTTAAGAAAAACATTTCTATGGAGGCTAGATGATGGCACAACTCCACTCTGGGCAGAAGTCTTTCTCCTGCTCCTCAGAGGTGGCAGGAAGCATGTGGGTCCTGCTCAGTGTACGTATACAGTGTGCCTGGATACCAAAAAGCTTTGAACAAGGTCCTGCACCAAAAGTGACCAGGCACATGGACAACAGATTATCCATGCTGGTAGATGCAAAGTGCTGCACATTTGGTGTAATCAAGGATGCACGGCATGGGGGTGAGCTTTAATCAGCTAATGAAACACATTAGAAAAGACCAGAGAGTGGTGGTAATGTCTGGTCATGACCTGCCAAGAAAAAAGTGAAGTAAACATCAGAGATTATCAAGAGAGAAACAAAACCCAAACCAAAACAAAAAGTCCACCCCATCCTGCTGTTGAATAAACCTTGGGTGAAACCTCCTCTCATTTATTGCCCATGGTTTTGTTTCTCCCGTCACAAAAGGGTCGTGAACAGAAACAGCACGTATGGGGCCCCAGGGCTGTTTGGGGGTGAGAGTGATTTTCATGAAAAGAAGGAACAAAGCAGGCATGGCTGCCCAGCCTGGTGGAGTGAACTCTGTGCCCATGGCACCCTGGCTAGTATCACACAAGAGAGCAGGGAACAAGGACTTACTCTCTCGAGATAGCAGATGTACAGCGCAACCAATGAAAACCATCCCGCAGGAAGTTTGAGCCCAACGAGCAAATAGTTTTTTTTCATGTGGTGAAGAAGGGAATGGGAAAATCCTTTCTGTCAACATGTAATTTGTGCACACGCAAAAAGGTACTGGACAAGTTAGTGGGATATAGTGCCTTGCTCTGCGGCACAGCCAGAGTCCCAGCTCTGTGCCATGCTCCATAGGCTACACACCTCTGCTAAACCAGTTTGCCCAGCTCTTTCCCAGCCCAAATCACTGGTCAACCCAACACCTTCCTTTATGAATGTGCTCAGCATAGCTGTGTGAATACATCCATATCCACAGGCTTGCCATTGCTGCAAGAAGGCTCGAGATCCATCAAGCGGTACAGAAGATCTGTCTGGGGCTGGATTTTTTCCTTTTGCTCCTTCTGGAGCAGAAGAAACACATGCCAAAAAGTTGGCAGCTGGGGACACAAGCTGCTGGCCATTGGCTACCTGGCACCATGGGCTTCTGCCATGGGCTGTGCCAGAGTTGGTCCCTCTCTTCTGGAAGGCCTTGACAGAGAACTCTGCCTCCAGGGGTGTCCTGCAGGTAGGATCAATTATTCAAGTTATTCTGATCCATGTTGTTCCTTTCCGCACCACGTAAACTGAACCATTGGATAAGAAGATATTAATTTGTCCATGCTCAAGGAAGCAGGCCTGTGGGAGGAAAACAAACCATGAACTCTCTTCTTGTAATTCTCTCTTGCTTATATCCTGTGGTTTATCTAAACAGTCTTTATCCTAAAGGGAGACGAAGAAGCCAGTTTTATACAGCAAAGGAATGACAGTCTACCCTTTTTTCAGGACAAGACCCTGAGGTTTCCCACCTCGCACCTGAGTTTATCAGTTCTGCTTGCTTCTCCAGGGAGGACACCCTGCACTCTCTTTGTTGTCCTGATTTTCTTAGGTTTCATTGTCCTCACTCTCAATTCCTCTTTGAGGATGAGCATATCATATCACAGCCACTGTAACTGCACGTGTCTCCTTTCCACCTATGATCTCTTACACTTTGTCAGCTCTTTTGTAGAGATGACACTTGGCAGCTGTGGACACTTAGAATGAAAGGTGACTCCATCATCAGGGCACTTGGTCTGGATGATGCCTCCTGGGGATGCTGGAGTTTGTAGATCACAGCCACATTCCGTGAGCCTTGCAGGCCACACAGGGAAGGGCACAAGGGGTTTGTCATGCTGTACAAGGTTCACACCAGTGCTTATAGCCTCACCAAAAGCTGTCCCCTGGGATTCCCTGCCAGAATTATGTCAGGGGAGATCTGATCACAGGGATTAAGCCCCCCTGCAAACAACCCAGCCCTGTGTCCTTCTTTGCTGTGAGATATCTGGAAATATGCAGCACCAAACTTGTGCTCAATTCAGCACGGATGCAGCCCGAGGCACAAAGCACTGGCGTACCAGGGAGCTTCTCCAATCCTGTGCAGCACAAGATGCACCAGTCTCAGATAGAGTGGGTGTACTTCTGGAAACACTGGCTGGTCTTGTTTTAGCTCCAGTGCTGTAGGGAGGGACGACCTCTAAATGCTCATAAAAGGGTTTATTCTCAGGAAAAGGATGTCATTCCCAGGAAAATTAACTCATGTTAAGGAAAGGCCTGGATGTCTAGAAGAATTTTGGCACTCTGGGCCTGATTCAAAATTGTACCAGTAATCCTTTCCCACGGGATATCCTAGCGAATTCCTGAGCTTATTGAGGGCTTTTTGTTTGTTACTTTTAATGCAAAAACAGTGGACACTATTTTATCAGTGCTGCTGTTGTGCTCATTCACAATTTAGAGTTAAGTTCCCTGGATGATTTCCAAACAAAATCAGGCTGATCTATGCCACTCACTGAAGTGAATCCCAGGTACCAGCGCCTGCAGTTTGTATTTCATTACTGAGATTTGGGTAGAATTGCCTAAACAACAGTCACTCCTTTGAGGTGATCTTAGTCTGCTTTGCAATTGCAAAAGCTGCAGGAGTGTCTCCTCACAGGTCCTCACAGGTATCTTTACTTTCACCTCCAAATCTGTGCGTTTGTTGTGCCGGTGCCATCAGCTGCCCAAGCCCTACACCAACACAGTGCTTGTCTGCAGCAAATAACCAACTTCCAGTGCCTGAGGGTAGGATGACAAGGGATATTTTGAGGCAATGGTGTTAATTACGTAGATGCTTTCCCTTGGATGTCTAGGGTAATAGTCCCTAGTTTCAGAGTAACCCCAGCACCTGTGCTGTGGGTCTCTGGACTCAGTCTAGATCCTGGTCTGCTCTTCCCTGTGGCTAAACTGCAGGAAGCAGGTAGCCAGGGGAACAAACTGGCCTGAGAGCTCCTGGACTTGGGCCAGCCTGAGATATGGGAGCTGCTTTAAAACTATGAATTCTAGCAGCTGTAGTAGGCGTGGGTTTAAAATAGACATTTTAATGTTTCTATGCACAATTATAATGCATAATATTTACACAGTCATTGTTGCCTATTGGTTAAAAATAACTTGGATAATGGGAAGCAGAATTTTATTTTAAGAAGCTTGCTTCCAGATCTGAGTCTCAAAATACCAAAACTTCTTTAAACTGAGTAAGTCTGACTTTGGGCAGAGTCTACATGGGAGCCTCTGGATCCTTATGTCAGTATGTTCCAGGTAGGAAAGCAATCTTCCAAGCAGCTGCTGGCAAGCACTGGCTGTAGCATTGTTCCAGCACGACAAAATGTGGAGATTTGAAACTGGCAACACTTCCAAGAAGACCAAGGTGTGTCACGAATCTCTCTTTAGCAGTGAATACATCAATCTGTTTAATTGCAGTAAACAGAACAAGAGTTCACGTATAGCGGTGTCCAAATTAGGACTGACAATCCTTGCCCTGGGCATTGAGTTTGATACCTCTTTTTAAAAAGCAGCTTCGTGGCCTCCCTCACAACCTGATGAAGCCACGTGTGGAAAGCAGTGGTCATCCTCCTGCCCTGTGTTTTCTTGGTCATACTATAAAACCTCAGAGATTATTAATCTTCTTTGAATTTTCCTTTAAAGTGAATTTATTTGCTCCTATATGAAGGCTGCCCTTTCGGCAGCACTTATTCCTGGTATATTTATAGGCAGCAACTCTATCCCTTCTCAAACTGTGTTTTGAAAGTTTAGAATGAAGTCTTAAAGAGTTTAGCTTGTCAGAGACTAAATGCCCCTTCCACTCAGGATCTCGTTAACTCACTGCACCTCTTCAAGGTCCAAGTTTTCTTTTCTGAATGCAGACATGTTAAATTACACATTTAAGCTGCATGGAAAACCCTTGTCCTGCCACATGTGAAACCACTCACAGTAAGCACACAATTAGGTCGTTCACAGGCTCTTCTTTTTTTTGTTTTCCTCCGGCAGTTTATACCAGGAGTTCTGATGAGCAGCTCATAGCACAAGGTTCCATGACAGGCAGTCTTCACACCTCTCTTGCAGCCACCTGATTTTCAGCTGCACAGCAGTGTTTTCCAGCTTATTTCATTGGGGTGTTCTTCCCCCTTCCTCCTTCCCCCTGCTGTTCCTAATGACAGTATTTATGAGTGTGGGTCCCAAAATCCACTTCTTTACCATGCAGGGCCACTTTTTTAAAAGATAACCCATTATTTTTCCCTTTTAAAATTGTATCTTTGCATTCCTTGTCATCTTGACTGTAATTAATACTTACACGTGAAATTACTTTAAAACTTACTGAAATCCTGGTAAAGGAACCCAGAACATTTCCTTTGTCCAGAGAGAATCTAGATTAGTAAGCTAAAAAATTAATTGTAGCAAATTTGCATTCCTTTTTAAAAAAATCCTTCTTCCTGCTTATTCCACAACTTTTCTTCTTCTGAAGACATCCAGATCCCTTTTCTCCACTGAAACTGAGGTACTGTTTTTAGTCTCTGCTGTGACACTGCCTCTTGCTAGACACCAGACCTGTAGGCCAGCTATTGCTTCTTTCAGGTCTCAGTGTGCCATTTGCAAGCCCTTTGAACACCTTAGATTTTAGAACACCTCTAGATTTTATTTTGGATGGAGTGGCATGTCCTTACACCTGCTTTTTATTTTGCCCTCTTTTTCTGTTCCCCTGTCTCACAACATGGGGGTGGATGCTTGTCTGGCTGAGGAGTCACACCTGACACTGGATTTTCAATCCTCACACAGCTTTCCTTCCTCTCTGCTGCTCTCTATCAAAGACTGCTAAAGACCTTTTCATGGAGCTTTGGAGTTTCCTCCGCAGGTTCTCAGCTGGGAACAATTCTCAGGTTTTCCATGCGCAACTTGACCCCCAAAGTCACCACATTCTTTGTTAATTTTACTAACCACTTTAATTGTTGCTCACATTCTTTGTTCATCCTCAATATCATTCACCATAGATATACAACCACCAAGGACTGGAGTCACCTTCTAAAATATTTAGACATTATTCAGGTCACAAATTTAAAATGTTTTTTGTGCCGAGAGAACTAAAAAATTCCGTGCCGCTCCTCGTTCCATGCCAAGTCCTCGCGCTCCTCCGTCCCGGTGACTTCATTAACGAGTCCCTGCAATTTATTGCACAAAGTTCTGTCCTTGAAATTAAGTATCATAATTGTAAACATTTGTAACCTTTCACTTGCGGCAATGAAACTCTTATCAGTGGATATAAGGTTGTTTTCTGTAACCAGCCTGTATACAATAATTTCCACACACATAAGAAACAATGTTAATGACCACCGGCTCGGGAGAGTTCCCTGGATGTTTGAATTGACCAAGCCCTGCTGGTGCAAGCGGCTTCGGAGCGAACTCTGAGTTGTGTTACGGTCACAGGAAGCTACCAAGCTACTCCCCCGCTGAGAACTGGCATTAGAGAAAGAGAAACAGTGTCTCAATTAACTAGAAATTAGCAGAGTTGGGGATCTTGCCTGTAGCTTACAGAAAATTGTGAAATGCTTTCTGGTGAAATTTCCCCAGCACTGTAAACTCTATACCCTAGGAACCATACACATTTTTGCTGCCTAGGAGATAGTTGGTGCTGGTTAGGACTACTCAGGTCACTGGCATTGTGGATCACTGTGTGGTGTACTGCATGATGACTTTTTCTTCCTTAAGAGCTTCTCCAAAAAGGGGAATCGAGTAGCAAAGCCTCTGCTGGGGCCATAAGACTACAAGACAAACACACAAAGAAAGGGGAATTCACAGAAGACCAGCTCAAAAATTTACTTTCAATGATTGTTACAGTGTCTTATTGACCTAAAGCAGTTAAAATAAAATAAAAGAAAAGGTACCTGGGATGGAAGATCCCAGTGGCTGGTTAGAGACTTAGAGCTGCAAAAAGAGTCGCCAGACCATTCTGCCAGGCATCACCTTACCCAATCACCCTGGCACCCAGCCTGGCAGCTTGCACATGATCCAGTGCTCACTTCTGGGAAATGCATAGCCGGAGCTCATAAACCTTCAGGGGATTTAGGATTTTTCTTAGAACTCTCCTCCAATGGATGTTGAAGTTGCACAATTTGTATTTGTTTTTCATTAGTCTGATTAACACTATGCTGCTGCTTCTCATTCTGTTGTGTAGCCAGTCCAGGATTCTGAGCAGTCCCTGTGTGTTTCCCCACATCTCAGTTGAAGTACCCCTCAACAGCCACCTTGATAAGCTAATAAAACAAAGCCCTTTTAATTAATATCTGGAGGACCCTTTTCCATCCTGAGTGTCCATAATTTTTCCTATGAGTTCTCCAATTTTCCATCAAAATTATTTCAGTGATGTGGACACCAGAACAGGACTTTACATGAGCCACAGCCTCACCAAAACTGCTTATGGAAGAGGAATCCCTTTCCTGTTCCCACATACTAACCCAAGATCCAGGTTGGAAGGTGTTCTTGCCCAGGGCAGGAGGATTAGAACAAGATGATCTTTGAGGTCCCTTCCAATCAAAACTATTCTGTGATTCATTGCAATTCATCCTCATCTGGAAAAGGATTAGCTCCTTCTGGCACAGTATCCTGGTAGGAATTCATACCACTCTGCTTCATACTCAATACTATTTTCTAACCTGTGGATTTCCAAGGGAAAACCCCACATTTCCTAAGCCTGCCCTGTTCCTTGTCCTCATGCCTGGCTTTCATGTGCCATGATTTTGAAGAGGTCAAAATCATGTCACTCAGGCTTCACAGTAAATCCTCAGTTTGAGCACAGCTGGGATTTTGCTAGAGGGTCCCAGTATTTACCTCTAGACTAGAGATTGCCCCCACACAGAGCCAGTATCATCAGATCTCCTGACAGTCATCCCAGCAGGTTGTTTAGCAGCAGGAGAGAGCTGCTCTGCTGTCAGACATCCTCAGGAGCTCAGCTGTGGAGTTCAAATGCCCTGAGCATCTCTGACACTGCTTGTGTGGAAGCCCACAGACAGAAAACATGTCTCTTTAACACGTAGCAGGATATCCCAGGGTCAGGGCACGTCAACGCACTCTTTCACCACCGTTCTTAAGAATCATCCTTGTCACAGATGAGCTGGCAAAATAGGCTGAGGAAAAGGAAGTCGGATTCACAAATGACTCTTGCAGGGTTGTGACAGAGGAGAGGAGACCCAGAAAGACACATGGAAATCATGAGGCTCTAGCATATGCCAGAGAGACGCCCCCGGGGCAGTACAGCCCAGCAGAGCACAGCTCATCCCCCGGGGATGCTGCAGCCTGCCAGCAGCTCTCTGTGCCTCAGTGCCAGCTGCACACACACAGCCACGGGGCAGGGGCTGCACCTTTCACAGAAGGGCGCTGGTTAGATGCAGGGAGTTGCAACACACTAACAGAAGGGGTTTTACTCATGGCCACTTGGCTTACAAAAATCGAACAGTTCTTAAGTCTCCTCAGCAGTTTTCAGTCCTTATCTTCCACAGCTGCACGCAGGGACCAGGCTCTGCTGCACGCAGTGACAAGCAGCTGAGGAGAGTCAGGCAGGGATCTCAGGAGGGACGTGCAGCCAGAGCTTCCACTGGCAGGGCTTGCAGCCACGTGATGGCTACGAAGCAAAGCTCACACCCGTGACTGCTGCACAATAGTGCAAACATAAAAGGCCTGTATATCAAACAAGCCAAACAGCTCTTCACGGCGGGGCACAGCATGTTCTTCATTACAATGGGATGAAACTTTAATCACCTTGCCAGACGCGGGGATGAAGAAAAGGTGGAGGTGAGCCTGCTTATCACAGCCAGAAAGCCTTGTTTTCAACCACACAACCCCGCCTGGGCACCACGGGTCTGCTGCGCACATCTGTGGCCAATATCCATGCACACATCAGCTGGAAAAAATATCACCACGGAGAAGGGCTGGGAAACAGTCCTGGCTGGGAAGCACCCTCAGAGCCAGTCTTGCCTCCTGAGCAGACTCTAATGCTGCTGTGTGACAAACATAGATGTGAGGCGCCATCACAGAAACTAACTTAGAACAGAAACAGTACCGCCAAAAAATGGTCTCTTGGACTGAAAGGACCAGTACCCTCATCCCCTCTTAAATCCATTTGAAACTTCATAAACCCTAAGCCAGACCTGGCAAAGCCTCTATTGTAGCCTTATACCACTGTAGAATTATAAAATAATTTAAGCTGGAGAAGATCTCTAAGGCTATTGAGTCCAGCCATCAACCCAACACTGACAGATCCACCACTAAACCATGTCCCCAGGTGCCAACATTTACATGGCTTTTGCCACTTTTGGGGACAGAAATTCCACCACTAACCTGAGCAGTCTCATCTAATGCTTGATCACCCTTTCAAGTAAGACATTTTTTGCAATATCCGGTTTATAACTTCCCCAGTGCAAGTTGAAGCCATTTCCTCTTGTCCTATAAACCTTTCCTTCCATAGGAAGATCCCAGTTCTGTCTCCCCTGGTTTCTGTCTGCTGCTAACTTCTGGCACATGGCAGTGTTCCACCTACAAGTGACAGAGCATTTTAGGGGACAGGCCAGCCCAGGACCTTGAGACCAGAGGGGCCTGGGAAAACCAACCCCCCCAGCCTGAAGGCTCTGAGTGATGTCTGCTGGGAACCGAGTGAACAGCCCAGCACCTCTCGGGTGAAGCCTTCGGGGAGCCAGCAGGACTGCGCTGCCAGACCATGTCTGCATCAGATGCATGACACTGGGGCACTGTTTTAATTTAAAATGGATTAGGCTTTGTTTTCTTTTTAGCACAATAACATTGCACGCATTGTTGGGCGATAAAACCCACAGATAGCTCTGCCAGCGGGGTGTTGGGGTGGACGTGATCGGCAGCACAGTCTGAGTGAGTGAAGAGCATGGGGAAAGCCTATGGAAATGTGCTGCTGCCAGGTCCTGGGGAGGCCCTGGAACAGCTGCTGAAGGGTTCCTACCTCAAAGGAGGCAGAGGGGCAGCCCAGAATTTGGATAGCAGCTGGAGCAGGAGGCAGGTGAGGGGCAGCAGGGACATGTGTGAGCCTTATTGTCACTGCTGCTCACAGCTGGGCAAGGGGATGGTGCTGATGACTCCTGGGAGGACACTGTGAAAAGGAGGCAAGGATGTCTCAATTCACCACAGCATGTCTTAGTTAACTGCTGGTTTTCCAATCTGGTTCTGCCTCTCCCTGCATGCTGCTCTCCTGGTTTTCCTGGGCTTAAGCTCTGCATTGAGCTCTGGAGCAAGAGGGGAACATGATGAAGGTGGCGAAGTCACTGGCAAAAGTGACTGGCAAAGTCATTCTGTTCCCTGGGTTTTTTGGCAGGACCTTGGCATCACATGCTCCAGGTTCCTCCACTACCTTAATCCATGCCTTTGGCTGGCAACAGCACCAGGCTAAGGGGTGTTATCCAGCAGCCCTGCCCCTGAGATGCAGGAGACATTCCTGCAGCATGAGGCCTTTGGGGTGTCTCAGGGGAAAGAAACTCAGTCTGGGGATATCTACTCATAGCCCACTGTGGTGTTACAGACCAGCTATAAATTTTTCCTCCTGCAGAAATAGAGGATTCCCTAACAAATCTTTCTAGAGCCTCAACAGCTCATCAAAGCAGTGCTACCAAGCAAAGTGGCCTTTGCAGGTCTCTGACCCAGTTGTTCCTGAACCTCCTCTTTGCTCACATTCGCTCTTGACACATGTGATGCCTGAGGAAGGTGATGCAGGCAGCAAAATGCAGCCGGAGTGTTCCCAAGATGTTCATCTATCAGCTGGGGACCTGACCCCATGCAGCTTTCTGCACAACATTCTCCTGGTATTTTTTTGCCTGAAACCCTTCATAACCTCTCATGGCTTTTTTTAGCATGAGTTTTGCTGCTGACGCGCTCCAGACCAGGCCACCCTTGGTTCAGAAGCTAACAGAAGGCACCAGGCTCTCCTGGGATCATTCATCACTGCTAGAGGGACTGCTGGATCTGAAAGGGGCAAACCTTTTAGCAGGGCCCGTTGTGACAGGACAGGGGGAAATGGTGTAAAACTGAAAAAAGGCCAATTTAGATTGGATATGAGGAAGAAGTTTCTAACAATGACGGTGCTGGCACAGGTTGCCCAGAGAAGCTGTGGCTGCCCCACCCCTGGCACTACTCAAGGTCAGGCTGGTTGGGGCTTTGGGCAACCTGGTCTAGCTTGGAAGACATCCCTGCCCATGGCAGAGATGACCTTGATTATGTCCTTTTCAATTTAATCTATCCTGAGATTCTATGAACTCCTGTGGATGTGCTGCGGGTTGGGCTCAGAGTGTGCTGCAACATAATACCTACACATACTACGCATGTACTAATCCATAGCATGGAGTGCAACCATTGCTGCTGCCTCAGGCAGGAGTGCAAGACCTTGGGGGCAGCATGAGAAAACCCCTAGTTCTGTATGACACCAGTGTCCATCTGCCCTGGCCTGCCAGGAAAGTGGAAAAGCCGAAACCAACCAGACCACAAGACCGTGCAGGTGCTCCCAGCAGAGAGAGGTGCCAGCAGGCAGCCTCTCCCGGCTGCCCAGGGAGCAGGAGGAGGGCAGGTGTTCTGAACAGTGCAGGAAAGAGGAACCAATTCCTACTGCTGCTCAAGTGATGCCAGGACAGACCAGAGCCACCAGGAAGGGAGACTGACCCCAAGTGGGGGGCAGAGCCAGGTGCTTTGCAGAGGTTGACGCACCACCAAAGTCTCAAGTGGACAGTCTGGGAAGACAGAAAATGAGGTGGGATGAACCAAGTGTTGGCAGCAAAGCCAACACATCCCCAGAGTCCACCTGGCTGGAGGCCTTGCATGATGTGAGGACTACATGAAAGCCTTCCCCTGGGCCACCACAGACTTCTGGCCAAGTGGTTCTGTGGTCTCTTTTGAACTTGATACACCATGAACAGACAAGTTCTTTCCTAGCTGCAGTTTAATTAGACCTTCATGTTACACAGAGACTCTTCTCTAACAGGTATAATTACAACAGGAATGCAGAGAGTACAGTTTTGGTTCCATCAGATGCAGATAATTTCCTCATCCCGCGTAGTCTTGCAGCATATTATTTGTCTGACACATAAGATCCTATTTTCTTAAAAGGGGAAAAAGAGTCAGCAAAACACATAGCAATAACAAATTAAGTGTCATTAAGTTGGGCAATCACAGGGCTGTGACTTACTGCCCCGATTTATCTGCCTCTTCCTGCAGAAGCACTTCTCAGCACTATATCCACTCCTGCTGCTAAAGGACTCAAGAGCAATGAAGATCCTTTGCGCTTGATCTGGACTGACATTCTTCCATCCAAAAAGCTCCACGTTTCACCTCCTATGAGGATGACATAGACAGGACTCTGCCAAGTCAAAGCTCATGCTACAAATTAAAGACAAAAGACCAGCTACCAAAGAAAAGCTCTGCAAACAGTAGATTCTCCTCTCCTACACAAGCCCAGCTAGATCAACCATCTCCTTTGGCAGCAGTCCCTACAGGAAGGGATAGAGTTTACATAAATGAGGCAAAAGAAGAGCAACTGGGCAGTTTTGGGCTGAGAGAGGCAGGGAAGGACTCATTCAAGTACAAATTGACCCTGCACAGAGTGTACTAAGCCAGCGTGAAGTGAACCAACAGGAAGGTAACATTGAACAAAGATGTTTGTCACCAAAACTGTTGAAAGACCAGAGAAAAATGTAATAATTTAAAATATATGCATATATTTAATACATATGTGAGAAGAGGAAGTAGAAAAGCTTCACATCACACAGAGTTTGGCCAGCACGGGCAGAAAACACCAGCTGTTTATTACAAAACCTGAACAAATGCAAAGTCATCTGTACATGTTGCAGGGAAACCTGGGCCATTTATTATTAAACTGCAAAGCAGCCTCTTTCTCAAACTTTACCTTCTACAGACAGCAAAAATCTGTCGCAGAAAAACCAGACGTGGCAAGCCCCAGCAAAAAATCCAAGGAACTCCCACCCCAGAGTCTGGAGTCCCATGCTCCCTGTGATTCTTTGTGTTGCTCTCCTTGCTCTGGTGCCCACAGCAAGGCTAATGCCCAGAGACAGCCATGGGGCCCATGGAGTGCCCAGCCCTATGGAGACCCAGCCCCTGCCTCCTGCAGCAGGACCAGGAGGGGATAACAGGATCAAAAGAGCAGTAACAAGCTCTGGGAACTTGTCACGCAAATGTGTTTTTGACCAAATCCCAAATGAGCCTCTGAAGGGAAGCATTAGTGCTGTCACGTGGAGCACATGATTTTGGAATTCATTAAGCCTTTGATGCAGTGTTAGCAGTGCTGTCCCCTGCCCCAGCCATTAGCCATCTGGCTGAAAAGCAGTCAGGTTTCCCTCTCCCCAGAACTAGAGGAATGGCCTGTGCCTGCAGCAGAGCACAGGAGTTACAGAGAGTTAGAGCATGCATGCACTGGACAAGCTGATTGCACTGATCTTGAGGAAAAATGGCACCTCTTATTGGAGCCCTCAGCACAAACATGCCTCTCCCCATGCCCTTAGATGCTTCCTCAAAGAAATCAGATGTTTCCAGAGAATCTCCGTTTCTTCTATTGCTAAGACAGGCTAGAGAGGAATGAAAAATTTAGTTAAGGAGAAGTGGAACTAGGGATAGGGGTCCTGCATTTAGATACTGAGAACTAGAACAGACACATCCAAAATTGGATGAAATCAGAAGAGAACTGCAGGTGAAAGCTAAAGGCAAATGTTGCTGAATGTTGCTGGCTACAGCACAGGGTTATGTTTTTCCAGCTCTATCTTGAATACAAAGTCCCCTCCGAAACTCCGACTCTCCCTTGTTTGAGGACAGTTTGTAAATTAACCTTGCTGCGGATGTGAAGACACAGAGGCTGATGTGAGCAGTGTGGTGCAGAGCTGGCTTGGAACTGGAGCAGCACCCATGACAGCCAGCAACCCCTGCCCCAGCTCTGACATTAAAGAGCACAGCGGGCACCCCAAGCCAGCTCCGAGGAAATAGCTTGTGTTAGGAATCCTGAGCTGTGGATCAGCAGTGACAATCCAGGCTGGTTTCTACAGAAGCATTTCTGGGTCTTGCACTGGCAAATATTTTCCATTACGTAGCTCGTCAGGATTGGACTCCATTCCCCCTCAATCCTCATCCAGGATAACAACAAACTCATAAGCATGCAGAGACACAAGCTATCTCTTACAGCCTTAAGATGAGGTGATAACTGCCTATTCCAGCTGGGATCTGCCTGAAGTCGTGGTCTCAGTGCCTCCAGGGAAGCCACATCATTGTCCCTGGGCTGTGCAGAGCTCCTGGGGTACCTGTCACTGTCCCCTGCTCTCCTCCCAGCACTGTGCACGCAGCGTGGTGAGGCTGGTGCACTCTCAGCTCGGCAGGCCCTCAGCTGTGCTGTTGCTGTCATTCCAGCCAGTTTTTTGGTGAGACTATGCCTCTGGCAGGGACTGAGCAGCTGAGCTGACGCCTGCCAGACCAGCCACAGCAGGGCTCAGTTGCTGGCAGACACCTCCAAAGCACAAGAGCAGCAGGAGAAACACTTTGAAACTCTTGCAGGTCTCCTGACAATGTGGTGTTTCTTACTAATTTTCCAACATCCTAATTTGTCAAATGTTTTTGCTTGACTGGAAGCCAAGCACAGCTTTGGGAACAAAACCTGTGGTACGCAGGGGGTTCCCCTGGCTGTCAGCTGCCAGGATCTCTGATACAAAGAGCTGAGGCCAGACACAGTCAGCAAACTCAATGCACAGACCAAAACACAAGCTGAAAATATTTAGCCTGCCCTGCTCTGTCCAGAGCAGCTGTAAGCCTCAGATGCTCTGTGTTTCCTCCAGAGATTCTGCTGGAAAAATGCAGCATTCCCAACATGTGATGAAAGCAAAAAATGCCCAAAGCCTCATGCTAGTGTGAATGTAGCACAGGACGGGCTGAGGACCTACCAAAACTTTGCTGCTGGACTCAGGTCCATGGTCCTGCATGGGACATTAATTCTGCACCTTCTCTGCGTGCTTTGTAAAATCACAGAATGGTTTGGGTTGGAAGGGGCACTAAGATAACTAATTTCCAATCCCCTGCCATGGGCAGGGATACCTTTCACTATCTCAGGTTGCTCAGAGCCCATCCAAGTGGCCTTCAACACTGCCAAGGATGGAGCACCCACAGCTTCTCTGGGTCACTTGTGCCAGTGCCTCACCACCCTCACAGTAAATAATATCTTCCTAATACCCAATCTAAATGTATGCTCTTTCCTCTAAAGCCCATTTTCCTTAGTCCTATCACTACATGCCCTTGTGAAATGTCCTCCATGTTCTAGCCTCATCCAAACTGGCTTTAAAAGAGTTCAGGATGAAGCTACTGAAATCTGAAGTGGTGTTTAAGGTTGGCAAAAGTGTGGCTGATAGGATTTTGTAATGGGTTTCCTGGAAACTCCAAATTCTGGAAAATTAAATCAGCATGTAAAAGAGAAAATGAGACATGTAGGAAGAGACAACTCACGCTTTTGAGGATATTTCAACACCTTCAGCAATTCTCTGAAGAAGAATAACCACAACAAATGAAATGGAAAACCATAACAGTCTGTTAGAGTGATAAGCTGAAAAACTAAATAAAACCACCAAATCCCAAACCACCAAACCATTACAAATGAAAAAAAAAAATTTCACCCTGGAAGCTTGCCATAAATAGCATAACAGAGGTGTGAAAGACCATTCAGAGAAGGTAGAGTCCCAGCCAAAAGCAAAATGAGTAATCCATACCAACAAGGAATGAAGGGAAATTTCCATCCTACAGTGTCCTAGTGTAGGGACAGATGCTTCAAGTGAAAGCAGTTAGCAGGGTAGGTTTAAAAACAAATTGATAACACAAACAGTAAATTATACAAATGACATTTATCCAAGAGCTCTGGAGAAATTCCAACAGAGTGTCATGGAATAGCATCCACGGGCACATAGAGAAATGAGATTAAACGGGAAGAAGGAATCCCACTCTAGCAGAAGAAAGTCCTGTCTCGCTCTTTAAAGGAGTGAGAAATCCAGTTTAATTAATATGGCTGTACAGATGGATGTTACTGGGTGCCCAAAATATTTTCAGAAAGATCCCTCACCAAATGTCCTTAACTGCTCTCCTCCAAACCATGCTTATTCCCATGGTTAAGAGCAAGGCAGAAGATAATGAATGGAAAATGGTCAGTGTTTAAAATGGAACACACTAGTGTGTTCCACCAGGATCTGTGCTACGGCTTGTGATTTTTGACGTATTCATAAATGGTCTGTGTGTGAGCAGTGAGGGGGAAAACTTTGATGGTGAGGCTGAAGAATGCAGTGTAGTGAAAATGAGCAAGATCTCAGAATGAAAGCTGGGAGATAAAATGACAAATTAAAGTGTGGGTAGGTGTAATTTACAAGGAGAAGCTCTTACTGTGCAAAGGTGTTCAGACCAGTTATCCCCAACTGGGAAAGTGGCCTGAGGATCAGCTACAGGTTTTCTCCCTTCCTTCTCAGAGAAGGGACAGTAGAACTAAGAAGTGGAAAAGGGGAAAAGCAAATGATTACTTGTTTTGTTTTACAGTATAGGAAAAACAAGAATATTTATTAAGTAATGACATAGCAGGTTGAAGAAAATTTCTCTTTCACTATGCATTGAGGAGTCTCACCAGAGACATTCAAGAACCATCTGGACTCAATCCTCTGCAAAGTGCTCTTGGATGTCACTGCTTGAACAGGAAGGTTGGACCAAATGTGGTCCTTTCCACTCTGTGACTCTGTACGTCTAAGGAATTAATTAACTAGGATTTCTGGGATGCAAAACAATGCAGAATGGATCAAAGGCAACCAGATTTTCTCATGGAAGAACAACCCAGCAAGGACCACTAGGCAAAATGATGCTTTGGTCAGAATAAGATTAAGCAGAGCTTAATCCTGATTAAAGATTGCTGAAAACATGTGGTGGAGAAAGTCTGGTTTTATACCTACACTGCTCCTCCATCTGCTCCAACCACACCCCACTGGCCACCTTCACAGCCAGAATCTGGTGCAGGTTTGTCCCCTAAATCTCACAGTGGTTTCTGTGCTCTTGTGGTGCACCAGGTGGAGAAAGCTGATACACAAAGCCCTTGTCAGAAAGCCAGTTCTAAACACAGCAAAGTCACACCATGCGAGAACTCGGTATGGACGACAAAGTCAGCTACAAGACAGGAAATGACTGTATCTCAAGAGATGCTGTCACAACACTCCATGGTGACTTGACACAGGCTGGAGTGAGGCTAAGGGTAGTGTGGAGTAGCCTTTGTCTGGGCTGAAGGCCAAAGCAGTCTTTAAGACACATTTGGGGAAGGAAACATGTCAACATACTCTATAAAGTTGCCCAGGAAGCAAGCAAACAACACGAAGGCTGCCTTTGTGAAAAGAGCGTAAGTGCCATACCAGTGCTTGGGTTACAAACATTCCTAAAACTCAAACATCCATCAGAGATGATGGCCAGACTGAGGAGAGGAGGATAAAAAACAGAACTGTGAAAAGGGGGAACAGGAAAAGTTGAGAATTGAAGGGGAGTGAAAATTCTGTTTCAGCCAGCCTGGTGGAGAGTCGCTGGCCAGATACCTCAAGGGCCAAAGGTGAGACAGTTTTAGTTTGGACAGGACACAACTAACCTGGAGCAGATCTCAGTTCAAGGTGATTGACTAAAAGGTCTACAGTCAAGATCATTCAAATGCAGAGGATAGAGGGACGTAACAAAGGGGCACAAAATCCTTCTGCAAAAACAAGAAAGCAGGTTAGGGAAGCTCTCTAAAGGATGGTATGAAACACTAGTTATAGAGAAGGAGTGCAGGGGGATGACTATTAAGGCCCAGGTTATGAAATAAAATTAATCCCAAGCCTTCAGGCCCAGAGAAGCACTTCCAGTTCTCACTCCTTTGGATTGCAAATCTTTCTTGCTGCTCTTCTCATCTTCCTGTGTGCTGGCTCTTTCCAGCTCCCGACACCTGTGTTTTTGTTCCTATCCTTCCTCTTAGAGCTCAGCTTAAGTTCCATGGGGAATGAAATGCTGTGCTCAAGGGATCCACAGGCTGCCTGACCCTCTTCTGAGTGCTGCCCTGCTGACTCAGCCCAGTAAAGCCTGGTATTTGCTCTCTCTGTGGGAGAGCAAATGCATAAATCCTCTACATGTATAAATTCATTTCATCACACACTAGCTGAACTATAGCATGATTTATCACAAAAGGTCTTCCCACCTGATTTATTCTTTGCTTTTTTCTGAGACATAGCTTTCCAAGTGCCATGAGGTAAGATGCTGCTGTAGGAAATGAGGTAAGGCTGCTCCTGTACCTGCTGCTCTTCAATGAATAATTGGATCATAGAATCACAGAAAGGCTTGGATTGGAAGGGACCATAAAAATCATCTTGTTCCAACTCCCTGCCATGGATTGGGACACATTCCACTAGATCAGGTTGCCCATCTAGTCTGGCTTTGAACACTTTCAGAGATAGGGTTATCTACAGCCTCTCTGGGAAACCTGTTTCAGTGCCTCAGCCACCCTCACAGCAAATGATTTCTTCCTGATATCTGATCTAAACCCACCTTCTGTCAGTTTGAAGACATTGTCCCTTGTCCTATCACTACAGCCTCTTGCAAAATGTCTTTCTTCAACTATCTTGTAACCCCTTTAGATATTGAAAGATGCTATGAAGTCTCTACAGATCCTCCTCTTTTCCAGGCTGAACAATCCTGACTCTCACAGCTTGTCTTCATAGGACAGGTCACCCTCAGACAGAAGATGAAATTAATTCTTAGCTTTCACACAGTGCTGACTTTGGCCATGATCTGGGGACACACAGGCAAAGACCACAGTAGAGATATCAAATCTGCATTTTATTCTTCAGCAGCCTATTGTATTCCCAGCTCTTCCTCCAGTTTTTCCCAACTGCTGGCACACATTTGTGCCCATGACAGCCCAGCACCAGCCACACTGCTCTCCAGAAGCTTGGCTAGACTTTGTGTGTAGGCAGGGCACTGGCTGTTTGCTAATGACTCTGCAAACCAGAGCCCTGCAGAAATTGTGCCAATGTCTCCTGTGTTGCATAACCTCCTCTGATGAGCAGCTTCTCACCCTCTTTTCCCTTGGTTCCCTCCTGCCTTGTCACAGAAAATGCAGAAGTAACAGATGTGGGAGAGACTTGACCTGCCAACACAGGTGTGTTGCTTGGGTCTGTGCCAGGCTTCTGGCTGCACACTCTGTGATTCAACTTGCACCCATTGGAACAGAGGCAGCAGAAATCTGTGATTGATCTGCGCTGCTCTGGGGAAGCTTGCAGGATGCGCCATGAAGATCTACCAGGGAATCATCCTGACCCACCAGTCATTCCTGTGTCACTTGTGACCTGTGCCTGCAGCAGCACCCAGGAAGAACTGGAGGCACTGCTGGGGAAGAGTTCTTCACCACCCTCCTTGGTTCAGCATGATCCCTGCCAAGCTACAGGAGCTGCTCTGCAGCTGGATCATAGCCCTGGGCGTGCACCATATTCTTGGCACAGGAACTAGGAAAGAGTTACTGAGGGACTTCATTACTGACATGCATTTCTCACACACGTCTCAGGTCTGTGCACGAGTTCCTAGAAAAGTTTTGACCACAAGTGGTTCTATGTGCTGCCCAGAAGGCAGGCTTCCCACCAGCCCAGCGGTGGAGGAAACTAAGGAGAACATTGGAAAAGAAGCCAAGGCTGCCCAGCAAAATGCCCCTGGGCTCAGTCAGGAAAAATCTGCCAACAGCAGCCTTCAACTGCCTGGACTAGCTCTCTCCTGAACAGCTTCAAAGCAGCTGCCAAAACCCGACATGAGGAAGAGAAAAGATGTGTTAAAGCTGCAAGGCAGTGCTGGGGAGAGCCAGGAACAGCCACTGCTTCCCTGTCTTGCAGCCAGCAGCGCTGCCTTGCGATCCAGCACAGCTCAGCACCAGAGCAGAGGGAGGGAGGAGAAACAGCCCCGTGACTAAAGGCAGTGTTGAGACACTGCAACCCACACCCTGTATCACAGTGATAACAGCACCAGCCTGGACACAGCCACGCTCCCAGGGAAGGGGCAGGTGGGGCGGGCAGCCTGGCTGTCCTTCAGAGCAGAGCCTGGGAAACGAGGCTGGCTGGGAGGAGAGCTGTTACAGGTGGATTAAGGAGCACTCCAGAAGTACTTCAGGCATAAGTAAGTACAAGAAGAGTGGCTGTTACAGGTAGCAGTTGTATGCCTGGGTTAGTGCCCCACGTGCCTTCAGCTTCTCCACCATCACACAATCCCATGTCTACCCCCAGAGCTGTTAGCTGCTTTCTTTCATTTGTCATTTGTGGCTGAACTGACTGCAGGTAACAACAACAAAAAAACCACTGAGCTTCTCCACACAGGCCAAAAATAGGAGATTTATTTTAAAAGGTAGGAAAAACAGAACAAGTAGTATGGTCCTTTACATTCCAAGCCCTCTGCCCACCCTCAGGGTAAAGCAGCATGTTGTCCAGCCTCGACTTGTAGAGATTTCAGCCAGGATGAGTGAGAGGGTTTCACCAATGATTCCCTGACTTAAGCTCTGGATAAGGACTGTGGAGCAGTGTGCCAGCACACTGGTGCAAGGGCAGTGAATCCCCTTTACAAGAAAGATCTTCTTGACCTTGTCTCAGCTTCTGTTCAAGTGCTCCTGCACTCAACAAAAGGGACATTTCAGTTTTGTTTTTTACTGCCCAAGCCCAACTTTTTTCCCCTCGGCTCCCAGAGCAGCAGACACACAGGACCAAAACAGAGAATATTGAAAGAGAAAGAGGTAGGTAATCAGATATTCATGGCAGAAGAGGTTGTTGGGAGATACCCAGTTTGTGACTATTCACAGTGCTAGGCAAGGAGTCTCCAGGAACACTGAAGTACAGGCACACAGCCTGTCAGGCACTGTGGGTCTGTGCAGAGTGTGACTGTTCCCATCCTCTCCCTTCTGCCAGGATCAGACTGGTCTGGATGCTGCAGTCACGATCTGCCTCAGTGCTGAGGAAAGGGAACTTCTGCATCAGCCCTGTCTGAAAGCACAGGGACAGCTGGGTGCAGCAAAGAAAAGTAAAAAAATTAAAAAAAAAGGAAAAAGTCTGCTGTATCTCTGGATGTATTCACTGTTAGACAAGGCCCAACAGCACTGGAAGAGGACAGGTCTGAGCCACTTGGACCTGGAAGAGAGTCAAGAAACACAACTCACTGGAGGACACAAAAGGATTCAATTTAGGTATCCCAGTACAACAAGCTTGCAGTTATCTATGCCAATCCCTGTGTTTTATCTTTCTTCTGCCTAACCTCTGACACAAGGAGCATCCCCTGGGCACATCAATGAATGGGACACAGAGAAATGAAGCAATTAAGCCAAACACTTCAGGGGGAGGATTTTTTCAGCTATTGAAGAGTTCCTGTCTTTCTCAGCTATGAAGAGAAAGACAAGACAGGCCCCAGCTAAAAAGCTTTGCTCCAGCATGACTTCCAGCATGGGAGCAGAACCACGCAGGAAACTTGGTAATCTTGGTGTGTGGCTGGAAGCCCTGCAGTGAGTCAGCAGCCAAAAGCATGGTCTTCTGATCCCTCTCCATGCTCAGCTGACACATACCAAGATTCTTCCAGAGGTGTACTACAGCACCACTACAGCTCCCAGCTGTCTGCAGCAGCTGAGTGGGACAGGGGAGCTGCACATCCAGCAGATACTTTGGATAAGGCAAATTCAAGCAAAAGGCCTCTTCTGACCCATGCCAGACCCGTGTCACCCCATCCACTATATCACAATCTCAGTCACTAGCAGTGTTTCTACTGCTGAGACTTTCAACAAAGTCCTCTTTACATCAACAAAGTTGCTGCCTTTTCCCCTGTTTTGAGCCTCACCTTCAGCTTGCTGCCTCTGCCACCCCGCATGGCTCCCCACCACCACTGCCTCCCTACCCCAGGAAGCCACTGAAGCTGACTATTGTGGCATGCATTCTGGTAGCCTTCATCCTTCCAGCCCCAGCCCTCCAACAAACTGTGAGCTCCCTCCAGCAGCCTGGCCATTGTACTGTAAGCATGCCGTGCACCACAGCTGCTGGGAACACAAACTTAGGCTGATTTTCCCGGGTTTCCCTGGTCTCTGTGTAGTCCTGGGAAGGAAGCTGGCTGCTGCTCTCTGTTTTTCCTGCTCTACTTCTATGTAGCTTGTGGCCAAGAGATGCTACAGGTGAAATGTGAAGGGAGAAGTTCCTTTGCTTCTCCATTTCCCAGGAAAGAGGAATCGTACACCGCCTCCTCTTACCATGTCACCCAGGCTGTGCATCCTCAGTGCAGTGAGCTCCTCTCTCTAGACATGTTCATGGGACTGGAAGTGAACTGTGGTGAGAAGCAGAGAAACAGCATTGGCGGGGGAGCACAGGCTGGCAAGGAATATAGTCTTGATCCCAAGACCACCAAATAAAACCTATGACCCAGGAGCTAAGAAACCAAGTGCTATCTGTGGAACCCTCTTCTCTCCTGTGTCTGGGCAGGGAAATTCCATGTGCCCCAGAGGGACTGTGGCTTAGCAGAGGCTATACCCCAGCTCACCTGCTGGATTTCCTGCATTGCCA
>NW_005054480.1:1150276-1168863 GCF_000277835.1 Geospiza fortis | reverse complement strand
GAGCGGAGGCGAGGGAAGGCTCGTTGGCTGCTCTCTCCAGAGCTAGGCTTTATTTCACTCTTCTGTGGGGTCTGCTGGTTTTGGAAGTTCTTGGTCCTCCTGAACCACTGCAGAGCAGGTGTGCCACTGGAAGGCATGGAGGGGCAGGACTGCTTCTCTGGAAGGGTCTCCCCCTTGTCTGCTGGTGAACTCAGTGTGAGGTTCTCCAGATTTTTGTAATTCAAGCTCTCACTACTTTTCTGGAGAAAGGAGGAGTGGATTCAGCAGTGGTTTGCAGACCCTTCACACACACTGAACAGTACAATGAAGAGAAATACCCAGCTGTGTCCACTGCTGACATTCAGGGGGCAGCGGAGTGCCACCCACCTGCCAGTGCCTCTCCCCTATCCCAGGACTCCCCAGCTAGCAGCGTTTCCCAGCACAAGCAGAAGTAGCCAAGCTGCTTGGCCAAAATGGAACACCCCTCAACAGGAACACAAAACAGATGTTGCTGCAGTGTCTCTAAGCACTCACTCAAGGCACAGACCACGCCCCATCCTCTTTTCCCCCTGGAGACCCTGGGCACTCACCTGCCCACAGGGGACAGTCAGTCTCTCCATGAAGGGCTGGATGCCCACGTGCTGGTGGTAGCGCACCAGCTCGGTCAGCGAGGCGTGTGCCCGGGCCTCGCCCAGGATGACATAGCGAGCGTTGGGCTGCACCTGGATCATGTAGTGTCTGCAGCGCCCCTCGCCCCTGGGGAGAGGGATGGACAGAAACAGTCACAACATGGGGGCCTCAGCCTGTCAGAACCTGGCTCCTGCTTCCCACACCCGTGGTCCCCAGAAGCCAGTTGTGATCAGGATCCTCAGTAACAGGTACCACAGAGGCAGGAGATGTGCTGGGCGCTAACATGTGCTGCAATCTCCTTCCAACCTGGTTTGCCCTCTCAGCCACAGAGTACAGCCTAAGCAGGACCTCTACCCTTGGAGCCACAGCATCCCACCCACAAACAAGTCTATTTTTTCAGTAAGAGACAGATTCTGCAGTATCCCAGCTGCTACTACAAACTCCCTGAGGCACCCAGTACAGGAGAGGCTGAACATGATCCTCACTGGACTCCTCTGTGGAGCAGGTAATGTCTTCCAGTCAAGCAGTTTTATAGAATCACAGAATTCAAGACTTCTATGACTGTAGAATTCCAGGAGCACAGAATTTCATGCAGTGCTCAGTTTCATAGAATCACTTAGGATGGAAAAGCCTTCAAGATTTTCAAGTTCAACCCTTAACACAGCACTGCCAAGTCCACCATTAAACCATGTCCCCAAGTGCCACATCTACACATCTTCTAAATACCTCCAGGGATGGTGACTCCACCAGTGCCCTGGGCAAGCCTGTTCCTGTGCTTGACATCCCTTTCTGTGAAGACATTCCTCCTGACATTCAGCCTGAACCTACCCTGTCACAGCTTGAGGCTGTGTCTTTTTGTCCTGTGGCCAGCTGCCTGGAAGAAAAGGCTGACCCCCACCCAGCTGCAGGCTCCTGCCAGGAGTTGTAGAGAGCAATAATGTCTCCCCTGAGCCTCCCCTGCCCATCACCTACCGGTATGTCAGGATGTAGCCTGGCCGGCTCTGGCTGATCCGAACAAGGAAGCAACCCAAAGGCTTGTCAATCAGCAAGTTTTCAGCTTCCCTGGAACCAGGAAAGAGTTTTTCAGCAGAGAGCCAGCAGCTGCCTTGCCACACTGCTGGGATTCGCATCCTATCTCATGTGCTAGCCCAGCAGTGTCCCAGGGAGCCCAGCATCTGCCCCATGTGCTCCTGACTACAGAACAGGTCTCATGACCCAGATTGGTGGTGCAGGAGGCACTAACAGGCTGATGAAGCACCATACTCTCAGCCAAAGCCTCTCCAAGCAGGGCTGCTCCAAATCTGCTCCAGCAGGTTTGATTGTGCAATAGCAACAGCTGCCTTCCAGCACCAAGCATGTCAGAAAGCACCACTGAGATGAGGAATCTGTGCATGTGTGCACTTCCTATGGTCCAGGGATGAAGAAGTCAGGATGCTGTGGGGTACTGGGTAAGCCTAGCACCTTGGAAAAACACCAGCTTGGATTACCCCACTCTGGCTTTCCAAACTTCCTGCTGGAATGAGATCTTCCCCTTCTCTGTCCAACAGAGAGAGCTCTGCTTTGTGCTTGTCATGTGCCTTGCTTCAGGCTAAAGGTGACTGCAAATCACCAGGGCAATTTGGGGCTGCTCTGGCTGCTCCATTTCATGAGGCTGAGCTTACACTGCTGAGTGAAAATTAAGTGTCTGCTTAAGCACCACTGTCTTTGGGAAGGATCTGCCACATCCTTCACTGTGCAGTGCTCATGGCTAGTCTATACTCGAATTTAGACAGTTTTGTCTTCCAGACACTAATTCCTCTCCTACATTCTTTCATCTGTGGACAAAAGAATTATTACAGGTTAGGGCAACAATAACTATAGTAAAAAAATTAAAAGAAATGCAGTTACCAGGGAGCTGTGAGCTAGTGTAGTGCTCTTTACCAAGCTAATGTGCTGTGTAATGTCTCTGAGTAAAGAGACAAAAAAAAAATCCAAGAACGAAGAAAAAATCCAAGAACAAAAAAGAAAAAAGCTGAAAAAATCCAAGAACATAGATCTAATAAGGCTGAAGGAGAATTGCAGTTTCAACAGAAAAAAACCCAACTAAAGCAAGATGATGAGGCTGTTCAGATGGCAGCAACAGTGACAAAGAAATCCCACCAATTACAGGAGATTGGCAGTTAACAAGTGTGAAGCACCGTAGATCAATTTGCACACAGGTGAGACTGTAATGCCATCCCGCTCCTGTCTGAGCACTGGCATAATCAGCACTCTCTGATTATGCCACTGCTTGACTTAGCCAAGAGAGAGAAGTGTGAGGCAGACCAGGTAGAAAAAGTTCAAGCATTTAAACAAAGTCTTGCAAACAGATCCATAAGAAAGAAGGACTTAGTGGTTATCTCTCCCAGACTAACTAGAAGCAAATACCACCTATGCTGCATCCTCCTTAGACAGACAGAGGTATCAAGAAAAACCCTTCCTCTGCCTGTATCAGAGGGCTTTGGTAGAGTTTTGCCATTAGCTACTCACTAAAGCCCCTCTTAATACTATTTAAAATAAAAGTAAGCTGAATTCTATATTCTCCTGCTGTAAATTGGGGTCTTCTCCTGACCTATATTGAAATACGAAAAACAGTTATAATGAATCCACCCAAAAATTCATCTTCATGTCTCTGCAAATGGTCCAGAACAGGGAAAGTGCATGTGTATATTTCCTCTCTGATTACTTTATAAGCCTCCCATCCCTAAACAGGATCTGTATTTAGGGACCCAGTGGACTTATGTACTATGAGTTTCCATGATCTTTCCATGGACCTGCATAAAGTTTCAGCTTTTACAGCCTGTGACAGGGACTCCCAAGCTTTCCCCGAAGGGTTTGATGCTCACAGATTAAAAGGGAAAAGTTATGCTGGTCACTTCCATTTCCATTCCACTTCCTTCCTGGCCAATCCAACCTACACAGTCCAAAGGACACATGGATTTCCACCTGTGGTCACTGTGTCCAGAGGACTCACCTCCGACTGATCATCCCCTGCAGCCAGCTTGGAAAGGCTCCATCATCCTGCATGACTTTCTGGGCCTGTGTCTCTGTGAACCAGCGGAGAGTTGCTCCTCTCTTGAGTTTCCTCATTTTTGCTTCTTCTCCAGTCTGTTCCTCAGTTCCCAGAACAGGAGGAGGCACAGAAGGGTTCAAGAAGTTATCAAAAGGAGTGGACTGAAAGCAAGGAGAGAGGGAAAGTCAGCACGAAAGCAAAGTCAAAGGCAGGGGACATTTGAAGAGATCACTTCAGCAGGTGACCCCACTCCTGAGTGCCTTAAGAGAAGATCAGTCACCAACTACTGAAGGCTGCTTTCAGTTCCTCAAAGGTCCTGACCATGCTTTTTATCTAACCACAGCAGGACAGGACCCACACTTCTCATGACAAGAATGACAACATTCTCTTGGGACTGCATGCAGAACACGTGCATGCAGAAGGTGGATGGAGCAGGGAACCAGCACACCTGGCTCAGGGCCCCCAGCAGAGCCAGTATTGCTACCTCTGTCAGTTTGCTGCGTGGCCGAGGCACTGGTGGCTGCTGTGACTGATCACAAGGATGAGGACTAGACTGAGGGCGTCTCTTTCGTGGCATGGGGACTGGAAGGGAGTTTCTTTCTGCAACAAGAAGAAATAAGTAGGTGAACTCAAGCATCCCAAGATCCATGAGATCTATTCTCCACAGGTCTAGGACTGGGATAGGCTCTGCTGCATGGATTATGTGGCAAAACCACAGCCTGGCCTTTCTTCCAGCACAGCCAGGCAAATTACCTTCATTATGCTGCTTCTGCTGCCCACAGACAATGCCACACTTCCAAAGAGCAGAAACATCATCAGCTCCCTGCCCACCACACTGATGGAATTCCCATCCCAGGGCAGGCCATCATGACCTGGAGCTTACAGCACGTCAAGGTGATCACCACACCAGTGGACACGCTCTGGGTCACTGTGAATGGGAACAACTTGCTGTGCTTGAGCTCTCAGCTCAGCCAACAGCTTTAGGAAACTCTTCTTGCATCTGAATCCCCTAAAAACTGTTCAGAAAAAAGCTGTGGTTAGAAAAAGATGCTGTTCATGCCTTTGTAATTCTCTCAGGGAAGAACACTGGGTGATAGTCCTTCATCCAGTACAAAGCCCTCAACACCTGAATCATGTTAATAAAGAGCAATGGAAACTCTACTGTGACCAGGCAGCCAAAACCCTGTGAGAGCTGTCTTCTACTCTCTAAGCTGCAAGATCACAGATTTATAGAAATCAAATTACAGATCTAAGCTCTCATCTGTAATCCCAGGGCACTGAATACCTAAAAAGAAATCCTCACAGAAAGGCCTGTTAACCATCCATCTCTCTGTCCTTCTAGACACCATGAAAGAGACAGGATTTCCTTGACGCCAGCCCACAGAAAAACTTTTCCCATAAGCAGCCATTTGCAGGGCTCACCAGGAGGATTGCAGACATTGTGTGATCCCACCTACTCTACCAGTTATTAAAACACATGAAGTGTTTTTTAAGAAAGCTGCACCCTCTCATTTCCCACTACCCACACACCCTCCCCATAGATGACAACAGCGCACAGCTTGTGACCATCTGATGTTTGTCACACTCTTTGGTGCACAGCTGGAAGTTGCTCAGATGCTCCAGCAGTGCAACAACCCATATAGAAGAGAAGTGTAACAGAGGGGAGCTAAGCAGGGTGACAGCAGCCTCCTCCTCCTCCGGGATGCACAGTCCTCATGTAGCCTGTGCAAAGGGAAGTACCAATCTGCCCACTGCCACTCTGAAGGGACTGGCATGGAAAGGAAAGAAAAAACCAAACCAAAATTTCACCCCTTTTGCCTGTCTCTGAAAACAGCAATGAGATCTGCTTCACTCATTTCCCTCTCCCCAGTTCAACACAACTCACCAACAATCCTTACTCCAGAGGACAGTGAGCCAGACTTCAGGACACAGCCAAATCATGTGCATGCCCTGCTCAGCCCAGCTCTCCTGCACACATTTTCCCTTTCCAAGGCTGACACTGAGGGCTCTCCCTGATTCAGGATGAGCACTGGGAATAAGGGCATTTGCAATAAGCACTTTGACTTCACAGGGCCTTGACACAGAGATGGCACCTGCCCTACCCTTCTGTCCTCTGCAAAGGTGGAGCAGGGACTGCAGAAAAGGCTTTCCTTCCCCTGGTCTGAGATCAACTCCTGTCCCAGTGCTCACCTTTCTGTATGATAACTGCTGCTCTTTCCAGTCGCTCCACATACTTTGCCAGCTGTTCCTGATGCCAATATTTAAAGAAAAGTCGAGACTTTCTGTGAAGTTGGAAGAGAAAGATGCAGTGAGAAACACTGCCTAAACATTTATCCATCATCCTTTGAAGAGCCCATTCCTACAACCACAGAATTCTCCCTAAAGAGAACCAGGTGACAGCTTACACATGTAAAATATTAGGCTTCCCATTCCCAACAGCAGTGATCCACACCTACCCACAAATCCAGCCTTTCAACTCTGTACTTTGCAGTATCTCCAAGCAGCTGAAAGAGACGAAAAAAGTGAAATAAATAATTTTCCACCCAGAGCCAACAACAAATTTTTAGTTGCAAAAAGTGGTATAAAGCGCCTCAGCAATTCCCAACAGTCAGTAAACTGGCTGTCAGTCTGCAATGCACCTTGAGGTACAGCTAGGATCACATTTGGGAAGAACATCAGCAAAGGGGTTCCCAGAGGCAGATTTACTTCAACTTCCTGGGAGGCAATTCTGTAGAGCCTATTTTATTCTCAGAAGTGTTTTTCCTCATTCTGTTTCCAAGCCCTTTGGAGGACACAAGTTGCAAGGTCAGCACAGCAAGACTTCTGGGAGAAAGTCTGTTTTCCAATTCCAGTTTCATTTTGCAGACTCCAGTGATAAAATTTGGGTCACTCGGAAAGATTCCCTGAAACTTGGAACTGAAAGCAGCTCTAGCTGCAACACACAGACAGCTTACTCTCTCTCCTGCTAATCCAGGCTGTGAAATCATAGTGGCACTTTTTGCTAATATCTCACACAGGAAAGCAGAAGTGTTTTTCCTTCTATCTCGGCCAACTTCCACAGTGCCACAATCCATATCCGCAGGATTTTTTTCTGAAATGCATCCCATGACTTTTGTGTCTCTAAACACACCGCCTGTTTACAATAATCTCTCGCCCATCTATGAGAATCTCTTGTGACCTCAGCTGGGTTTGAAATTCTTTCTATTCAGAAGCATCAGGAAGTTCAAGGAAGCACTGTGAAGGCAGGAGGAGCTACTGCCAGGAGAGAATTGTTCCAGGACATCATTCAAACCCTTTTCTTAAATGACTTAAAAAAAAACCCTCAGCTGGCTTCTTTACATGATTCATTCTCACTATCAATCACAGCTGACACTGGCAGGAAGGAGAGGCTGGGAAAGTGGAGAAGAGGAGGTGGGGAACTGCTGCCCTAGATGTAGGAAGGAAAACACTGGCAGGGTAAAATCCTGCTCCTCTGCAGAGCTGGAAGGATGTTTATGTGTGTAAACAGTCAGGTTCTAAAAGTGCTGATGGCATATTTTGCCTGTATAGAGACAAAATTCTTGGTTTAGAAATATCTTCTCTAGCCTGGGAGTGCTGGCTGCCTGTTCAGCATTGTCTGTATCCTCTTCTCCCATGGGCCATCAGGAAAAAGCCTGGAGAGGGACCCTGACAGCAGTACTTGAGTGCCTGCCGTGCTGAGTTTAGTGGACACCCTTGACTATTATTGTCACTCCCAAATTAAATACGTGGGTCACTTTTCATTTCACAGCACAACAACACTTTACAACAATTGAATTTAATTGCTACATAACAATTCAAGAAAGATTTAATTCATGATGGTACCAAATGCTTTTTAAACATTAAATGTCCTTGCCTGGGATCCGTGTTCCCCATCACCACAAAATCCCATCCTCTTTTTTCTGTCCCTTTTACTCAGTTTCCTACGCTACTCCAGGTAAAAGCCTCTGAAAAACAAACCAGACTGCACACAACAAAGTTAATGTTCCTACCTTTCTTTTGTGAGGGGGACACCAGGTTTAACTAGAAGAATTCCATATCTGTGGAAAACAAACCAATACAAACACATAAAAGCCACATCCTTGATGGGCAGAGCTGATCCCTATCACCCTGACAGCAAACAACAACAAATCACTATCTTTCCCACTCAGCCTCCACAGCAAACAACCCCATGATCTCAGACCACATGAACTTTGAAGAAACTCTTTCACTCATTGCCCATATCTGGTTATCAGGGTAATTTCCCAAATACCATCTAACAAGGAATATTCAGAGGTTTTAAAAGACCTTTCAGCAAATTCCTCAAAGGAGGGTCTCCAGGAGAAACCATCTCTTCGGATACGGATTGTCTCCAGCAGCCCATTGTACCTCAGCTGAAGCAGCACCACAAAGAGGATCAGAGAAACAAAGAGAAACAGGTCATTATGACACTGGTTTTGCTCCTTTGCAGGCAGAAATTACTTCATTTGGCCCTAAACTTCCCCAGTTCAAAATGAAAAAGTTCTTTTCTGAAAATGTTTTTTTGGTTAAGAACTGAAATTACCTAATCCTGTGACTCTGATGATTAACCACTCTGAGTTAGAAGTTGGAAACCATAAAAACCAGTGACTGAAATAACTTCACCTTCCAGCCATGGGTACTGCTTTGCTTCTGTCCCTTAGAGGATAGCTTCATATTTCCAAATCTGGACACAGAAGTACTCTGAGGCATGGATGAACTTCGTCTTAATCCTATCCTTTCTTATATACATTAAAGAGGATGCTGAGTTTTCTGAACTCTTCCAATCATTTTCAGTATTCTTTAAGGCATCTATACCTCAGACCTGACAGAATATCCAACTAAAATCATATCAGTGCATTTCAGATCCTATCAAAGCAATCCCATCTTGGTTTCTATTCAGAGTTGCCCTGGCTGATGGGTGAGAACAGTCTCCTCTGGGAAGCAATTTTTCCAGAGTACTGTCTGTACCAGTCCCATCCAGGGGGAGATACGAAGATGAATCCTAGCGCCTGACAAGCAGATCTCATTGCATTCATGAAAAAGAAATGAGAGAGATCTAAGACTGCAAAATCTGGACCTAGCAGTCTGTGTCACAAAAACAACCAAGTACTCAGAATCTTTACACATATATAAAGTGTGGCCACTCTTTCTCTTGCAAGGGGAGATTCAACTGAGCCACCTTTAACAGCCTTTTGGTGGAATCTGCCCTCCCACTGAGATGTGGCAGAAGTCCCTGTAAAGGACACTGTTTTTGCTCACCTGCAGCAGCACCACCTGGCTGTCCAGCACACCTGGCTCCTTCTGGCTGTTGGGCTTTATGCAGCGCACAAAGTGTGGGTTGGCAGAATACATCCTCTCCATGAGCACCATCAGGGAATGCTGCCAAGGGCAGAGGAAGATCAACAGTCCATCAAGCCAAAGCACTGCCACATGTGCAATATCCTGCAGCAAGAACTGTTTTCTCACCCCGCAGCAAGTTCCTGGGTTCTGGCAACAACTGGGCCCATCCCACCATGATCAGTCCTGCCTGGCCATCAGGAAAACCCTGTCTACATAATGTCTGCTTTAATCACGCCTAGCACTCTGGAAGCAGTGCAGTGATAAAATTATCACTGCTTTCATCTCATGGGGCCCCTCAGGGCAGCAGTACCGTACCCGGAACTGAGCTCCAGCAGACTGCTTCCGCGTGCTGTTGAATTTGTCATCTGCTCCTGGCACGACCTGAAACCAGACCAAAACAAAGGATCAGCCCCAGAAAGAGGTGCTTGATTGACAGCCAAAGAGCACTGCTGGAAAGCAGATGGCGAAAAAGGAGGGAGAATGGATGTAATGGGAGGGAAGACAAGCTAAATGTATAAATGGGAGAAGCAAGCACAAAACATGGTAAAAAACAAAGGAGAAACTGTTACAAGCTGATTGCTGTCTGCTGTTATCTTAAACCAACTTCTGTATGCCCTTTTTCAGACAGTTTCTCAAACAGTAATTATCATGTAACATTTATCAATTGCAATGTGGACCTGAAGTGCAATACCTTGGCTTTCACATGAGGCATTAGGGTCCCTGTCCTGGAGACAGTGGCTGGAAGAACAGAGACAATTAGTTGATTTTGTACCTTTGCAATGCACTAGGGCTAAACATTCAAATCTCACTTCACACACAAACCTAAGTACCTTCAGTAAGTGCAAAAATGGTAATGAAGAAAGATAGTCCTGAGCAGTAGCTGAAAAACACAGTGGAGAATAGAAATTAAATTCATCAGTTTCTTGTAAATCCCAGAAAGTGGCATGGACTGAATGGGACCAAAAAATTACAAAATTTCTACACCAGAAGCACTGTGTTCAGCCAGCCAATTTCCAAGGAAATATCCACTTGATCTTTCTCTAAATTTTTCATTTAATTAGAAGCCTTGGAGAATCTGAAGGCTTATTGATAACTGGAAAAGGGAAACATAGTGGTAGGAGAAAAATAATGCATGACCTGAGAGTTTTTTTTTTAACAATCTGTGAAGCTACATTTTTAGAATCTATGATCTTGACCACCTTCATTTCTAGACAAGAATAGAGTGTGTAGAAAGGGCCTGTGGAGACAGTCCTGCACTGGCCTTGGAGAAGATGGGAAGGCATCTGAGGGGTGGCTAATTCTCTGGAAGGGGATACGCCTGCCTTGCTTTCCATGGCAGGGAATAAACACGTTGCTCTGACAGGTCCAGTGCAGGCTGCAGCATTCCCAGAGTCCCCCTGGCGCTGCCAGCTGTGAAACACACTCTGGGAAACACAGGAGCCTCATGCCCACACTTAACTCTTGCCAAGGTGGGTCCTGGCTCATGCTGGATGTGCAGAGGACTTGCCTGTGAACAGCACACTGAGCAAGGGGGTGACACTGTTGATGAATAGCCCACGGACGCTGGCTGGCACGGTGTCTCTGTTCTTCTCTAGAAAGCCCCTGGCAGCATATTGTACCTGGGGAAAGGGCAGCAGGTCACTAAGGACAGCAGGGCACACAGGCTGGCTGTAAAAGCCACTTCCACAGCCTGCTGGGAGCTGACCATGAGTTAAACTGACTGTACTCTGGCTTGCGCACGAATTCTTCAAACACATATGCACCCCATTCAGATGACAGCCCTGAGGAACCAAACCATGCACGTGCCAGAGGCATCAGAATCACAGGAGTGCAGCATAACACCAAGACATCCACCTTTTACATGTTAAATGTTAATTTTTGTAATAATGGATGTCACAAATAGTAACTTAGTCAACAATGCTGAGATTAGATTACTAAACTGCAAGTTACAATGACCTGGATTGTCATATCTGCTCCTGTTCCAAAAATTATCTCCGATCAATTCAATTTAATGTGGACCAATGCTTTCAATACTGGTGGCAGTAAAGTTACATGCAATAATGCTAAATCTCAAGCTGCTTAGATACCAGTGAATGTGTAAATAACTGCCTCCACTTTCAAAACATTAATTACCCTGCTGTTTACACAGTGTTCCCAGGCGTTTGCAAAAAATAGTCACTGCTCTGTTCTGGAACCCATTAGGTAAAGAAAAAGCCTTTAGCCTGTCCTTTGGTGCTGCACAGTGGACACAGTAGTTTAATTTATAAAGTACTACTTTAGGACTAGAGTCCTAATAGAATGGTGATTAGAAGAACAGCAGATTCTTGTAAATCTGCTACATTTCTGAGAGGTAGCCCCACTTTCCTGAGGGTAATTTTTACATAAATCCCAGGGAATTTCAGGAGGCAATCCACTGGAACACATCACTTCTGTTAGTGTCATCCTCAGACCACACATTCCTCAACATCAAAGCCTTATTTGTCAGGCAACACTCCCTCCCCCTCCAACATACAGTACAACAGCATTCTTCCTGCAAACAGTACATACTTTCCCAGCATAGTGAATGATGCTGAAGCCCAAAACACGGCCTCGGGCTGGCTGAAAGTGTAAACTCTCCTTAAAGCTGCTGTTTAGTTTATCCACAAATGTCTTATCAGTTGCCTGCAAGAGAACAGATTTCATGAGCTGCAACAGAGGCCTGATGAGGACACACAAAATTCAAACAAAATGTTGGAAGTATCCTTGGCTGTGCAGTAGTCTTCTGCTGTACCTTCTCTCTGACTCTTCTCAGGGATGCCAATGCCACTAGACTGCCTCTGATCAGGATGTCCTGTCTCACAAGTCACACATGGGGACATCTCTGTTTATCCTGCGCTCCAGATCAAGACCTTTCTTTGTAGCCCAGATATGCATTGATATATTTAGCCCCCAGAATATTTTCCCTGCCTCTTGTCTCATGCATACCTGAGGGAATGCACTCTGCTCATCCAGAAGAGACAGCAGCCCAAGTGGCTTGGCCAGGAGCAGATTCTGCAGGAAAGAAGATGCATGCCACATACATAAAGCAGTGCAGGACATCCCCTCTCACCATTGCCACCCTTTGCAGAGGTTCTTCTCAGGTGCATCTCCTCCCCAGCGAAAGAGCAAGACTTTTCTCCTGGCTGGACAGACCAATTATATTCTGTCAGTCCTCTCACTTACCAGAATAGGTTCATTATTGTTGAATGTGATAGTCTCCCAAGGCAGCCCTTCTTCCTTATAGGCAGCCTGCTCCAGCTGGAAAATGTGCTGAAATAAAGAAAAAAGAGGTTGAAGCACCCACCAGACTCGGCTAGACCAACCCTGAACATCTTCCTTCCTGCCTTGAACAAGAGGATGGGGGTGTGGCACTCTCAGCCACAGCATGAGAGGTCCAAGATGTGGCTGCTGCTCTCCACGGTTCTCTGTAACCCTGGCACTCACTGGTGCTGGTGCATAAAGCAGGAACACTTGTCAGAGTGTAACTGTCCCTGCTATTATGACTTTGATTACTGCTTGATCCTTCTACCTCCTCCTTTTCTGTCCAAGTGCCTCCCCTACCCCAGCAGGAAAGGTTGCTGCTCTCTATCTTGCTTCACTATTCACTATTTCTGTCCTTACAGGCAATAGATATGTTTTTCCCCAAGCTTTCCTGTATGTGCCAGGTGGAGCAGTGTTCTGCTTTCTCTACAACACAAGGTGAGGTCACCCCCAGCAAACTTACATGGTTGAAGAAATGCTGCAGCTGCTCATTGGCCAAGTTTATGCAAAGCTGTTCAAAACGATTCACTGCAAAGTTTTCAAACCCAAAAATATCCAAGATGCCTAAAAAAGGGAAGAATAGCACATAGTGGAGCCTGCAGACCATCCTTGCAGATTACTGTGTACACCAACACACAACTAAATCTCTTATCACACAGCTGTTGTCGCACAGGGAAAAGGCATCCAAGAGAGACACCAGCCGCAGCTCTTCCACATCTTGAAGAGTTAGTTAAGAGAAGACCCACTCCAGCTTGGCTTCTCTGCTAAGCCAGACTGCCCCAGAACAGCCTCAGAGTTACTTCAGATCAACTGACTGCTCAGAGCTGAACAAAGCCCTACAGACTTCATAATGCTGACTCTTATCTCTGGCAGGATCACTGCTCTGATAATGCATCCCAGCACACAAGCTCTGTGAAACCTCATGCTGTGCCTTGTCCTTCGTCATGGCTGAGGGACGCATATTTGAGAACAGAACAGGAGCAAGGCAGGCAGAACTCACCTATCTCCCTCAGTTCCACATCAGGATCCACGTTCTCAGCCAACAGCTCATTGATCTTGCAAACAATCCAGCCAAACACTCGGCCATAGGCCACCTTTGCAATGGAGTCCCGAGCATCTGCACAGAGGGAACAGCAGCAGCTCACTGACAGGCTCCACAGGAGAGCAGGGCACACAACACAGGCTGGCTTGATACATCCACCTCCAGCAACAATGGCTATATGAAGCTACTCTAAAGACCAGATAAACATTGGATTGTCTGCATCCTTTGCAAGTGGGAGCTCTAAAAACAGCTCTTTAATTTCAAAATCTTCACAATCTTTCTACAAGATCAGTCATGCCATACCAGGGCATTTTTGAGTCATGCCACTTTTTAGAATATCCAGAGACTTGCTTTCCCCTCTGAAGATACACTGAGTATGGATCCCCTCACTGCTAAACCAAGGGACAAGTCCAAGCTTGGAAAATTGGATGGTTCTCTTCCTCCTAACCCATAGTTGCTAAGTGTTTAAATGCTGTAGTCAAGAAAAGGACACAATGGAAAGCTTGCCGACATTCTAAGAAGGAGACCAAACTAACATGACTTATGATTAGAGATGTATGCTTTATTGTCTAGAGAAATTTGTAAAACAGAACTAGCTAATCCCACTTAATTTTCATTTTCTTTTCTCATTTATTTGAAGCAATAATCTCTTTTTAATTACCTTTTAAATGAACCTTTTGGTACAGATTATTTTAGATTATTTTCTTGTTTTATTGAAAGGGAAAATAACACCTTGTGCTTGCTATTTTACTCTTTTCACTCCATTTCTGACACTGTGACATCTCGTTGCTCTTGTGGTTGTTTCTCCACCTATTACCTAGAGCTCTGCACACTGCCAGCACTCTGCAACAAGAACCTTCCCGTTTTCCACAAATATCCAGAGTTTCTTTCTGGGCTGGACTGAGGCAGAAAGCAAAGCTAATTCCTTGGTTTCTCATTTAATCTCTGCAGTCTCCTGGAGACCAAACAAAAGCAGCATTCATGGCCCTTCATGTCAGTAAGTGACTAAACAGATAAACACTGACATACTTCCCTCTGTGTGAGAGGAATGAAGGGGCACAGAAGGACATCTTTGTTCCCAACAAGCTGCACATGTGTGGGGATACCCCTCCACAAAATCCAGTCTTTCTAGCCAGCACATCTGCAATTCATTGTGTTTCCTACCTTCTGCCTGCTGCTGGGTGTGAAAGCGCTGGATCTGCTCGCCTCGGGTCACTGACGTTGTACAAATCAGGCATTTTAACAGCTCATCTTCCTGGACTCCAAACTGACCCTGGGAAACAGGAAAGAGACGAGGACAGTCAGTTGTAAACCCTTACTCTGCTTGTGGGGATTGTGTCTGTCTGCGTGTAATGGGGTCATGATTCAGGCTCAGGCCTTTGAGCCCCACTGTAAGGCGAGTGCTACTGCTGGCACCAGAGTCAGATGTGGGTTCTGATCTGCTCCACCCCCGCAGTGACCAGCCTCACACACCCACTCCCAAACACTTTTTGTTTTGCTCTTCCAGTGCTGCCACCTTTCACCTTCTTTGGGAGCCACGCCAGTCCCTGCTGAGCAGTTTAATGACTTATTGAACAGCACCACACGGAGGTGACTGAGCAGGTGCTGAAGCATCTGAGCTTCAGAGTCACAGGAACCCACACAAGAGGCAGGAAACAAAGGAAACTCAGACACACAGAACCCCTCAGTGGTTTAACAGGAATTCCCCTCCTGTGGGCAAGAAATGAGGAGCAGGTTTTCAGAAATAAGATAAAAAGAAGTTAGTTGGCTGCTGAACAGAAGTTGGTGGTTGTTTCTGGTATGGCGTAGGAGGGAAACAAGCAAAGAGATGGGAGTGAAACCAAAGAGCAAGGGTGCTGGGATTTCAAACAGGTCAAAATGAAAAGAAATAGAAAGGGGAGAAGGATGTTAATTTTTTCCGTCCTGTGTTGTTAACAAACCAGGATAACTTCTCCATCCCATTTAACAAAAATGGAATTGTCCTGGGAAATACATACTTAATCTGTGATAACTTAATGCAAAATAACAGAAAGCTTAATTCAAGATAACCAACAAAAAATGACAGCACTTAGGGTGGTATCCTTGGACAAAATCTGATGAAAACACAGAACTAATGTGCAGATATTGCACACCTGAATTTCTCCAAGGCACCATCAAACTCACTAACATAAAACATTTAGTTTTAAAAAGCTTGTGTTTTATGAAGTCAGCAAGGTATATGCTGACTATGTAAGACAAGAAACAGAAGCTGAGACGTATCTCTCTGGGTATGAATAGCAGTGAACACAAATACTGTCATGGGGTCAAACTGTACATTTCCAAAAAAAATCTTGTTCTTTAGAAACTTTCACATTCTGAGGCAGAAAACATCCTCTGGCAGGAACAGCTCCTGCAGTCACACAGCCAGCGGGGAAGAGCATCATACCCATAAGGTTTAATCAAAATTTCTTGTGACTCACCGCTGCAGCCTTCAGCCATCCCTGGGAGGCCTCACTGACCTTCACAGACCCATTGCTCTCCTCAGGCTCAAAGGTCACATTGCCCAGAGATAACACACCAGCCAAGATAGCCTGCATGTCCACTTGCTCCTAAAACACAAAAGAAAGGTGATTGAAAAACCCACTAGCATGTAGCATGTATAACACAGATGACACAGAAGTTGGAGAGGTTAAGGGAAGATGCACAGGCAACCTGTGGGAAAAAGCTCTCCACAAAGTCTGGAAGACTCAGGTGGTCTGAAAGTAACACGGAGAATCTAGAGGAAGGAAATAGGTCTGAGCTTCAAGAGAGGAGCTACAAAGAAACTCCGTGGCTGCAGGAAGCACAGATGGAAATGAAACAGCCCCAGGACTAACCTGTTCTTGGAAGCCCACCATGTCAAGGGCATTGCAAACCTCTTGGTATTTGAGCTTCCAGTGTTCAGCTACTTCCTGTGTACCAAATCGTCCACTTATGTACCTGAGAAAGTGCACATCCCATAAAAACTGTCACACAATCGGCACTGTAACTCAGTCATCCCTGATGGGCACAAGCAGATCACCAGGAGGGGAAAGAAACTTTTCCAAGGTAGTGCAGCAGAGACCCCTGACCTCCCAGCTTCCATGACGGTCTGTATCTCTTCATGTAGCTCCATTCAGATCCCACTCCAGTTTCCACTCACCCACAGATTAAACCCCAGGGCAGAGGAAAAAAACTCCATTATGCTGTTTTCCCCTTCACCACACATCACAAAAACTAAACTAGGTTCTGCCTTTGACGCACCTGTAGAGTGAAGGATCCAATAACCCATACATCTCCTTCTGCTCTGCAGACAGTCCAGCAAACATGTAGTAGAAGATGTGGAAATTCCTCTCCCCAGTATCTTGTCGTACCACCCGTGACTTCTCTAACAGGTACTCATTCAGCTTGGCACCTTGCACTGCACACAAAAAGGTGACAGGGTGGGGAACTTCACTCTGGGGGACATCAAGCTGCCTGGGCTGTCCCACATCTCTTCTTTGATGCCAGGAGCACAGAATTGTTTAAATTAACTTTCTTGTGTGCAAGACCCTCTAGGCTGCCCTGTACACTGGAAATTGGCTTCTCCATGCTTCCTGTGGTCTTAGAGATTTCTGTTCACCTCCTTCAGCAGAAACAAAGGCTTCTGGCATCACAGAATATTACTGACATTTACCCTGCACTCTCACCCCCACATCCCTGCTGTACTCCCACTCTGTCCAAATCCAGGCCTAATCCTATGCAGGTCCTATCCAACAATGGTTGCTGTGAGATTTTACTTAATTGCACACCCTTCCCACAGGGAGGCACATGCCAAAATTTTACCCTCCACAAGTTTTGGCTACTCAGTCCACTCCCTCCAGTTCCTAACCACTCCTCAGGCTAAAAATTGCCCTTGACTTTACCTGTATTTCTCTGGAAACGCAGCTGTATGTATTTTCCAAAGCGGCTGCTGTTGTCATTCATCACTGTCTGGGCATTGCCAAAAGCTTCAAGCAATGGATTCACCTAAAACAAGTGAAGAAGGAGAACAACCATTCTTCAGATTAAGCAATCCAATCTAACTCACTTGGAAAAACTTATCTTTAGCATTTTCCACTCAAGAGTTCAGCTGGAAAAGGAACAACTCCATGAATATGGATGAGCACCTGTTTTATCTCTGCCTGGATAAAGAAATTCAAAGAGGCAAATATCACAAAGACTAAGCAGTGTGAGATTAACAATGATCAGTACAATTGAACTGCTGGGATCTCAGTAAGATCATTGAGTCATTTTTTAGAAGATAGGGTTGGTACAACCTATTTCCACACAGTACTGGCTGTCACTAGATAAATTGAGTGCTATACAACAGCAGTAAACAAAGTCACCATGGCACTCAGTTATTAAGTATGACAGCTTAGCTACTGAAATTTGTAGACATTAGGACAGTGTATCATAAAGAAATTAACAGAACAATCAGACCAGCTTGCTAAGCTGGATGCAAAGGTGGCAAAATGAGAGTTTTTCTATATTTGAGTAAAGAATGCCTGTCAACTGAAAGAACAATGCCTCAGAGTAATGCTGGACACCCTGTTGAACACAGCTTTAAGATATGATAGCAATCCCCAAGAGGACTAACTTTAGTCCTTGGATATATCTACAGGAACCAAATAAGATGCATATTATTTCTTCACCGTCACATCTAGGCTTTCCAAGGGCAGGTCATCTGGGCTGAAGTGAGTTATTTCCAGGGAAGGAACTGCAAGCTAGCTCTAGGCCCTCTGCAAACAGCTCTCCTGCTTGTGGAACCTGCTCAGGTCAGAAGCAGCCTGGCAGTGTGGCCCAAGCCAGCTCTAAGCAGAGACAGCAGGTGTACCAATGCCACATTCCTACAACCCAGCATAGGCATTCACCTTGGATCCACCATGGATGACACCACACTGAATTAATTCACCATCCCAGGGCCCAAAGCAGAGCATGGGGCACTGAGTTTATGTGTCCATATATTGGTTGCAGGAGGAGCTAAAGCTGGTTTCTGTGAGGAGATGTCAGGTACTTTCCCCATACCCAACAGAGCCCTACAGACCTGCCACTGGCCAAGGCTGAGCCTGCCACTGACAGCAGCAGTGCCTCTGGGATAAAAACTGCTGCACACCCACAGAAGGGAGAGAGGAGTGAGAGTGTGTGAGAGGAACAGCTCTGCAGACACAGGGTCAGTGAAGAAGGAGGGGCAGGAGCTGCTCCAGGAGCCAGAGCAGAGATTCCCCTGCAGCCCCTGGTGCAGCCCCGGGT
>NW_005054480.1:1145683-1150242 GCF_000277835.1 Geospiza fortis | reverse complement strand
CCCGCAGCCCCGGGGGGAGCCACAGCAGAGCAGGTGGATGTGCCTGAAGGAGGCTGTGACCCCATGGGAAGCCCGTGCTGGGGCAGGCTCCTGGCAGGAGCTGTGGCCTGTGGGGAGAGCAGCCCTCACTGGGGCAGGTTCCTGGCAGGAGCTGTGGCCTGTGGGGAGAGCAGCCCTCACTGGAGCAGGTTCCTGGCAGGAGCTGTGGCCTGTGGGGAGAGCAGCCCTCACTGGGGCAGGTTCCTGGCAGGAGCTGTGGCCTGTGGGGAGAGCAGCCCTCACTGGGGCAGGCTCCTGGCAGGAGCTGTGACCTCTGGAGAGCAGTCCACGCTGGAGCAGGTTTGCTGATAGGACTGGTGACCCTGTGGGGGGCTGACACTGGAGCACCCTCTCCTGAAGGACTGTACCCTGCAGAGGGGACCAGACCAGAGCAGTCTGCTCCTGAAGTAGCCCAGGGAGGGTATTGACACTGGAGCAGCCTTCTCCTGAAGGAGTGCATCATGTCAAGGCACCCATGCTGGAACAGTCTGTTCCTGAAGGACTGTCTCCTGTGAGAGGGACCCCATGCTGGAGGAGGGGAAGAACATGAGGAAGAAGACAGTAGCACAGGTAAACTGTGATGAACTGACCTCAACACCCATCCCCTATCTGCCTGTGCTGCTGGAGGGAAGAAGGTAGAGAAACTGGGAGTCAAGTTGAGCCTAGGGAGAAGGGAGGAGTTGGGGAAGGTGTTTCAAGATTTGTTCCCATTTCTCATCATCGTACTCTGACATTAACTGGCAATAAATTAAATTAATTTTCCCTAAGATGAGCCTGTTTCATCTGTGATGGTAGTTGCTGAGTGATCTCACAGTCCTCATCTCAACTGATGAGTTTTTGTTATGTTTTTCTACCCCTGTCCACTTAAGGAGGGGGAGTGTCAGAGTGGCTTGGTGGGCACTGGTTGAAGTCAACCTACCACACAGAGAAAGACCTCTATGCTTCTACAGGAAATCTGAAAAGACAGACTTTAAAATGAAGCAGTCCAAGCACTTGCTCTTGTTAATCTATCACATGGTTTAAAGCATGATTTGTTTGAAAAAAACCTCACACCTCCCTGGGGAGAAATTCAAATGGAAATATTTCAGACCAAAGTGTCAAATATGTTTCAAAATGAGCTAGCAAAGATATATGAAAAGAGCAAACATGGCAGTTAGCCAGCTAGCTAACTGCCAGTATAAGTAGCCAAGGATGGGTTACTAAAGGGTGTATGAAATCTTCATCCCTCTATACCATTAAATCAAGGTCTAATTTTTTTAATGGAAGTGGCATGTTCTACCTTGTTCTACCTCAAACAGGAAATTATTTAGAAAAATGCTACCAATCTCTTGTAAAAGAGAACATGATAATTCTCTAATTTAAGAACCATCTCCAGCAAACAGAATTACTGACCTACTAACCCTTCTAATTTGTGGCCAGGTATCTCACCATTCTTATCCACTATTTTCTTATGTGTCTTATGTGTGGCTCCCTGATTTCCAGTGGTGATTCACCAGCAGTCTTCCTAAGCCTAATGCAAGTTTTCTTGCAGCAGTGTTGCTTCTGCACCTTCAAGCACCATCCTGCAATGACCTACCTGAAGTATCTGCTGCTCCAGCTGTGAGTTGCCTTTACATAGGTTCATGATGTGCTGCAACAACAATTTTGTACTCTCTGTTTTCCCAGCACCACTCTCTCCACTGTCAAGAAAAAGCAAAATAAAGTCCATCAACCTTAAAGTATAGTTGTTCTGTCCCTTATGGCTGAAGTGCTCCATCACTTGAGAGTGCTCTGCTAGAGTTTCACAATTTCTTCAGCAAAATCACCTCTGTGAGTAAAAACTCATGTGCCACAGCTTTACACATGAACCATGAGGCTCTTCATCAGGGAACTTTTCCCCCTCTGCAAGGGAGTACAGATATACCCCATGCTGTCACTTCTGGATGGGATGTATCAGACAGATCATTTGCTCTGATTCAAAAGCCATTTGGTACATCAACTTCCTTGAAAATGCTGGAGCCAACAACTTCCTCTTTCTCCAGAGAGATTTGCCCTATCTACATCACACCCACACCTGGATAATGATCATGAGATGCAGTGGCAGTCTCAGATCTCAAGTGTTTCACACATCCATGTGCCAGACAGCTGGGAATGCAGGTGCAGAGGTGCCCACACTCCCACAGTGCCAGCAGTGCATGTTACTGCGCTGTCACACATCCACGTCACTCTGCTGTCACACATCCACAGTTCCTCCGCCTCCAAGTCAAACAACCAGCTCTTGGAAAGTGCAGTTTCCCCTGTTCTGGGAGAGGGAATGTACAATCAGTGAGACAACGTGTCCTTAACTGACAACATCCCACCAGCTAACTTCAGCATGTGCATGAAAAAAAATACATGCAGGAAATGCTGGAGGCATACTTGAGGGCAGGTCCCCATTTCCTTTGAGCCGACCTTTGAGCGTGTGGTGTGGCTTTACTGCTTTGTGACTGCCAGTGGCTCTGAGCTTGGTATCAAGTGTGTGTCATAGGTGGCTAAAAACCTCAAGCAGGTCCCTGATCTCAAGCACAGGTCAGACCAGCATCATCCAAATACATACAAACAAAAAAGGACCATTTTGCCTGTTGAGAACAGGCCATCCAGTGCCCCTGGTCAGTATGTCAGGTTTATTTTTATTTTTCAGTAACTCCCTTCTCCACAAAAAAAAATACCCAACAGCACTTCCATGGCTCAAGCTTGACCTTAGACCCTCCAACAAGCACAACACCTTCACAAGGCCCTGCAAGCACAGCAGGTGTGTAACTGCCCCCAGCTCTGGAGAAATGCTGTCATCTTCAGGTGACCCAGGTGCTGTACTGCACCACATGCAGGCTATGATTAATGTCCTTCGGGACTGGGAAGGCAAGAGGAGCCAGTAGAATTTGTGGCTGAAGACCATTTGGTAGCAATGAACATTTATGATCTGGCAGCAGCTGCTTCATCCAACATCAGCTCTGAAGGATGCAATCCAGACCTCCCAGACTCAGCTGGAGACACCAAAAGAGACCACCAGGGACAGCAGATCCTGGTGTGTTTCTGTGGTGTTGTGGGGAACTGTGGTCTAACAGGTGTGACCTCATCTTGCCTGTTCACCCCAACTGTGCTCATGTAGGAAAACTTGTTAATTAGTGTTTCACCCCCCACAGAAAGGAAAACCACAAACTTCCTGTGACAGTAACACACAGACCAGGTAAAAGGACAGGAGTATATCAGACTCATTTCTGAACTGCTGGCAGAAAACAACAAGACCACTGACCACAAATTCTCACAGGATACTCTTTCTTGTCTTTCACCTCCCAAGAGAAATACAATGACTGTTCTCTACCCCCCAAAGCCCCACCAGCAGTGCCTCTTGCACCCGCTGACCCCACAGCCACCACTTGCTGAGAGCACTTCATGTAAAGCACAGGCACCAATGACCTGAAGGCTACAGGAATGAGTGGGGCTCAAGTGCCCCTCAAAGTCAGTTCCCAGTCCCACCAAAACACTCAGCAGTGATTCAGCAGTTGACTTCCACACCATGTAGACCAAAAATACTGATAAAATGATCAGAAGGCAAATACAAAGGAGCATTAAATCAAACAAGTTGGCAAGTAGCATTTTAACTGAGAGGACATTTAAATAGTTCTCTACAACACCCAGCAGCAGAGAAGAGGCAGTTAATGTTTCAAGGTTTTCTCCTCACTGTTCAATGCTTTCTCTGCTAGTTGATGTTGTTTAAGGCTTTCTCTGCTAAATGACGCTACCTGCTGTGCTGCAGAGTTCCAGCAGACCAAGAGTGACAAAATGGAGTAAAATGTTCATGATACTACTGGTAGGCTCTTTGGTTAAAAGAACCACTTTTTCCTGACTTCTAGAGCATAGAACTGCCCACGACTTTAAGATGCTCCTCAATCAGATTCCCAAAGGTCTTAGAGCAGAAAGGCATGTTTTAATACTTCCTGCTCTTTGCTTACACTTGGGAAGCTCCACTTTGTGAAAACTAGTTCCTTCCATTATCATCCTTCCAACTTTTACTACAGCTTTTACCATGGAAGTTGTGCTGCCAGAGCAGAGCACCCAACAGCTTTTCCCAGAGCACGATTCCAGCGGCTGGTTCCCCAGCAGAAGTGAACCCGGCATCTTTACTGTTGTAAAGATTGCTGGCCGAGCTGCTCCAGGAAAGCCAGTTCTGTCTGCCCACACGTTCTCACGACGTGCCCCCTAATATGTCTCCAAAGCGGTCGGGATCAAGGATATGTTGCCAGCGCAGATGGATTTTGACTCACCAAAGAACCGGAGAAGCGCTTCACAAGAACCTTGAGCAGGGAGATCCCAGCGAGAGCTCGGAGGCCACCCCCGGCCCCCGCCGGTCCCGGGACCCCCGACCGCCGCTCACCTGATAAGGATGCACTGGTTGCGAGGTCCGCCGCCCCCGCGGCCCAGCATGGCGTGGTAGGCGCGGCTGGCCACGGCGAAGATGTGGGGCGGCAGCGCGTCGGTCTCCAGGCGCTGGTACCGTTCGG
>NW_005054480.1:1143202-1145306 GCF_000277835.1 Geospiza fortis | reverse complement strand
CGTGGGGCTGGGGCCATAGCCATAGCCATAGCCATAGCCATAGCCATAGCCATAGCCATAGCCATAACCATAACCATAACCGGGACCGCCACCGCTACCGGTGTTTGTGTCATGTCCCGTCCCGATCTCTACCCGGTCCTGGGCAGAATGAGCCCATGAATAGCCCAGCCTGAATTTGGTGGTAGCCCAGCTTTAGTCACAAGGCTCAACTGCATGCCCATAAAAATCCCTTTGGCTAAATTAGTCCCTGATTCCACCAAGTATTTCCTGAATTCAAGTCGCAGTCAGAGAAAAACATTTGGTTAAAGTTTAGTAAATGTTTGCGTAGTGTGCTCCTGTGGTTTGGTTTTTAAAATTTTTTTAATACTGGAAACATTTATTTATTTAAAACATATTTCACTTGATTAAAAAAAGACCAAAAAACCCCACCCAAAACAGAACTCTGATAATGAGCAAAATGCTTCGGTTTGGGCGAAGAATAGCTTTCTGTTCAATCTCACAAGACTTTTAATGGATCTTTTCTCATCTGCTGAAAAAATATAGTACCCTTGATTTTGACTGATCCAAAACACAGTTGTAGTACCCTGCAGCACAGGCGAATTTAAGGAAGGCTAGGGGCGTGTTTTACTTCCAGTATTAACTCCTGCAGTATTTACTCCTTTTGTCCTCAGGTTGGCTGAGGAGTGGCTGTGGGCTCCAGGGTTTCTCCCTTCCCCTTCCTCTGACCTCACAGTGTGGGATGGGCGGCCATGTGTCCCTTGGAGCTGTGTTTACACTCCTGAGACATAAAGAGGCTGTGCAATAAGAACAGGACATTTTTTGAGGGTACCCAAAAAATTTAGAAATGGTGAAGGGGATGCTGGTAATTGTGTACTATAGGTAGTTAACAGTAATAGAGGGTGTTCAGTGATTTTTGAATGTGAGCTGGGGAGAAGCAAGCTGGAGCAGTTCTGCCACTTGTGGGTGAAGTATTTTCTAGTGTACCCACAGGCTGCAGACAGCTCTCACCCTGCAGACCTCACACAGAATATATTGTGCAATAATGGGAGTGTTAGAACTTCTTTATGTGAGCAGTAGATGGTCAAACCTGGTATAACTTGTTTGTTTTAATTATTATGTGTTAAAAGAAATTGGTCGGCAAAATGAAAGCCTTGACTGCAGTCTACCCGGGCTAGAGGTGCTCTGTGAATGGCAGTGCTTTAGTCCTTTACTGGTGAGTACTTTGCAACTGCACTTGAATATAATCATGGAATAGTTTGGGTTGGAAAGGACTTTAAAGGGAAGGACCATCTCCTTCCAACAGCCCTGCAAAGCCCTAGGACACCTTCTACAGACAGGATGGTTCAGGGCCTCATCCAGCCTGGCCTTGAACACTTCTGGACTAAGGCTAAGCTTAAGGTGGTGTTCCCTGCACTGCAGTGTGCACTATTCCTCCCCATCCACACCAGGTCAGGCCTGTTTGACCAAGATGTGGTCTTGGCTAGGCTTGTTGTTTTGCTGTAAGTGAATATGAGGGCATGCTCCTATAAAAAAACCACTGTGCATGTCCCTCAGCTCTCTGGACTTTTGGCAACTCATTAAATGAGTCTGGTACTCACTTGATGTGGAACTTTTGTTTCAGACATTGATTTACGTGTTTGAAATGTCTCTGGAAGATGGTGTTTGACAAATCTCCTTCTCTATGATGACACATCTTTCTGTATTAGTGTATCTTGTCCATGTGGGAAACAACTTTTCAGTGGCAAGTCAGATTCCAGCAAAACTGCGAACTTGATGCTGGGGCAAGTGTGCAACTGCCTGCACTGCCTTTTCATCAAAAGAACAATATCTAACAATAACAATATCTAATAATAATATATAACAATATCTAATGTTCTGCTAAAACATGCCTCTTTCTCTGAGTGTGATAAATAATGTTTTCCTGTGCAACAAAATCATGATACTGTAGCAGAAGAGCCCAACGAATCTGGTGTGATTCACAGCAGTTGCTAGGCCTCTCTCACCTCCAGGAGCACAAAGAACAGCTAGAAAATGACAAAGCAAACCACTGGCTTCTTAGTAACCTCCATGGGAAAACAAGTAAGAGTGCTCTCTTCTCTTTCCC
>NW_005054480.1:1132445-1143177 GCF_000277835.1 Geospiza fortis | reverse complement strand
TCAAGACAAATCTTATGGTTATTTTCTACTCTTATCCATACCTCTTCCACCCACAAACTCGCTAGATTTTAACAAGAATTTCAAGCAAAGAATGGTGAGGGCAAGGCACAGGAAGCAGTGGTTTGCATGTGGGATTGTGCACTGAGATTTGCTTGCAGATGAATCATCATGTACCACTATTGCTTTCACAACGTGGTCTCCCTAATGGTGTTCCTCTGATGCAGGGCCCCTGTGCCCACAGGAGGGAATGCAGAAGGAAATTGTCAATAATCATTGCTGGCAGCTGACTGCCCTTATTTTGTAGGAAGGTGTTGAGTTTTTAGCTCAGAATCCTACCCTGAAACATAGGTTATTCTTTTGCTGTGTGCCCATCTTGCTTGGCTCTCCAGGATCCTTTACCTCCCTGTGTATCAACCCTGACTCTGCCATGAGTGTCTCATCCCTGTCATTCGTGGTCGGAGCAAACACTGTGGAAGACCAGCGGGCTCGCTGGGAGAGAAAGCGCAGCAGGACAGCCAAGGAACTGCTGGAAACAGAACACAAATACCTTGAGCAGCTGGATTTGGTGCTCACAGTGAGTATTTCTGCCCCTTCTGATATGTGCCTCCAGACGACACATACTTATTCATGTTGCCATGGGGAAGGGTGGAGAGCAAGACTGTGGTACATCCCTAATGCCTGGGACGCCTGCTGTGGCTGAAAGGGTTTTTTGTTGTTTTTCTTTTACCTCCTCAGTAATATTCAATAGCTCGTGGGTTTGGCTTTTTGGCCTTCGTCTATACACAGACATAAATCTTTTCAGTTTTGATTGAATAGGGTGCTCGCCCTAAGATGCCTGAGATGTATGAACTGTAGGGACACAGACAAGAAAAAGTGTATGAACAAGATGGTGAAAAACAGATGCATTGGAGGATACTGAAATAGACTCTTTTCAGTGTTGTAGTTCTGTTCCATGTGTTTACAGTTATGGTCAGAGCTACAAGTAAGGCTTACATCTGATGGTGCATATCTTAGGTAGACAGTCACAATATTTGATATCTTTCCAAGCCAAAGAGTGTTCAGGCAGCAACTCCTGGCTTCTGCTGTGTGCCACAAGTGGCCTTTGAGTGACTTCAGAGGTTAATTACTATTGCAGCCTTCCAGTACTTGAAGGGGGCTTTTAAAAAAGAGGGAGAGTGACTTTTTACACAGGCACATAGTGATAGGACAAGGAAGAATGGTTTTAAACTGGAAGACAGTAGGTTTAGATTAGATGTTAGAGAGAAGTTATTTACTGTGAGGGTGGTGAGGCACTGGGACAGATGGCCCAAAGAAGCTGTGGATGCCCCGTCCCTGGAAGGGATCAGCCAGTTTGGATGGGGCTTGGAAGATGTCTCTGCCAAGGGGGGAACTAGATGATCTTTAAGATCCTTTCCAATCCAAACCATTGAGTGATTCTATGATGATTTGTGAATGCTACCTGTTTGAATCTTTTTTTTTCCTGCTTAGTACTTTGTGACAATTTTAAAGGCCAAAGGGACGCTGAAGCCTGCTGTGTTGGAAACTGTATTTGGACCCCTGGAGTCCTTATATTCAGCCAGCCAGTAAGTGGACATAGGATGGAATTCCTGTACTTATGTTGGGAGGACTCTATGTTGATGAAAAAGTAAGATTTGGGGAAATAAGGCTAGCCCCTTGTAAAACAGGCATTGACTTCTTGCACTGCTAGCCTTGGTGGCACTTGGAGGTGTCCCCAGGAAACTCCTGATCTGTATCACATATCTGGGTGCCCAGTTACTGGACAGTGGTTTAAGCTCAGCAAGCCTGTTCCACAAGGTGATCTGTGGCTTACTCTCTGACCTCCAAGAACCAATTTGGTACAGAAACTGGATATGAGGTGGAGAATGGTAAAGGCAGGTCAGCAAAGGAAGGAATCAGAAGGAGCTGTGAAAATGCCATCAGTATGTATCCCTCACAAGCTATCTCTGCTCCTTGTGCACAGTGTTCTGTCACTTCACCTGGAGAAAGGGAATTTGGGACCAGGACTGGAAAATTTTTGCCAGAGTCTGGATCTTTATGGCCACTATGCTGAGAATTTGGAGCATGCAAATAAAACCTTGAAGGTAAATATGTACTTTAGTCTTCATATGGTTTCTCTTTTTCCATTCTGTGAAAGTGCCACATCCTTCCATTTGTCTTCTGTCTCTGGAGAGATCAGTTTTCTTGCTTTTTCTGGCTTGATGAAATTCTGGCTTTCTTCCACAATAAAATGGTGAAAACTTCTCTACTTAGAGCTTCAAATTTCTAATGCCTTTTCAGGTGTTTGTGTATGTATGTGCATATGGTGAGCACTGCTTTCTGAAACAGTGTTCTGTATTTACTCCCACTCCTTCCTAACTGGCAAGTCTAGAGAGTTTCCAGGCTTTCACTATGATACAGTGATCTCTTTCTAGGAATTGTCAGGTCTCCTAGTCTTTCCCATTACCACCAACTGTATCACAGTAGTGGGATTTCCTCTTCCTTCACATTTTCCACATTTTTTTCTATGTTGAAGACCATTTTTTTCCTTCCCACTTATGTCTTCAAATACAACCTGTTTTCAAGAAATTTCTGCAGACTATATATTTATATATATACATGATATAAATAACATAAACAATATAAGTATAAATATATAAATTATATATATATATATATATATATATATGTATTCTGAAGTCCTGACAGCTGTATCTGGAATTTAAACCAACTCCCAGTTTTGTTCATGCTTGTTCCCAGATGCAGAATGTACTGGGATGTTTCCCTCTTTGCATGCATGTACTCAGGCTTTTGATTTTCCAAGAGAAAAAGCCATTTTGGATACTTGTCTTAAGGTGATGGGAATGCAGATATGCATTGCTTTTTCTTGAAAGGCATGGCAAAAAGCCACAAGTGCACTCCTTGTTCTCCTAACTGGGTCAACCTTCTCTTTTTCTTTAATTTCATGTATAGAGGGGAGATATCACTTCAATTACCCACTGAAATGAACGATCAGGAGAAAGGGAATGGCTTGCCCATAGCCACAAAAGAAGTTGATGCTTGTGGGACTGGAGTCCTAAACTCTAAGTTGAAGTGTTCCAGCTTCTGGTACAGAGTAGGGCACGTAGTTCTTTCTGTAGTCTCAAAGCCAAATCTCTTTTTTGCTGCACACAGGAGCAAGTGAGGAAAAATAAGTCATTCCGACGGTTTAAGAAGCTCCAGGAGACTCGACCTCAGTTCCAAGGGAGGCAGCTAGAAGATCTGCTTCCTTTGCCCCTGCAGAGGCTGCACCAGTAAGTAAGCAATTGTGACTCTTCGAGGGATTAGCATAAGAAGGGAAGAATGAATGTATCACTATCTTTGTTGCTATGAAAGGGAAAGTTGCCTATTATGTCTCAAAATCAGAGCACAGAGGCAGCAATGAAAAAGCCCGAAGGATGTGCCTGCAAAGTGGAATCAGTATACATGGATGGGAGATGATACAGGAAGGCAGTTGTGTTTAGCCCTGGCTCTTTCCTCTAGCTCTTGGGTAGAATTGGATGCTTTCTGCTGTCTCAGTAAGCTACTGAAGTTTGGCTTTGAATGAAAGCAAGCTGACTGAAATACTGCAGAAGTGGTGGTCTCTATCAGCAATGCTTTTGCTCCATTTTTATGCAGATTGCTGACCTGGAGCATTATGACTATTGGAGATGGTCTTTTTGGAGAGAAATGAGATTAATGAAGGAGAGCTTCTCTTTCCTCTCTGGTTATCAGGGCCGTATGCTTTCCTCAGATTTGATGCCTATCACATTTGTCTCAGCCTGGACAGATCCACTCAGGATTGCTGTATCTCTCTTTTGAGGCACCAAGACTTCCAGTCTTCAAGAAATGTTTAGACAACATCATTTGACATGTGTGATTTTCAGGGTTGTCTTAAAAATGCAGAGGCAGGAATTGGACTTGATGATCCTTGTGGATGCCTTCCAGCTCAGGATATTCTACGATCATCTCCCCTTTGAAGAGGCAAACTGACTGCCTGAGGGGAGTGCTGCATGCACCTATGGGCAGCCCTTTCCTGGGGAGGGTGTGTGGGTAATAATGGTGTTTTTCTGGGAACCCAGATTCTGCTGCTATAGATCCAGTAGCTGTTTTTCAACCATGACCTTATCTACACTAAAGTAAAAGTGAGAGATTGAGCACCTATTTTCTTTGGAAATAACTTGGAGAGATCATACCACAATCTTTCATGTAACTTTATGTAATATTTTTAATCAGCTTGGCAGAAGTAAACACGAAACTGTTTGGTGGGTTTTTACTGTAATTCTTTGGATAATTGTTTTAAATTTGCAGTATATTTGTTACTGTCCAACTATTTGGAAAAACGTGAGCTTTTTGATAGAAAGTCCAATTTTTTTCATTAATCAGTTCTATCATGTTCAAATTTCTTTAAAATTTTTTTAACATATGCACTAGGTCATATGAGTTCTGCCAGTTTGTGAATCTGTTAAGTTCCTTCTATTTGACTTTACTGGGAGAAAACATTTGCAGAGATCTTATCTTCTCCAGTAAAGACTGGAAAGGAAAAAAGAAAAAGGTGGGTCCTAGTTCTTACAGAAATGCCTTTATTTTCTTGTGTGGGCAGAAAACATGGTATGAATACTATTAATATACTATTAAAAATAGATAGTTCAAAGAGAAATTTGTTGCGTATTGAAGGCAATAACAAAACATGTGAATTCTGAGACAGCCTCATGATCTTAAGTGATTTGTGAGTCTGCTTCTATTGGATTCCCAAGAAAAACCAAAGGTTTGCAGATGTACAAAATACTTGTGTTATTTTAGCTGAGACATTTGATGATAAAACGAATGAATGAAGTGTGACCAAAACTGCCCTGTTTAGGCTTACTCCTGGCTGAGTGTTGTTCACTGTGCTGTTCTAACAGGAGGTGCTGCTGCTGTTCCTGGTATCTTGTTGTGAATTAAACCTGCTCTCTCCACCTCAGGTACAAGCATTTCTTCAGAGACCTGCTGGAGAACACCAGCCCAGACACTGCTGAGTACCAGAAACTTGCAAGTAAGTGCTGGCACTTTGATCAATGATATACTCCTTGCTAAGAATATCTTGACTCTCACCTACCGCCTGGTTTCAAAGGAAAAAAATCTTCCTCCCTCTCTGGGGTTCTAGTGGATTGTTATTTTCCTTCTCCATCTTGATCAAGATGTCCCTGAGAACATGTTAGGAATAAAAATATGGAGTAACTACCTGTGAAAATGGCCTAATATATAGGTTGGAGAAATGGCAGCTGTTTTTTTTTAAACTCTGCTGCTTCTGAGGCACTGGAACAGGTAGCTCAAGGAATTTTTTGATGCCCCATTCCTGGAAGAGTTCAAGGCCAGGCTGGATATGGTCCTGAGCAATGTGATGTATTTGAAGGTGTCCCTGCCCATGGCAGGCAGGTTAGAACAAGATGATCTTTAAGGTCTCTGCCAACCCAAACCATTCCCTGACTCTCTTGGTCACATGCCTCAATTTTCTGGGATAATTTGTAACCTTCATGCTATATCCAGTCACTAGAGGTGTCCACCAGGGCTCAGTATCAGAGTCAGTCCTATTTAATATCTTTACTGATGATCTGGGTGAGGGAATCAAGTGCATCCTCAGGCAGTTTGCAGATGGCACCAAGCTGGGTGTGAGTGCTGATCTGCTGGAGGGCAGGGGGGCTCTGCAGAGGGATCTGCACAGGCTGGATCCATGGGCCAGGGCCAATTGTGTGAGGTTCAACCAGGCCAAGTGCTGGGTCCTGTCCCTGGGTCACAGCAACCCCTGCAGCTCTAGGCTGGGACAGCGTGGCTGGAAAGCTGCTGAGTGGGAAAGGCCCTGGGGGTGCTGGTTTCCAGTGGCTGGACACGAGCCAGGGTGGGCCCAGGGTGTCAAGAAGGCCAAGGACATCCTGAATGTATCAGCAATGGTGTGGCCAGCAGGACCAGGGCAGTGACTGCCCCTCTATGCTGGGCACTGCTGAGGCCATACCTCAAATCCTGGGCTCAGTTTTGGGCCTTTCACTGCAGGAGAGACACTGAGGTGCTGGACTGAGTCCAGAGAAGAGCAGTGGAGATGGAGAAGGGTCTGGAGCACGAGTCCTGTGAAATGTGACTGAGGGAGATGGGGATGTTTAGTCTGGAGAAAAGGGGTGACCTGATCACTCTCTACAAGTACCTGAAAGGAGGTTGTGGCCAGCTGGGGATTGGCCTCTTCTCCCAGGTAACAAGCAACAGGACAAGAGGAAATGGCCTCAATCAGTGCTAGGGGAAGTTCAGAATGGACACTGGGAGGCATTTCTTCATGGAAAGGGTCATTAAACACTGGAATGGACTGCCCAGGGAAGTGGTAGAGTCACCATCCCAAGAAATGACACTCAATGCCATGGTCTACTTGACAAACTGGTATTCAATCCTAGGTTAACTCAGTTATCTCAGTAGTCTTTTCTAATCTAAATGATTCTATGGTTTTTACAAGCAGTTAACACCACTTGTAGGGCACTTTCCTGTTTTTGCTTCCAAATCCAGGAAATTAGCCCTCTCTCTGATGTTTCGTTGAGAAGTGATTTCTAGAACTGCAGAATTGTTAGTTGGAAAGAGGCCTCTGGAGGTGTTCTAGTCCAATCTTTCACAGAAATTCCTGAATAAAGCTGTTGTTGATACTTGGTTTAAAACTTTTCTTCTTAATTTTATGCTGTCTTCTCTTAGTAAGATGTATAAGGTGAAATACGCATTCATTTGTGATAACTTTAAAGTATGCCGCTATAATTTCAGAGACTGTGAAATCTGTTTGTGAGGTATCTCACCGGGTCCAAGACATCTTTGATAAGAGAGAGAACTCCTTGCAGCTACTTCGGGTTCAGAAATTGCTCAAAGGACAAAAGACTCAGGTTTTGACTGCAGGTGGGTCTCACTGACAACTCTGTTTTTCTTCTGCTATGCTGAGATATGTGTACTTATGTTCTCCTCCATCTCTGACTCAGCTCACATTAACCAGTTTTACACTTCTGCCCAAATTCCAGATAGGCGATAGAGGAGTATGACTACTAATTCAAGCACTCCTTTTTTTTCTTTTTTTTTTTTTTTAAGTAAGAATTTTTGAGTAAGGATAAGCAACAGCTTAATTGCCTGACATTCAGATAGGAGAAGCTGATGATGTGGTTAGAAAGTTAGGAACCCAAGAAGATCAGGAGTGTAAGTCCTGGGTGGCAATGAAAGGGAGACACTAAATTCTTTTGGCTGAGTGTAAGCAGTGGCATTATCGCATTATATTACTCCATTGCACGAACCACAGATTTCTGAGTGTCAAGGGCACAAGAACTGTGGTGTTGTTTACATTAAGCTACAAGATCAATGACATTCTGCACTCACCCTTCATATGAAGAATTTTCTTTTATCTGCATGGTTAAACTGAGCCAGAAATCACTGTGTTTGTGTTGATTGTTGAGATAGAGAAAGCCACAGTCACTGGCAAGTAAGAACATTTCAATGGATAGCTCTCTTATGTGACTGGGTGCTCTCCATGCCCAGACCACCCTCTGAGCTGTGTAGGAAATATTGTGAGAATTGTGCCCAGTCTGAGCACTTATGACATGGTTATTTGGGGCTTCACCTGTAGCCTCACTGAACTCTGCTATTGCAGAGGTTATCCAGGCACAGTGCTGCAGCTGCAGAGGAGTGTTAAAGTCACTGTGTGTGAAAGTCTTTAATGCAAGAACCTCCAGGTACCTGTGAATGTGGTTGTAATTAACATGTATGGATTTTGGATGAAAAAATCTTTCCCCACTGGGATGGGGAAAAACTCAGACAAAGCTCGTGGGCTGAGATAAAGAGAGTTTAACAAGTAAAGCATAAGCTGTTCATGCATGCAAAACCATTCAAGGAATTCATCCACCCTCTGCCATGGGCAGGCAGGTGTTCAGCTATTCCAAGGAAAGGGCTCTGACCAGGGCTCTATCACACATTGTGATAACCTGGAAAGACAAGAGCCAGCACCTTAAAACTCCCCCCTTTCCTTCTTCTTTCTCCACCATAACAGGCTGAACATGATCCCATATGATATAGAATGTCCCTTTGGGGATTTCAGATCAGCTGTCCCAGCTGTGAGCCTTCCCACATTCATGTGCACTCCCAACCTCCTCACTTGTGGCTTGAGGAGCAGAAAAGACCTTGATACTGAGCAGTGCCTACATGGAAATAAATAAAAGATCCCTGTGGTGTCAATGGTGTTTTCACTGCAAATCCAAGCCAGCCACTGTGGCAAAAAATATCTCTATCCTAGCCAAACCAGCATAGGTAGAACAAAGGTTACTTATTAGAGGTTATTCTCAAAGGTGCTCAGTCAATGGGCAAATTAATTTACAATTCTCTTTCCTGTCCTTAGACTATTTTGGTGCTGCCAGGTGAAAGGGAGATAACACAGGTATGCTCTAATTATGCTGAGCAGAAGCATGTGTGGAGGTGCCTGGGCACACTTGGGGTAGTGTGTAAGTAAAAAGGTAAATCACTTATCCTGATTAATGTTAGAACTAATAAGATAACACCATGAAAACAAACGAACACCCCAAAACAGTATAACTAGACCAGAGATGGCCATTGTTTCAAAGTGTTTGGTCCACTGATTATTTTGGTCCCTGAAAATTCTGAGACGTAGGATGAGTGCTGAGGGTCAGTAAAGGCATTTCCGTTATCTAGGACAGAGAATTCTTGTAGTCATGTTTTCCATTGGCTGGAGTTACATAGTTATCATTGGATATGAGAAGCACAAATGTAAGAGGCAGCTGCAGCTTGCTAGTTTTGGGCCAGCTTTCCAGAAACAAAATAGCTTTTGCAGGACAGTTAAGATTGTGTCCTATTGCCAGGAAGGAACACAAGAAAAAACAAAATGCTGTAGGTTCAGAACAAAGGGGGAGTGTTGGAGATGGGTATCTCTCATTTTCCAGCGTCTCTGCTCCCACTGAGGAGACCCTGCTTTTCTTGCTGCCTTCCACATTCAGGACAAATATTGTGTCAGCCAGAACTGCCTCCTTAACATTGTTCTGTTATCCAGAGCTTCCCCTGGGATATTTTCTTGCCCTTCTTTCACAACAACTTCCTAGAACTTGTACACCTGGGAATCCTGGACATGGATCTATATTCCAAGACTTCCAGTGCAGTCTGGGCAGATTGTATGCCTGTGAGTCTGATCACAGCATAGCCTGAGGGAAACAGCTCCCGTGCTTCTGACATCTTCCTCCCATTTGTTTTTTTAAACCTGGATTGATTCCTCACCCTTCTCTTCCTCAGCTTCTTATTCAGGTAAGAGGACTGGTTCCAGTGGAATAAGCTAAGCAGGAATTCACTCGCTTCTTTGTTTTGTGACTGTAGTATTCTAATAAGACACAATCCACAATGAAATCCACTGTATTTTTATTCTAAAAGGTATTTATTGCTCATGCGAAAGCTAAGGCATGAAAGAGTGGCTGAAATTCCCTGGCAGATGTTTCCTAAACAAGATCAGGTGGCAATACCTTGTTATGGATTTACAGTTTTATAAATAGTCTTCCTGGCAGGTGTCTTCATAATTCCCATGAGTTGATGGCTATCTTCCACAATAATCTTAGTAAGAAGTCCTGCTTTATTTTATTTATTTCATTATTATTATTATTTTTAAATTGCTGCTTGCAGCTAGGTTTATCAAATTGTTTTGATTATTTCCCTCCTGCTTTCTTTTGCTCTTGTTTTATCACAATTAATTTCATAGGTGGATGACCCTGGGCTGTTTTGCAAGAGAGGTCGATAAGGTTGCCTATTCAGACCTTCCTCATTTTCTCTCTCCTTTCATGCCTTGTCTTTTGAACAGTAACCTGCAATTGGTATTCTCTTGGCTACTGTAGGTCTGTATATAGTCAGATGACCTGTGAAATATGGTTTTGTTTTGGGGAGGTTTTTTGAGCTTATTTATTTTATTAGCACACACAAACAAAACAAGGAAAAAATGGTAAGTTTTCAAACCGGAAGCTAGTTTCTGTTATACCACTGATGACAAACAACTGAGCAACACAATTTGAGATAGTTCATGTTGTGTTTTCTGAAGGCTTATGTTAATTTAAAGGTATGCATACCGTTCTCAAACCATGTTTTTGTTCTGATCACTTTAAAAAGACTTGCATATGATAATATACTCTTAGTTAAAATAGTAGATTTATAACAACTTCAGCGGCTCTTCATATACTAAACGTTTTGGGCTGGTTTCTGCTTCTACACGGGTGCTATCGGCGCTGGTGGGCCGGACCCAGCTGACATCCAGTGCCTTCTAGTGGCTGGAATTGATGTAGAACACGGCAGCCTACAAGAGTGGCTCACCCTGTATTCCTGTTTGTGTCATTACATCCTTTTTATTCCTGCCTGCCTCTCGGGGTCGGCTGCTTGTTCTCTGCCCCTGAGGTGAGTTGGGTGGTCCAGGGAGCGACCCCAGGCTCTGAAGAATGAGACTGGACTCTCTGTTGTTCGGTCTTCAGGTTGTTTATTAAGTCTTATCTACAAAATTTTCTTCCTGGCAGACAGAGGTCTGACCAGCAAGGCAGCCACGATGCTCTCCAACCGCCCCCAAGGCTGCTCCGTCTCTTATACCACAAATTACGTATATCATATTTACCTTTACTTTCCAATACCTATCACCCATGTTGGACAGTGCACCCCTTCCCCAAACCAATCCCTGAGTGCCAACATCACAGCA
>NW_005054480.1:1125499-1128956 GCF_000277835.1 Geospiza fortis | reverse complement strand
ATACCACAAATTACGTATATCATATTTACCTTTACTTTCCAATACCTATCACCCATGTTGGACAGTGCACCCCTTCCCCAAACCAATCCCTGAGTGCCAACATCACAGCAGAAGATAGAGAACAAGAAGAAGAAGGAAGAAGGATGAGACACGCCTTGTTCCCTCCATCTTGTCCCCATTACCTTTATACAAAAATTTTTAAAACTTATATTTTCACCCTGTGTACACCTTATAAAAACACCCTTTAAACCTTTAAACACACCTTCCAGCCCTCATACCAAACTGGCAATTCATTTGCAGGATCAAAATCCAGCCACCAAGTGTTCCGGGCATCATGCCAAGATCTCCGAGCCCCCTGACGGGGTTTTGGCTCTCGACGTGGTCTCGGGGGACTCCTCACATCCAAAGTGATGTGCAGAGTTCCCACACCTGCCCTCCCTCAGCTCTCACAGCTGTCTCTGTTTCCATGCCCAGGGCGCTGGTATATCCGGGAAGGCTGGCTTTTGGTGGTGCCTGCAAAGGGAGAAGAACTAAAGCGCAGGATGTTTGGCAGCGAAGCCCTCCCCCCCACTGCACCTGCTGAGCTCCAGCAAACTGTCCTGCCAGGCTGTCTACCCGCTCCACCAGTGCTCAGTGGATAAAGTGTTCGGCCACACGTGGAGCCAGGGAGGGCTCCTCAGTGTAAGTCTTCCCACCTGTGCCAGGCAGAAGTGCCAGTGGAGACAGCCCTGTAAGCAGGTGTCCAGCTGTCTCAGCAGCAGAGGGACCGAGATGATGACGGTGCTGACAAAATGCAGTGAGCAAGTCTGAGTTAGGACAACCCTTCCCTTCTTGAGTGATGCAGGTACTTTTCCTTTTGTGGCATGGAGCCTCTTGCACACTCTGGAGTTACAGGCTGCTGGTTGCTTCACTTAGCTCAGGTGAGGAGGCTCCACCAGGACTCTGACATGCCCTCATCAGAGCCACAGGTCTGGGGGGCAGCCCCACACTCGTGTGACAATGAATTACACTGATTACAGACTAAACATATAGAAAAACAGAGAATGAAAAAGATGTGGATGTTATTGCAACAGATGTTGTGCATCCAATTCCCTGAGGGCTGCAGATTCCTTGACAGGGACCAGAGTCTTCTGCAGGAGTTTCAAAGTCAGCTTTTCCAAGGTTGCACCTGGGGATGTGTTAGCTCTTTTCTTGTGAGCTATGACAAAGAAGTCTTTGAGCAAGCTGTGACCTGTAGATGATGGTAGTGGAAGGACCCCTAGGGACATGGAATAGGGTAGAAAACTGGATGAGCTGCTGAGAATTCTAATTGCTCACCTCCAAACAGGTCAGAATGAGCTGTCAACTTTGACTGGAAACAATGGATGAGAGTGGCACTTGTTCTGTACCGTACAGTCTCTGGCTTCACTCAATATTAAGACTAAATTTTTCTGTGTGGGAAGAAAGGGGGTAAAAATCAGCATGCAGGGACTGAATTCAGTGGTGATGATTTTCCTTCCACTGCAGCTGCTGCCTTGGCAAGGAATGCCACAAATTCTGCTTGTTTTTCAGCTTTCCTTTCCACACAAGACACTGCTGTTGATGTCCAGCAACCAACAAGAGATCAATGACTGGTACCAGAGTCTCACAGCTGTGGTCAGGTAGGCATCCAGGCTCCATAGGTGGAAGAGAACAGGACATAGAAGTCACCACTGGACCTGTGTGTGGTTATAAGGGCAATGGAAGCAGCCTGATCCTGGCAGCCAGGACACAAGGGAATAATGAGGACAGATTTCCCACATTAACTGTGAATTTCCCCTTTGTTTTCCTCTGCAGGCAGCTGAAAGCCTGACCCACATGAGTACAAGACAGACTGGCAGGACAACCACCCTCATGGCAGAAGCTTCCACAATCTTATAAAATGTTCAGGGACATATAGTAGCACTGAATTGAGGACTATGCACTGTGTTTATGAGATAAATGTGTTTGTTAGCTGCCATAATGTTCATACAGATACTTCAAAAAAAGCATTTGTACACAAAAAAACCATGTTATCAGGGATTTCCCCCAATTTAGCTTAGAAGCTTCTAGCTTTTTTGCACTTTAGTAAAATTCAAGATAACTTAAGGTCAAGCAGATGGGAATGTGACTTGTTTTCCCTCATTAAATGTTTTCTTAAAGGAATTTTTGTATTTTGTTAAAGCCTCAGCATAGACTTTTAATAATGTGGAAGCTGTGCAGCAGTTTGGTTCAGAAAACACCTATTTCAATACAGTCAACTGCAAAGAGAACAATTTCAAGGTTATTAGAAACAAAAAGATTAAAGTCTGTTTGACTGACCTTGTAGCAGTTCGACTGTTTTTTCTTCTTCCTTAAGCAGTACCACCCATCTTTAATTTCTCACTGGCGTTTATTAAAACAGAACTGGTACTGTGTGAGATAAGTGTCTCAAAGAGAGAATATATAATGGGGGTTCTTTGTCTTTCCATACAAGTAGCTTGCTACACAGGGCCACTTGTTTAAATCGCTTAAGTTTGTGAAACTTGGGAGGAAGAAATGGAACAAACTATAGGAAGCCACTGGCTCCACTGTGTTTTGCCAAGAAAGGTTGGGCCAGGTGTTCTTGAAGTCCTTTCCAACTTGGTATTCTATCCTGTGATTTTACGTTTGGGGTTTTGTTTTTTTGCTAACAAATTAAGATTCTTAATGCTCAGTAGTTGTATCACTCTGAAAAAGTTCTGCTACTCCCCCTTTTTGTTCCAACAGAGTAACAGAGATGTCTTGCAATCCTGCCTCTGAAGCTGGGGTGTCTGTCAAGCTCTTGCTGGATTACTGTGACTCATGCCTATGTTACCACTTTATAAAAAAAGTTTCTTTTGGTTTCTCTTTATAGTACTGAGCTCAGTGTTACCATCCTATTTGCATTCAATGCTTCTTAAACAGCAGAAGTATCTTATTTCTCACCAAACTTCCCACCCTGAAATGCTGAACACTGGCTCCTAGAACACACTGTTAGCAAATCCAATTTTCTGGAATAAGCTATTAGGTTACAAGCACAGGAATTATGCTGAGTCAGGAGAGGTATGTAGGACATTAAGAATTATTTCTTCATAGAAGGGTGAATAGACACGAAGGAGGTGCCCAGGATGTGGTGGAGACACGGTTCCAATCACACCTGGAGATGTTAAAATTAAGACTGGATATGGCAATTAGTGCCATAGTCTGGTTGACACGGTGGTGTTTGGTCATAGGCTGGGTTTGATAAATTCAGAGGTCTTTTCTGCCCTAAATGATTCTCCAAATACAACTCAAATACAAGCAAACCGCCTTTCTAAACAAAGTTTATTTACACAGAAAATACCAATCATCAGGGCTCCTAGCTTGATTTCCTTCTCCTGCTGAGTGTCATCTTCAAACCATTTCGAGGAAGCGGTGAAACTCAGCAGCCCTCTCCATGGCAACTTCCATCACCCTCCAG
>NW_005054480.1:1119662-1124592 GCF_000277835.1 Geospiza fortis | reverse complement strand
ACGGCGGGACAGCTGCTCCAGCCTCCGTGCCCGAACAGGGTCGTCCTGGAGCACACGGCAGAGGAACGAGTTCATGCAGTTCTTTAGTATCTCAGATAAGGGAGACTCCGCAGCCTCTCCGGGAAATCTGTTCCAGTGCTCGATCACCCGAACAAGTAAAGTTCTTCCTCCTGCTCAAGTGGGACTTCCTGTGCACCGGTTTGGGCTCGTTGTTCCGTGTCCTACTTCTCGGCACCGCCGAGCAGAGCCTGGTCCATCCCCTGACCCCTCCCTGCAGACGCTGACAGACATGGATGAGGTCCCCTCTCGGTCTCCTCTGGGGGCTGAAGACGACCAACTCCCACAGCCTTTTCTCATAAGAGACACTCCAGCCCCTTAATTCCTTTTGCCACCCTCCGCTGGACCCGCTCCAGTATCTCCCCGTCTCTCTGGCGCTCAGGAGCCCAGAACTGGACGCAGCGCTCCATGCTGGGACACGATCACCTCCCTCGCCCTGCTGGCGCTGCTGCTCCTCGCGGAGTTCAGCCCGCACCGCGCCGCGGCGATCCAGGGTCCCGGCGGTACTCTGTTAGTTCTCTTTAAAACTATCGGATGTAAGCCAATTAAACAAGCAGATTTTAAAATGTCTGACTTTAATACACTGTGGTGTAGCTGGTTAAAAGGAAAAGGACTGCATCGTGTCATACGACTACCATATGGCTTTCCCCAAATGCACACATCAAGTAACTGAGATCCTGCTTGACAGTTCTGTTCTGTTATCCTCATACAGTCACAGAACAATACTACTAGCAGGATCCTCAGTACAACCGGGAACTCCTTTGTCTACCTTTTCATTCCTAGATCTGCTAACCACAGATTTTTGTCTTTAACACTTTGCTTCCACTATCTACTTTCTAAAAACCGAAGACAGTTTTTACTATGACTATTTCAACTTTTTCTAATTTATTTTTTTTTTCTTTCTTCCCCCCCACCCCCCCCTTCAGCCTGGGCTGCTGGATCCAGCCTCGTGTAGCCCTGATGTGGCACAGGCGCCACCAACCATCCACAGGGCAGAGGTGGCTGTGTGCTTTACTCCCACAAAGACTGAAACCCACCCCAGCTTGTAAGATCTCGTGTCCCAGAGTCAAAGAGCTATGATAGTATTGTTCAGCTCCAAGAAAAGTGCTAGAAGGCAGAGGAAGGAGATTTCCTGCCATCTGTCTCTTCCTGTTGCAGAGAAAGGGCAAGGTGTAATAAAAAGCAGCTACCAACAATGTAAGAAAAAATATCTTTGTTATTATGAATACATCATAAAATCACAGTCATCTTATACACATTTTAGTATTTTATATATAAATAAAGTGAACAGTATAGTTATTGGAATGTGTAAAAGGAACAAACATATGGATTTTTTTAAAGTGTGAAATTAACAGAGAATTGGACCCCACCTTTTGTTGCTGCGCTGGGACTTGGTACATTAACTCTGAAATACTTCTAGGCAGAAGGCTATGCAAGCTGTGATGCTAACAGTAACTCCAGGCACCACCCTAATTCCATTTACAATCAATTTTCCTCTCCTCTTCTTATTTAGCCTGACTATATAGGAATTCTTGTGTGTCAGAACTACAGTTTTGCAAGAAAGACTAAACTTTTATGTACTTGGCACAGTATTGAAAGAAAATATGTTTCAAGATTCATGACTTTGTTAAACCCATTAACAATCAGAATTTTCTTATCACTACACACTCTTGCAAATGTTCCCATTAAATATATTTCTAATATTAATAAAATAACAAATTCTTTATTATCCTTCTGCTTATAATTTGATGTCTTAACATCAAAATAATATTTCTTTCTAATAAAATTATACATACCATTTATATGAAACAAAGTTGTCATGTGCATAAGCCTGGTAATGAGACTAGCCATGAGTGTAGAAGTTTTTACTTTCTTGTTTTGGATTCTTGTGAGAGTTTGTTATTTTTGGAGCCACAGAGTAATAAATAATTTGCAAGGTAATGACTTGTCTGGCTACCACTAATAAAACTGAGGATTGGAAGTGACTCCTCTGCTCTGGCTTTATGAAACACTTGGTATGCTGAAGAAAATGACACTTTTCTGAACCTTTATGTGTTTACTCCAAAATCCGAATGAAATGTTGCTGATACAATGTTTTATGAGTCACCGCACAGGTAATCAGAAATGAGAAAGTTCCATGCAGAGATCTCAGCTGGATGTGGATTGAAGGCTGACCCTTCCCAGCCAGCTGTGCTCGGAGGGACTCTCCCTGCTGCAGGAATTCCTATGTCATGTCAGGTGGTCTTTGCCACAGTGTTCCCTCCTTGCTGCTGGGACTCAAACAGTTTTGAGGCAGGAGATCTGTGCAGAGAAGGGCAATGACAAGGGCAAGCCTAAGGAACACATTCTGTCACCTTTCTTTTTTTGAGTACTGTGAAAGCCAATGATGCCAACTCCAGAAAGGGAAATCATTGAGGTTTCCATTCAGAAAGGCATATAAGCATATGCTATGTTTATATTCCTGAATCTGTAGGAAAACTTGCTGTACTTACAGCAAAATATGTATTTTATCTGCTTTTCTGGTCCAGTCTCAGAATAGCTCTTCCCTGGGCTCTTTTACACAGCAGGGCAGTTGTCACCTCTCCCTGAAATTTGGTGGTCAAACTGTGGGAACTTCTCATTTGGTATGTGCCTCTATTCTGAAAAGCAGAACTTGGAACTAAAATAAGTGCCTTTTTTAGAATACATCACTTTGTGGGCAGCAAGCATTAGTATTTAGTTTGTATGTAGGAAGTGACTCATCTAACAGTTAGATCATTCAGTATCTGATGGTCAAAAACCTGCAGCTACTAATTCTCCAGTGGGAAGCAGCCTGATCCAGCAGGGTGCAGTGGTAAACATATGCAAGGATTCCAAAATTTGCTAGATTTAAAAATACAACATTTGGCATTTAACAAACTTAATTAAAATTGCATATTCATAAATGATGTAATTTATACTCAGTTGCCTGCTTGAAATTAAGAAAATAAGACAGAAATGCCTCAGTTCATGCTATCTTTGAGGTTTTCTCCAGCCTGCTGCATATAAGACCATCCCTCTTTTGGACACAGGTACCTTCCTCTCGTCTCCCTTATTATGTGATTCACAAGATGGCTGGATCTGCAGCTGCTGGCAGAGTTCGTCCCAGACACAGGAGAAACCCAAGGACCATAGGGTTAGATTTCTAGAATTTTTTTCGGCTATCCCCACGACTTAGGCATTGCTTTGTAAATATTGATACAGATATAACGTGAAAAGAAATACAGAATACTCATGTTCTTAAAAGTTAATGCCCTGGCTTGTGGCTTAGTGGCAGTGAGACGTTGGTAAATGGCTACAGGAATGAACACATCCTCTTAAGACAGTACACAGAAGTTATGGAAAAGTCTAGACAGCCAGCTGTTTATGCAGCCTGACCTGTACTGATGCTGTCAGGATTACACCAACTGTCTTTCAGCCCAGGGAATATGGAATGGAATCCAAACCTTTATGTATTTTCTGAAAAGGCCCTTCTTATATTTTTACCTGTATTTATTCTACTAGAACATGCAAGCCCTGAAAAACATGGCAAAGTAACAACTTTCTCTTTGCATTTGTGACATGGACACTACCAAACACTAAACATACTGTAGAAGTAGCAGCTACACAGACACAACATTGAAATTTTGTGCTTAATATACTCCTTTATATTCTAAGCATGGCAAAGTCCTCAGCAGCTGTAGTAATCCAAAAGAAATGGCAACATACATCATCCATGAGGTATGGTATAACTTGTGCATCCAATTTTCCAGTGTAAATAAAGGGCACTCCCTTTTATCCCCATTCACAAGTATAGGATCCCATGTGCAGTACCTCACCTTAGCCATCCTCGTACCAGTTGAAATGCTTTGTCACGTGCACTCCTGCACGTACTCACACTCCTCATACACCCAGCCAGACACACTGCCCCTCTGTGTTCCAGTCTGGTGAAAACCATTCAGGTTGGTCTCATGCAGCAGAGGAACAAAACAGGTGGAAGCTCTTTGCAAACATGAGGCCTTTCTCTGGTCTTGATTTCACTCAGACTTCAGAATTTCACCAAGGAGGACATGCACCTGCAGGAGGTCAGAACCCGACTCTTTCTGCAAGGCTGGGATATATTTCATTCTTGCCAATAAGCCTGCCTGATTCACTTTTGATTTGGTTTCCTGCTTTAAACATCCCCTTTATCTTGATTATCTTTGTGTAATGTATCCAACATGAATCTGTTGAGAAAGCTAACTGGCCTTCACACCGAGCAGTGGGACAATGGTAAAGAAAAAGTAGTGTTTGTGTGTGTCCCAAAGTAGTTTATGACACACACATCTTTTGACTGTCTTTGAACAATACTCTAGCAACACAAAGCCAAATAATCTACTGATCAAGCAGCAGCACCCTTGTTTAACCCTTCAACTTTTTTTTTTTTTGCCTTTTTCTGCCTTGACGAGGCATAATAGAAGGCATGTCTCACTTACAGATGGCCTCTGCTGTGAAACAGGGGTCCACTTCTCACACTCTCCTAAGCCTGGGGACAGTAGCTGGAGACTTGAGTTTAGTGGTATAATTTATTTGCATTCATAAAGTAACTGTGGACCAAAGTGTTCACTATCAACATAAGTCAAGGATGATGTTGAGCTAACTCTTTGTCCCTGGCAAAATTTGTGTACTGGGTCATTTGGACATGGAATGCAAAGTAGGCAGATGGAATGCTGTGGTCTGTGTTATTAGCTAGAGCATGCCTTAACCATACTATATGCTAAGAAGGTTTTTTTGATAGTCTAGGCACAATGCACAGTGCAGGCTTGGCAGTATGGAATTTCTGCAAGGAGGCTACCATGAACCAGGAAAGCTACAGTACAGGCAGCATGGTTCAGGA
>NW_005054480.1:1116214-1119606 GCF_000277835.1 Geospiza fortis | reverse complement strand
TCAGTGCATTTTTTAAATATTGAAGAATTCTAAAGAGGCTTTGTTTTTCAGTAGGAATAGCTAAGGGTGGTCTGCCTTCTGTATCCTGGTGTTTCTGGATGTTGCCCGTGGTTTGTAGTCTTCTCCGGATCCAAAGTCTACTGTGTCGTGATAGTTTGTGAATTCCTGAGGTAAGGGAAACTCTTCTGTTGATGAGTGAGTCCTGTGTCCAAACACTCTCTCTTGCAGCTCGGCGATGTCGTTTCTGATGTCTGCCATCATCAGCAATAGGAAATCAAATGAACCCGGTGGGCCCTGCAGTCAGAAGGCACTGCCATTAATCACAATCCACCTTGCTCTTACAGTTTTCAAACTGGCTGATAGAATTACTCCTGCAGGGGTTGTTCAGTAAAATTCTGCTTTGTATCAATTGCCAAAAGCTAATGGTCTGTTTTTTAACCACCTTTAATCAGGAAACAATTTTTGAAAGAATCAGATGTTTTTGCAGACAGAGCTTAACATTTACAAAATGCTCAGTCCTTTTGTCACTTAACAATTCCTTTGCTTCATAAGAATATCTTCAGACCTCATGGGAATAGAGGGAATTAATCTTGGTTTCTTGTCTTCTGGGTTATTAAACTTACATAAATTACATTCTTAGAATGATTAATAAACAAATTCTTTTAAGACTGCTATTATTTGTCTTTTCAATATGGTAACCTCACTGCTGTCCATCACTTTCTAAGTATATTTATTGGTAATTACAATGCAGAGAGTATCTGACTTTAGAAAAACATTATTTCTTTTTAGCTGACTTCACACAGTAAAATGAACTGTTAATACTGAGCACAGTCTACTGGTCACACTATTAAAAATCAACTCCACCAACGAGAAAATACCATAAATGAATAGAATCACAGAGTGATTTGGGTTGAAGGGACCTTAAAGACCATGTACTCCCAGCACTTCTGCCATGGCCAGGGACACTTTTCAATAGACCAGATTGCTCAGAGTCCCATCCTGCTTGGCCTTAAGCACTTGAAGGTGTGGGGCACCCACAGCTTCTCTTGGCAACCTGTGCCAGTGTCTCACCACCCTCACAGAAGATATCCTAATATCTAATATCTAATATCTAATATCTAATATCTAATATCTAATTTTAACCTGCCTTCTTTCAGTTTGAAGCCATTCCTTTGTCCTGTCACTACATGCCCTTGTGAATAGTCCCTCTCCATCTTCCTTGTGGATTCCCTTCAGGTATGCCATTAGGTCACCCTGAAGCCTTCTTTTTTCCAGGCTGAAAAATCCCAACTCTGTCAGCCTTTCCTCATAGGAGAGGTGCTCCAGCCCTCTGATCAACTTGGTGGCTTCCTCTGGACTTGCTCGAACAGAGCCATGTCCTTCCTGTGCTAGAGATTTTTTAAACAAGTTCACCTGAACACAGATCACAAATATTCATTCCTTCCTCTGGAACTCAAAACCTGCAGTTTCCTAAATCTGAGAGAGGTGAGGGGCAGGATTTTAAAAGGTTCCAGGGATAAAATTCCCAAAGGGAGCAGAGGTTGAACTGTACTAAGTAGCACCCTGCATGGTTCTGCTTTCTAAGGGTGTCACCTACTGCCTTTGGTCACACACTCAGCAAGGGAAGAGATTTGTAGGCAAAAACATTTGGATGAAAACAGGTAATTACTTTGTTTCCAACAATATTTTCTGTGTATGTAAATTATCTGTTATCTTGGCACAGGAGTTTTTTCCTTAACTTTTGGCTGACCTATGGCCAGCATCAGTCTGTTGTGGAAATTCCTCCTGTGTGGAATACTTACAGGTATCCCCTTTGGTCCTGGTGCTCCTCGCTCCCCCTGTAATCAATACCACCTCAGTTAGTTTGCTGTGACTAAATCAAATTTAAAAAGTTTGCTTTTGCAGCCTCATTTACTGTCCCCAGATCAAGAATCATCAGCTGATGCTTATTTGGAAAATGAAAAGGGAGTGAAGGAGGAATGCAAGGAAATTGCTGCTGATTCTAGTGGGAACAGAGTGGAGAATTTCTGATATTTCTCCTGGACAGTAACAAGTGAATCAATGAGCAGGAAGAATTCCCAATGAATGAAGAGGGCTAAAGCATGAACATTTCTTCATGGAAAGGCCAAAAGAGCTGCAGAGAAAGAAAATAATTCAGTGTGGCATAGAGCCTGGCAGGGCTATTCGCAAGACTGTATGAATGGCAAACACAAAATAGCAGAAGGATGACATGAAGGAGTGGGAAAACAGGATGCTTTCATCTTAACAAAGGAAATGAGGTAGCAAAAGGGTGTGACTACAAGCATGTTGAGTCTCTCTAGCAAGCCTGCACTTCACATGTGCCTGTGCCCATGTTATGGAAATTAGTACCTCTCCTCACCTTGCTACCATCTCTCCCTGGGGCGCCAGGTGGGCCCTGCAAGAGAAAAGAAAGTGTCACAATGGTGTGAGAAGCTGTGGAGCTAAAGGAACTTGTGCAGTGCACTGCAGGAGACAGGAATACTGACCACAGGGCCCCGTCTGCCCTGCTTAATGTGTGATATGTCTGGAGATGGGCCCATTGGTCCCATTGATCCACGAGGGCCTGGCTGGCCAGGAGGTCCAGGTAATCCAGGAGCTCCTTGACTCCCTTTAGGTCCTGGAGCCCCTGAAATCAAAAGCAAAAGTTACCTGCCAGCGAAAGTCTTCACGACGCTTCATCAGTGCAAGAAGTGAGGAATGACATTTTTTTAAAGACCCAATGGGCTGGTTACTTGAACACACCCAATCCACAACAACACAACCAATTTATTTGCATCTGCACATCAGCAGCCGTCTGAGACAGCATTAACCTTGTCACAGTAGCTACAAAAGGTGACCACCAAACAATTAAATCTTGTGTATAACAAGAGTTTGAGTCTGCCAGGTGCATAGGTACACAGACTGGGAATGAAAAGAAAAGCATGAATGCCTCATTTTCACTCAAAGAAGAACAAATCACATTTAAGAGCATCTCATAAAAAGAAAGCCTCAGAAAACTCATGGGAATTTTGGGTCATGGGCATCTACATGACTGACACAAGCAAGCTCTTTCCAGTGGGGGGCTGCACCTCTCTTTTGCCCAGTGCAATAGCCAATGTGTTAGGGAAAAAGAGGCTCTCTTATTCCATTTTGCTTTATATAATTTTCAGCTTCTGCTGGTTCAGCAGAGCATATTACTTTTTAGGAAGCACAAAGGCAACAAAACATATGTTTAGCTCAAGAGAATCTTCAGCCAGAAACATAAACCAGAAAATCAGGCACCTGAAACAACATTTGCAGACAATGAAGACCATTAAAATGTCACTAGCTCAAACACTTCATGATTAGAGGAGGAAACACTTCTCTTCATACTGAGAGCACATGAAAAACAT
>NW_005054480.1:1105084-1116156 GCF_000277835.1 Geospiza fortis | reverse complement strand
ATTTTCAAAAGGAGAAAATTCATGTTCCATGATGACTCCCTGGGACTCTCCCTGGGGGGGCAGCAGAAGAGATGATCAAGGGTTTTAAGGGGATTTTTTAGGGGTGGTTTTCAGATTTCCACAGTACCTCGGACAGCTCAGTCAAGGGGAAACCCAGTGGGTGGGAGACCTGCAGAGTCAGGCCTTTGCAATTCCTTGGAGGAATTACAAAGCAACCCACTCTACCCTTCAGAGTCTGTTTTAGAACTTCTAAACATACTGTCCTCGCACTTATGAAGGACTGAAGACTGAAGATACTCATCCTCCGGGAAAATGAGATAATGACTCAGAAAACAAAGCAAGATTGCAAAAGGGGATGTAAATGGGAAGGTGGGGCGCAGATCAGGAGGGAGTAAATCAATCCTCATAAGGAATATTTGCCAGTACTCTGTAAGAATCTTGATGAAATCCAGCACAATGCTTGGATTTATTGCTGACCCAAAATTAGATCTGCATTCAACATATTTTGCAAAATTTTGAGTATTGTTGGCCACCAGATGCGAGGTGTCTGGATTAAGTTTGGGCTTTAGGATTTCTCTGTTTTTCACTGTGTTTCAATCTATAACTTAGCAAAGAAGGTGTGAGTGGAGTTATACTTTTCTTTTCAGATTCCTTTCAATCTGGGATACAACATAAAACCAACAGATGAATCCTTGCAAATCAGACAAAGAAAAATAAAAGAGTTGGCACAAACTCCTACAAACTGAAAGCACATTTTTTCCTCTACTACTGACTGAGCTAAAGCAATAGATGTTCCTGAAATGAAATGGAGAGTGTTTTAAGACAGAGTTAAATACAGGAAATGACAACTGAAGCAGGTGAGATATCCCAGGGAGAGGGAGAAATTTGACACATACAGGACAAACACAGCTTGCATGCCAAGAAACACACGGAGTTACAATGGATGATGTCAGACAGTTGGCAGAGGCCGACCATAACACCCATAAAGTTTTGTTTGTTTGTTTGTTTTGATTTAGCACAAATGCAAACATAATATAGCAATCAAATTATGAAATATATGAAATCATATTATATGAAATATGAAATCACACTGGCAGACAGAAGTTTACTTTTTTAGTCCTAAACGTTCGTGGACAACATGCACATTTCCACCCCTCTGGTATTACCTGGAGGGCCTGGTTGGCCAGGCTGGCCTGGGGGGCCAGGGATATATGCATTAGAGGCAAGCACTTTCTCACCAGTGATTTGCTTGCTAAGATCAGCAGCATTATTTGGCAGCAAAGCAACCTGCCAAGACAAAAAAAAAAATCTATGTAAGACCTTCATTGTTCAGCCAGAAAAACTACGTTCTTATTTAAGCTTTCACGTGAACAAACAGCTATTTAAATATTTCAGGAAAATATAATGAGTTTATTCATATCCTTGATTGATATAATCAGAAAAAACATTCTTATTCTGTGAGCCTGTTCACTTTTCAAGTCAATGTGGAAATACTGCAAGCCAATCCAACAGAGGATAGAGGAAATTCAGGAGAGATACAGCAACCAGTTCTGAAAAACTCGAGTCTCATTACTGCTTCTCAGGAAACCTGGTTTTCCTTATTTGAAGTTTCCTCTATTCATTTACTGCCTTTCTCAGGGCAACATTTTCTCAGGTATTTAAGTCCTGAATTGCTGCACAAGCCACTAACTTTCCATAGGTTTTAATGAGAACCCTAAATCCTTTGTGAATCTGGCCCTGGAAAGTAACCACACTGTTTAACCCATCAGATGTCTGGATCTGCTCCGCACAGAGACACAAGGATGAAGTGAGAAGGCAAGCAGAATTGCATACTACAGTTTAAACTGTCATTATCCATTACCTGTTTAATTATCCATGAAACATGCATCTATCCAGTTGAATGTATTTAATAATTAAACATATTTAGAAATATTCTGCAAATGTTTAGTCTCTTAAGAGGCAGCTGAAGGGTGCCTGGAGGAGCCAAGAGGCTGGTGTGCAATGACGAAAGGAGTTTATTAGTGGTGAGTGGCTGCATGTAGACTTAGGGATTTTGCACTGCCAAATTGAACTGGAAAACTCTTTCAGCAATAGCAGTGCAGACCTACCCCTGGGTGAACTTTGTTGCTTCTTGAATGAATTTGGCTCATTGGATAAGATGATGCTGAATTCTGCAGCATTTGCCTGTGAGAGCGGCATTGAATAATACAGATGATGACTCCCGCTATTTGACTAAGCTTTTTATCTGCTATCTGGAATTTTCTGAGCTGGGCTGTTCTTAAGACTCGTACCTGTTTCTGTAATTATTTGACATACATTCTTCTGCCATTACTGGAAACCTAAAGTTTGTAATGCACAGGGAAAAAACACAGTGTTATGCACCTGCAGTACCTACTTGAACTGGGAAAATTTCCTTTGGCAAACATGTTATTACTGAAGGGTTATGATTTAAAGGCTGTCTGTGCTGCTTGTAGTTTGGGGTTGAATGCACGGGATAGTTCTGAAGGAAAAAAAATCAGGAAAAAAGGTTGAAAATGCTGGAATGGTTCTTGGTGGCATTTCTGAAACACCAGTTTGATTTTGAGACTGGAACTCAAAATGTGATGACAGGAGCACAAGGATTTATCAGCCATTTGTGAGTTAGCTTTTGGAGAGAACTGCGGTTCCAAAGACCAGATGACTACACTATAGGCAAATTAAGAATCATGATGTATGTTTAACAAGAATTTGGTAGATTCACTCCACCCCTGCAGAGATCAGTGGCTGGATGAGATCATATTTTCACAGAAGTCCCAGGAGGTATTTCTTATGTTCTCATTCCTATGAATTTTCTTTTCACACAGAAAATGGGGATTCAGCACACCTGTAGCTCTGGGGTGAGCTGTCACCTCTGCTTTTTCAAAGGAAAATGTGTGCTTTGTTTACCAGTGATCTTGCAGCTTTCTCAGCCAGCTTCCCAGCCAGTGCAGCACAGACCAAACTGTGGGGCTGCTGAACAGAGGGCTACTCTGTGGGACACAACACCCTACCCCTGGAGCTGAAGAGGAAAATTCAGTATCTGGGGGCTCTCACAGCCTCACTGGCCAGGGATCAGCATGGGAACTATCTACTGGCTGGCTCTGGTCAGTAAAGTTTTGTTTCCTAGAGGTGTGTCCTGCCCAGAGGACACACCTGTTCCTGGCTAGAAAGGAAAGGCTTGCAAGGACCATGGCACAAAACTTGCACTACATGACACAAATCAGTCAAGGACTCTGTGTTCCAGTGCTGACAAACAAAAGCAGAGACAAAAAGTCAAATCCTGTGGCTACTTGAGAGTATTATATTTTTTAAAGTAGTATTTTTGAGAATATTTTCAGTGTCATCAGTGAGTGCTTCTCCTTAGGGGTGGCCACAGCTGAGTGGCGGATTAATTGAAGCCCTCTTTTTAGCTTGCATGCAAATATCTAATTCTGGGCATCTGCAGCTATATCAGTTGATAAATAGATGTTGCTTAGTACATAGACCCAGCCATGAATACTCTTCAGGTTATACTAGAAATGGTCAGACTGGAGTAAAAAGGTGCATTTAGTGGCGAAGACTTATCATGAAGTGGATTTGGAAGTGTATTCTCTTCTGATGCTTAAATATTTACTTGTTCCTGCCAGCCAGGCTGTTGTAACAACTAAGTTAGAAAAGAAATCACATAGCTGCTGTGAAAGCATCTATGCATGCTTCCCCACTGACTCAGCTGGACTTGAAGTACACACTAGGAGTGCCAAAATACCCAGGCTCTGGTCTAGCTCACTGCTCTTTGATATCTTCTGGCCAGAAAATGGTTGTTACATGCTCTGGGCCAAACCATGTGTTTTTGTTGTTGACTCACATCCTCTTAGCTATTGGATATACTCACTGGCCTAATTTCTGTTTCACCTTTTAACTGAACCAGGATCCTAGTCCAGGGTAACCTTGGCTTTCTCCATCTACAACTCCAAATTCTAATGGCCCTTGGAAAATAATGTTTTGGTTGTTTTCCCCATGTGCATCCAAATATTAGCAAGAGTAAATTCTAAAGAAAGGCTATTCCAGAAATAAATCTTCCATGTGCTGTTTTGCATGTTGCATTTGGAGTTTTGCATAGTTTCTAGGAGGTCTGTGGTTTAGAAAATTGGACAGTGCTTGTCAGGAGTGATGTGGAACATGGCTTTCTAATTAAGATGTTTAAACACATCTATGCAATAGGATCAAGCTTGCTAGTTTTGTTTTTTTCTTCTTTTAATTGTTGGCTGTGTGTCAGCATGCCAGATATATTTTCCCCAGTTTTTCAGCTTCCCACTCTTCTTCCTTTCATCAAGGTCTTAGATCAACCTAGGACTGCCCACAGACCTCTAGTCTATCAGGACAGTGCATCTCATTGGATGACAGGCTTTTCTGCTAACCACAATTTTGAATAAAGTTCATAAAATCTGAAAGCCTTAACCACAAGACTGAAGACTCATTTCATAAACCATCTCCCTGGCAGACAGAAATTAACTTTTCTATGTAAAACAGAACAGCTTTAACCACAGCTATTGAGAGATGTCCTCCCCAGGAGAACTTGGCCGTGGCGAGTGGCTGGTGAAACATGAGGGTTGATATCTCCCTGGGCAGAAAAGCACCATGGGGCCAGGTCTCCATTCAGCATAGACAAAATCTCTCCTTTTTTTGTGGGATAACAGTTGCTGAGGGTATTGGGAACCTTCTCTTTCAGCTCCTTTTGTGTGGAGCACAACCCTGTGGGCTCCTTCTGAGGATGCCAAGTCGATCAAGTCTCTCTAGGGGCATACAGGGGGAAAAATTAAGTTAGGGACTATGACAAGACTTAGCTGTGAAGCAAGAGTGAGCTGCTACACAGCTACTACACAAATGCCTACAGTGACAGGTCTCAATGGTCTGATTTTCCTGGAATGAGCTTTGAACACAAGCATCTAACAGCAGAAGTTAGACACAAAAACCTCCCATTAATTCCATCAATCAATTCTCGAGCAAACAATGTGGCCAACAATGTGACCCCCAGATCCTTCCCTGGAGGTCAGTGTGAGCCTGCTCAGCATCACGGAAAACAGCTGGAGAAACAGCCGCTCAAAGGCATGGATCCTTTTTTAACCTCTCTGCTACAATTTTTTTTAACAGAATTTCCATCACACATGAAATTCTGTCACTTCCATGTTTGTGTTCATACTGGTTCAGAAGGAATACATGGGTATCTCCAACCTCAGTGACTTTCACTTTAATAAGGAAGATTTCTTTCTTCCAAATATTAAATGAGTAACATCAAATGCAATGAGTGAATACACCAAATTGTGTTTTGACACAATGGAAAGAAATTAATTGAGTACCCTGGGAGAAATAATTACAGCCTGTCAGCATGATCTGCTGAGAATGTTTCTACAGAAAGCTTCAATTTGAAAGAACCTTAGTGTTCAAAGGAGATGCCACCAGAAAAGGCATTACACCTGCATCCCTGCATACATATGGCTCTCCAAATCTGAGGCTGTGTCTCTGCATTATTTCACTACCACTTTTTCATTATTGCACTACTAAAATGCAAAAGGAAGCTACATATGAGTAATTAAAGCCCAGGAAAGGTTTCTAAATGCATTATTCTCTGCTAGCAAGGGAATGGGTAAAAAAATACCAAAAGGTTTGTGACTAAGGGTTTTTCTTTTTTAAGGGGAAAGTCATATTTAAAGCTAGTAATATTTTTGTTTAGTTCCACACCTATTTGGCAAGAATCCTGTACCAGCATCCTATTAATGAAAAATCACGTTCCCACATCTATGAAATGTCTTGCACGTGCTTACTCTAGAGGTGGATCACGTCCAAAATCCTGTGCATTCAGAGTGAATGAAAAACTCAGGCCAGCACAGATTGCCAAGAAACCTGGGCTCAGCCTGGGATGGTGTTTGTCAGACTCTGTTACCACAAGCTTGGTAACACAGCTCCATGGACTTGGGGAGCAATCTGCTTACAAATTGTACAGGAGCATAAGGGAGAGATATCATTCCTACATGATTTTAAAATATATTGCCCTTCTCTTTGTATGTGCAAGAACCACATGTCAATGACAGCTCCAAACATAGAAATTAACCTCAGTTGCTGTAAAACATGCAGGCCTGGTAAAGACACGAGTGATCAGTGTTCATACCTTTTGCTTCAGCTGTAAAACTGTCTGCTTTATTTGATGGAATTCCTTACAAGAGGCACAGCACGTCCCCGGTTTCGCCACATTTTCAGATTTCTCAGGAAGCCCAACTGAAAGAAAGCAGTTTCCACTATAAATGTAAAGATCCAAAAGAAAGAAATTCATAAAGTGATAGCAATAGCAACTTGAAGGTTGTTATATTTCCCCAGACTGTGAAAAGAGAAGGGAATCCTGCCATTATTAAATCTTTGACTGTGAATTTCTATGTAAGGCTGAGAAACTTTGCAGGGACAGCTCTGAGCACATTTTTAAAGCAGCTGTTTCCAGTTAACAGTCCCCAGAGAATTCATTTGTTTAATACCTGGAAAAGTTCACACCCCTTCTTTTATCTTTTTGTTTAGGGTAGACTAACCCCATAGATCTGAAATGACTTACAGTCCCCTGAAGGGCAAATTTTCATATGCTATAAATTACAGTAAAATCCCTCAGAATATGCTTATTTTGCTCATTTTGCACAAACTGCTCTTTATCATCATGGGTTATTCTCCATGTGATGGAATTAGCCTGAGCAGAGATGGGGATTGAGATTAATGACAGGGATTTAAATCCACACAAGAGGAAGGGTCACATCTGTTGATGCTATGCGTGAATAGGATCTTTTCAAGAATCCATTAAATTATTCAAACTGTGAGAGATATTGCAAATGTTATTTTTGTCCTTTTCCCAGTACCATACACAGTCAAGCAATTCTGCATTGCAAGCAAACAAGCATTGTTGTAACAGATGTCTTCTTAAAGACAAATCTGGTTTCCAAACCACAGGGTGACACATACTGGCAAACTTTAGGTGAGTTTTTTTTTTCACTTCAACATTGTTGAGAAATATCAAGTCTATTGAGGCTTTGCTTATAATGTGTAGCCTTGTATGATGTTACCTGGGAGGGCTGCTGGGCGTGTTTGAGCACTGACCTTTCAGAGCACGTCCCACAATGGAAAAGCTCTGCAGGTGCTCTTGTTAAAGCCAGGGAATCTTCAAAGTCTTCAAAAAGGATCAACTGCATCGTGCTGAGTTACTGTGTTACACTTGTCTCTTGGATTAAATGCCCTTCATCTTTTCAGAAATGTGTACTGATTTTGAAACATCTGCATCTTTTGAAATGAACCTTGAAGCTTCTAATACAAAAAATATTATGTGCTACTTTATTTAAAATATTTGTAAGGGCCAGTATGGAACACTGCAACCATCTGATGGTTTCTATGGACCACCTATGCACATATTTGGGAAGGTATGTTTATTCCATTGGCTGTAATGACATACTGATTTTAGAAGACAAAAATTAATCTTGTTTATCTGCTAATCAGTTAGGAGAGAGATGTAAGGGCAAGATGCTGGCATAACCAGGAGCATTAGGACAGCTATTAGTACTGAACTGATTGGAAAATTGGGGCACAAAGGCCTGGGTTTTTTCTCCAGTCATGAACAGCCTGTTCCCATGGCTGCACTCCAACAGCCTTACTATATTACACATATTATTTACCATTTTTATGGCAGCAAGCACACTGCTGTTTGAGCTTCCCAGCCCTGTCCCCAGCACCGGTTTGGTACCTGATCATCTTTCTGTGCAGTGTTCAGATGGCTCCAAGGTTTAAAACCAGATGGTACTACTTGATGTTTTCCAATGGGCTCTGCACAGCACAGAATATAATTTCACCAAACTTCAGCTACGCTGGATCTGAAACTATTTAGCCACAAGACTTCCCAGAGGAGCTCCAGCATTTTTGTGAAGGTACTGGAATACACAGTATATGCTGCTTTCCTTCTTCTCTCCTATATTCATAATGCTAATAATTTTTTCCTTTGATTCCCTCCAAAACCTCTTTGCCCATAAACCTTTCTCTTCCAGATGAAATAATCTGCACCACGCAGGGCTTTATTTTCCTTAAGAGGGAATTGACGTGCTGTAATGAAGACATCACTTTACATTTCTGTAAAATAAATTTGCTCTTGACCAAAAGTCAGTTACTGTGGAGTTCTTCCTCCCTCTCCAATTTTTCATCTTCCTTTAGAAAACCCCAGTGACTTGACATGCCCATTTTTGGACCTGTATAGGAGTTACAGAGGGATGTATATGGAGCCATAAAAAAAAAAAACAAACCCAACTTTTTTTTCTTTCTTTCAAAGACCAATAAAATCTGGATTTTTTACTGTTCCAAACAAAAATTTCTTTTTATAGCTATCTCACCAAATGAGTTCTATCATTGTGTTAGGAAATGTTGCTGAAAGCAACACACAGTCATGTGGAGAAACTGCCAGAGCCTCTGCTGTTGGAAATCTCATGCAATCCCACCAGAATCTGTGGAATTATATGCAGATTAAGAAGCGGTGAATTTGGCCTTGTGTTTCATTTTAGAACCCAGTTTATCTTCCTGAAGGATGTGACACACGGGGCTGACAAGCACAGATAAAACAATCCACGGAGACGAATGCTGGAGGGATCAGCTAATGTTTGGGAAATGTCATACCAGTGAGATTTCTACAAAGCTGGTTGGATTGACTTGTCGGAGGAAGAAGTCCAAGATTCTTGTATGAGCAAGCATGAGCTGCATCTCAGGAGAGAGGTGGAATCCCCCTAACTCATATCAGACAGAGGTGATGATTTGCCTGGGGAAGGAGTCATCCATCAAACATTTGCTCTACCCCCATCCAGCCCGGTGTCAGGACCAAACTATGAGAAAAGTCAGAATGAAGCGTGGATAAAGCCAGAAGTCACCTAGGACGGGCCAGCAGAGGCAAAAGGCCATTAGATGGAGCCACCCACATATGGTGCAGAAACTGAGGTCCCCTACCAGGCTCAGCTAGGCCAGCATGAGCAAGGCACTTACATAAACTTGTTCCCATTGCACAGACCTACACAAGGAAACTGAAATTGTTTTGAAGAAGGCCTAAAGCAGCCCCATTTCGTCAAGGCTCTCAGAACACAAAGTCTAGCTTACACATGATGGGAGCCCTTTAATCTTGGTGAGATGCTGGTGAGCCACGTGGCACCTATTGCTGAGAGATCTGCTTGGGGGGTGCTGTGTTTTCTTTGTGTATGGGCTCGGAGGCCGTGCCTTGCTGATGCTGCAAGAGGAGGAGGAGATGCTGGCAGGGGAGAGCTCTGCAGGAGTTCTTCTGCGGATGGTCTTCACATGGAGGCTCTTGAGCTGATCATCTGTGTTGTATTATCTGGGCTCAGCCTGCTGAGATGGTTTCATCCGCCTACTTCTGCGTGGGTAGCTGTATTGTCTCCATTAAATGTGAATGCGGGTGCAAGAAAAAATGCTCCCTCTTCTTGTGTCCACCAACCAACCCAAAGCTCGCTGTTAGGACACTTACAGAGCCAAAAAAAAGGTGACCACATTACAACCACTTACAGAGACAAAAAGGTGTCTGAATCACATCCTTTGGGCATGGAACAATGAGAACACGGCTGTATCTCCCGAAAAACATGCATCCTCGTTAGAAATAGAGAGCGGTAACGTGGTTTTGCCGCTCCCACTATATTTTAAAATAAAACGTGGATGTTCCGGCTGCGATGAAAAGCGAATGATGTGTTTATTAGGCAGCGGCTCTGGCAGGGATGCGGTGCAGGGCTGGGGCCGGCCGCGGGGTGGAGCGGCGCCACAGCCGGTCCTCACACAGCCAACCCTCCTCCTCGGAACGAGGTACGGACACGGCTCCTCCTGCTCACCCGGGGTCCGAAAATTCGTAACATCTATGTGGAGTACAGGGGGATAACTGACCAGAAGTTAGTTACATCCTTCTTTACTTCGCACAGCTGGCTGGGGAGATATCTGGAGAGATGGTGGGTGTTTCATTCCAGATTATCTGCTGGAACTGACACTTTTACGTGCCCTGTACATTCAGTGTAAAAATGGTGGTTTTCAATAAGTAGAATAATTTCTATAGCCTTGAATATTTTGAATGGTTGGTTATCCTGAATGCTTTGGACATTACTGTGTAAAGATATTTGAACTACCCAGAGGAATATTAAAAAAAGCCCCTCTTATTTGTAGGAGGTTTATCTAGGTTATTTATCACATACATGCACACATACACTCTGATAAGGAAAAAAACTTAAAACTACAAGAAACAATTACAGTTAATGGAGTGGCTCCAGTTACACATTTTCAGATGAAAATGAAAATTATAAATTGCTCTGGCCATCCGGTGGGATTTGGATCACACTGTGAGACCACATTCAGGCATTAATTGATGAACCTGTGGTAAGTCACCATTCATCAAAAGCTGTTGGGTTTTTTTTCAGATCACTGTTCTCTTCCTCCCTTCTTTTTAAACTTTCGTATCAGTATTTATTCTGTAGTATTCTAAATGCTGCAATTTAATAACTAGGATGAGGTCAAACCTTCAAAATAATTTGTGCAGAGCACATGTATACACTCTGAACCAACAGTGAGATGCAAGAATAAGCCCTTACATTTACCCCTTTCCCATTACATTCAATTTGCAGAAAAAAAAAAAAAGAAAAAAAAAAAGCCCCCAGGCACAGGACACACAATTTGACATAATTGCAGGTTGGCAGCATTTGGTCTTGGTCAATGTAATTTAGAAATTGATTTAAGCAAGGCTTGGAAAATGTGTTGGATCCCCAAGGACACATTTTTGAGCCTCTAAGGGCCAAGGGGCACTAACCATCCAACCTAGAGCCTTGTGCTAATCTCAGATGTGGATGTGTAAATACAAATTAAAGTTACTGAAGTTATTTAATTTACAGGTGAAATCAGTGAAATTTTTTAAGGCTCTTCATCTGGTAAGATTTTTTCCTGTGTCTCCTTATCTCAGGACCACAAAAAAGTTATAATCCAGGCTGCTATTGGAGCAAACTATGGCTTTTAGCAAATGGATCCAGCAG